>NC_140483.1:105543090-106118090 GCF_964271855.1 Acomys minous | reverse complement strand
TGGGAAATACATAGCTTTATGGGTTTGCCTTTTCAAGCCTCCGCAAAATCTGACTTATCCCAATTTTCTGGGAAACCAGGAATGGACTTGGCCAGAGTCCATCATCCTGGCCAGTGTTTAATTTGGCTCAACATTGTGGTAGTGGTCTTATTCTCTCCCATTGGGATGAACAGCTCCTCCCAGTCTTCTGATCCACAGCCACTATCTGAGGAGTCCTCCCTAAATCCCTTCCCCTTCCTCCATCTAGTGCCCAGCAACCAAGGCAAAAGCATCTTTCCTTTACGGTACAGATATACCAAGCACTGCTTTCACTGTATCACGGCTGTTATTATCTATGCGCTTTTTTTTACCGAGTAGATTGCAAACATGGATGTGGACCAGCACAGTAAGGTGAAGTCTGATGTCACAGTCTCTTGTTACCCATTTTTGTACTCTGACCGTAATGCTATGAAACTGTCACAATATTTTATCACAGAGACTCTTAAAAGTTTTCTTATGGCGGTAGAGCATGGTGGAGCACACCAGAGATCCACCGCTATCTCTGCCCAGTATATTCAATGTTGTTATATATAATAATATATAAATAGCATAATTTCCAGTGTTAACTATCACAAGCATAATCAAATTAAGGATCACAAAATATCATGCTAGAATCTATATCCTTTTTTCAGATACCAAAGGTTGTCAATTTGTTTTCTTTAAAAATACAACTAACACCTCCGTTTCTTTTGAATCTAGTCTTTAAAAAGCAGATCTACAGCCAGGGATGTAGCTCATTGGAAGAGCACTAATCTAGCAGTCACAGGGCCTTGGGTATCTATTCAAAGAACTGACACATGCACACACACACACACACACACACACACACACACACACACACACACACACACAACTATTTACAAAGAGCTTATGTGAGCAAAACAGTGTTGCTGTAATCACTGGGACAAGAATGGGAGAAAAGCCAAGCAGCCATCTTACTGGGTATGGCACACTGTAACAGGACAATGCAGATGAAATGGCATAGCACATGTGAAAGATCTTCAAAGCCAGCTCCATTCCTTGCTTTACACAAGAATGTTATTTGACAGAACAATGATAAACCATGTGCCTGTTTCAGACACAGGGTATAGCAGATAATGAAGATGACAGAACACTGCAAAGAAAGAACCCTCATTTAGTAAACCATCCAAAATCGAGATTTTATTCTAAAAATGTCAGTGCATACAGCAGATGGCATGAAAATAACTATAATAACACAAACTAATGGTACTCTAGATTTTAATAACCACATATCATGGCTTGGCATTAGTTTGAAGATAGCCAGTATTTACTGAGTGCTCAGTATATGGTAAGCCTGGTGTGTCGTGCTCTACACAATCTCATTAACAATCCACAGAGCAGATATTTAACTTACTGTCATCAATAGTATAAATTGCCAGCATGGTTTCAAACCCAGAGTCTGACTCAGTGCTCTCAAGACTAAGACATGTACAGTGTGACTTTAGCGTTTGCGTGATATCCCATATAGGAGGAACGGTATTGTCACAAGGATAGAGCGCTGGCAAAGGCTGACAGCAGCCCCTGACACAGGGAAGCAGGGACGGACTCAGTGCACTCCATGAATCCCTCCTATATGAGGGCATGCTTGCCGCTGCTCCAGGAGGGGTGAAGACAAGTGCCTGGTCATCAGCAAGCAGTGGCCGGAAAAGAAGTGAGAAGTTACTCATTTGGTAGAGAGCCGGTTCAGGAAGATGAGGTCCAGAGACGGTTAGAGATAAAAGCTGCACAACAACATTAATGTGTGTAACACCACTGAGTGCACAGCTTCAAAATGGCATAGACTGAGAGGAGGGAAAAAAGGAGGCCAGATTGGGTAACTTTCCAACAGGAAATATATTTACTTTACTGTGTGATATAGTGAATACATCTCAAAATAACCATGTTCCTAATATGATGCCATGAAAAATGAGAAAGCCATTGATGGGCTAAGTTGAAAATCTAAGGGCAAGAACTGTATCCTCTGGCAAGCATTTGCTTGCAGTCAAGCAAACTGCACTGGCCCGCGCTCACAGAGTGGTTGGGGAATGTCTAACTGGTTAGATCTTTTCACTTGGCAATTTAACACTTAACAAGGTATAACAGAGGCGTAAATTATGAATTAACAGACTCCCCCACCTCCCTCAACAGCCAGTTGTTGAGGATTGGGATTGTATAGCAGGATATAGAAACTATTATAAAATTCATTGTAAGAAAATTAATAATGTTTTGTTAAAACAACCTGTATATTGGAAGGAAGGTGTGTATTTCCTTGTTTTGCGATGATGGTGATGGAAGCCAGGGCCTTGCACATGAGAAAAAGAGGCCCCATCTCTGGATCACACATCTCCAGCGCCGCAGAAGCTAATTCTTATGTATGTGCACATATACAGCAAGCAGAGCTCAAATCTGGGTCCTAGGTACCTTCCTTAATTGCTCGTGACCTTGTGTTTTGGAGATAGGTTTCTCAATGAATGTGAAGATCAATTCTGCTGCACTCACTGGGCCAGAAAGCCCTGGGGAACAACAGGCCCCTCTGCCCTAGCTCTGAGGTTGCAGCTGTGCTTCTCTATCCGGCTTTTATGCCGATGCTAGGGATCAAACTCGGGTTCTGATGCTCACATAGGAAGTACGTAATGATGCTTCCATCCCCCGGGGACTTAGAAGCTAATTTCGTAAGTATTTCTAAGATAATTTTAAATGATAACATATAACTGTAAGATTTTTTTTTTTAAAGATATAACTAAACAACCAAACTCACAACATGATCACAGACAACATCTGGCACAGTATCCAGAGAAGCATTAGCTAAGGCTGTGTCTGCCTATTTAAGCAGCAACTCAGTGAGGGGCAGGCGAGTCTAGGTGGGGAGCAGCAGGTGGGGCTAGGTAAGAAGCTGCTGGTCCCTGAAATTCAATGGCCTTTAACATGTTCTTAGTAATGGCGATGCGTCAAGGTCCCGCTGAGGGAGGCCCTTATTTCCTATGGGGAGAAGTCTGGGACTGCCCCCATCAGGTATTACTTTCCACTTAACCACCCATCAGGAGGCAGTTGATAAGGGTGACCTTTACTGCAGATTCACAGAATTCTGATGGAATAGCAGAATTATTAACGGTATAGGAATCAATAGAATAGGTACAGAGCTAGCCAAAGCTTAAAAACTCCAAGCTGACATCCAAAATCTATTAACATCCATAAAAGCCAGCCGACTAAAAAAAGTACACAAAATGTGTTAACTGTTCCAAAGAAACAGAAATGGCCCCTGTGTCCGAGATCCACAAGACACTGTTTCCCGCTCTCATCACACCAAGTCCCTATCAAAATAGCTTAAATCCCAAAGGCAAACGTGCACTTCAGGCTGCAGTGGGAATGTCTGCAACTTAGTGCTGGAGTGTTATTCTTCTAAGTAATGGCCAAGTCAATTCCCACGGGTCCACAAGGTATCAGGTGGCATGAGGCCGTTTGTCACAATGCACAAGATCACCCTAACAAGGAGCAAAAGCAAATGACCGTTGTAGTCACAGAGTGGAGGGCACACAGCATCGGCCTGCCTCTACGTGTGGCCAGTATCAGTGAAAGGGGGAAAGCAAGTTACAAAACAGTACAGCAAGTGTGACTTTAAAACAGAATATCACATGGTAGAAATAACTGGGTAAACAATGGGTGGAACTTTTTAAAGTCTTGGTACACTGAGCAATGAATTCAAGATGGCAAGTACCTTTGAGGGAAAAAATTGTATAAGTAATCTACAGAAAAGGAGGTTGAAAGAAAATCAGTGTAAGGTTCAGGCCCCTCAATCTCCACAAGTTACAATCCTGACACTGTCTGCGACAGCATCTGAAGGCGGAGCTTGCGGGAGGTGACGGCAGAGGAGGTGAAAATGGAACAACCACATCTAGGCAAGGAGTTATATACCTCAGTAGTACTTGGCCCAAAAGCAATGAAACGTGGCGGCTCTTAACAACTAGCACCCTGTTTGTGTTTTATTTCTATATATGCACATATAAATGAGTATAAACTTCATACTCATTAATATACTATGCCTCCTACTATTTTAATACTTACATAGTTATGTAATACACATACATTAAATTTCCTTTCTCCAAAACAGTCAGTAGCAGACTCTACTCAGCAAGCCTTCCTCCTGACGCAGCCATGTACGCTGCCAGCTCCATGCTCTAACCCCACACACTGCCTTTTCCCACTTTCCCTACCTCTGCTTTTTTTCCTTTCCATTTCCCAACTCTATCATGTATACCAAGAGCAAAGTAGTCTCCATAAAGTAGCACTTGGGTAGTGATACTTGTCAACTCCTGGGATTTAAATATTATTTGATGGTATCCAGAAGCTGCAGAATAAAACAAAAACTCCTCCATCCCAAATTAAAAGGCAAAAAACCTAGCTCAAAGCTGCAACTTGTCAACTCTGTAAACATGGTTCGCTCTGGTCACGCTGCTTTTCTCAAAGTCCTGTGTAGGCTTTGCTCATGCTGTTTCTTGCTTCAGATGTAGCGCCTTCCTCTGAGACTCTCTGGTTTCATTGTTTTGCTAAAGGCCAAGTCTCCCTCCTTTTTACACAAAGGCCTCCCTAACCATCTCACCCTAACTCTGCCTTACTCTTGTACTCAATCAACATGTACTCAGTGTCCAGCACCAGACATTACCCGGGAGGTACCTACAGCATGCCTACATGTAACACACATTAATTAAAGCTCCTTTCCTCTTCTCATTGCTATGTGTGTCAATTTCAAATTCTTTGTCATAAATGTCTTTTTGTTTTGTTTTTGCTTTTTCAAAACAGGGTTTCTCTGTGTTGCCTTGGCTGTCCTGGACTTGCTCTGTAGACCAGGCTGGCCTCAAACTCACAGAGATCTGCCTAGCTCTGCCTCCCCAAGTGCTGGGATTACCTGGCTCATAAATATCTTAAACACTATTTTGTAAGTAGGGTTCAATAAATATCCTCTGCCTAAATGTATAATAAAGGCAATATGGTAATAAACAATCTATCCTTGGAGTTTTTGAATGCATGCAATACTTTCTTGTGATGTGTGTGTGTGTGTGTGTGTGTGTGTGTGTGTGTGTGTGTGTGTATGTGTGTATGTGTATATATATACACATACAGTAGACCAATGGACTTGGAGTCAGAAGGCCTGTGTGGAACTGGGGCTCCACCATGGACCATGACTCCACTCCAGGAGAATGAGAATCATTACATCTTCTGACAAGATTCTCATGGCGGTTGTGGGGAATTAGGAAAAGCCATTCGTCACTACACTAGAAGAACTCCTACAATGGGCTTATTACCAACAGATTTACAAGGCTGTTCTCAAGAGATGCTAAGATCCTCATTTACTGAAAGGCCTGCTTATAAAGACCCGTCCGCTCCCTTCATGGCAAGTGATAGGAATGGCTATCACAGGGTTAAGTGACTCAGGAAGCCCACATCTGTCTCCTCTTGAGTCCCACCCCACAAAAATTAACTTAAAGTAGACCATGTAAGTCTGCTTAAGGTATATGCCTTGCACTGTGGATGGGGCAGAGGGCTAGGGGGAGAGGGGGCAAGAGGGAGGGGCAGGCAGGCAGGCAGGCAGACTGCCAGGAAATTAGATAACACAGACCAAAGAGATTAAGTACTGCCATGTGGCACTATCAGGTCTTGAACTCATAAAACTGCCTCTGCCTCATAACTTCTGGGGTTAACGCATGCACTAATCTGCGCAGGACAAGATAAGTTTTAATAGGACTATAACATTCCAGGTGGCATTCACATTTTAAAGTAAACCTTGGCCTAACTTTCTCACAACTACATTTCACCATTGCCTATTTGCTCACTGTATATGCACACTTGGTTTTAAATGATAGCATCTATAGTCATGGAATGAAAATTATTTTCTATAGCAATCACACTGCCATCTTTCTAGTATTAAGAATCTCCAAAACAATAATGAATACCATACTTATAAACATGAAAAAATATTGAACAAAGCTATGGCTTCAGCTTAAATGTTAATATTCAAAGAAATATTCCACCAAGCAAGTCAGCACACACTTCCAATCCTACATTGGGCACAGACTCATTCTCTTGTAATCCTAACTCGGGCATGGTAACACACTTGCAACCCCACATCAGGCATAGCAGCACACTTGTAACCCCACACCTGGCATGGTAGCACACACTTATAACCCCACATCAAACATGGTAGCACATACTTGTAACCATACAACAGGCATGGTAGCACGCATTTGTAACCCCCACACCAGGCATGGTAGCACACATGTGACCCCACCCTGGTATGGTAGCACAGACTTCTAACCCTAACATTTGGGAAACTGAGGCAGAAAGAGAACAATCTGAATTATGTAACAAGACTCTCTCTAAAATTAAAGTAATTAGCTTTAACAAATATATAAAATAACATACCTACATTCTGATTTAATGACAAGTTATGCTAAGTTCATTCATGTGTTTATATAGAAACTTGAATTTTCCATGTAATAGCTTAAGGGTTTTAAAAAATACATGCACGAATGTTCACTGAAACCCAGTCACTAATTTTGTCAGATTAAATATCTACCATTGTATTGACAAATAGCAACTAATGAAAATGTTTTATTTAGAAAGGCAATTAGGATGCTGGGGGCTGGAGAGATGGCTAAGTGGTTAAGAGCGCTGTTTGCACTTTCAGAGGTCCTGAGTTCAATTCCCAGCAACCATATGGTGGCTCATAACTGTCTATAATAAGATCTAGGGCCCTCTTCTGGTGCACAGGCATACATGTAGGAGAACACTGTGTATGCTATAAATAAATAAATCTTAAAAAAAAAAAAAAAGACGTTTAGAAGAGCCGTTAGGGAAACAGCAGATTCGCTACAAGGAATCCTGGAAGCCAGAATCTGAACAAGGGTCCCAGGACTGTCTATTGCTACCTGACAGAGAATTTCTAACCAACCAAGGCCCTCGCTTTAAAGCACTGAGAGCCACAGCGCTTCCCAGTTCTAGAAAAAAAAAAATGCTGAAAGGCACAGCCGATAACAGGACTGCCAGAGGCCATGCAGTGTCACTGGCTGCCCCAGGGACACAGGACTCTTTGGTGCATATCACATCCTAACTAACTTGAGATTATGCTTAGAATCTCCCGTCTACACCTACTGCTAACAAATGGGCAATATTCTTCTTAACAATAAACACTAAAACTGAAATTTTCTGCTTATTGGTTTTTCTGTTTTGTTTTGTTTTTTGTTGTTTGTTTTATTTTTTGCCAACCTGGTTCCCTGAATTTTTTTTAAAGCAACAAAATGAAAACAAATTGTAAGTGCTCATGAGGAGACCTGCACTGAATTTCTGATACATACAGAAGGCTGTTTTGCTATCTGGCCCATCAACAGACACTAATAGTGTCTAATCCATAAACATGCTCCCAAAGTTAATAAAAGAATACCCACAGAATCACGCTTCGTTGGATTCATTTGTTTTGAACACATTCCTGTGAGTAATTACTTTAGGGATAAAGACAACAATGGTGAATTACATACCTCATATCTATTGAAAGTAAAGAATTGCTTTGAGTCAAAAGCACATTAAATTAGCAACTGAAATTCTTATGAATGTACTTGAGGATCTAATTCTGTTAATTTATGTTTGTCATCTTCAATAAAAGAGAAGATACACATTGAAATATATTTTGTTTCAATAAAAAACCAACACATGAACATGCTTTTAAAACTTTGAAAGCAAAGGAGCTCTTCCAAATACACACACGGCTTCTCACTAGATTTCAGCCAGGACGCAGTACAGTGACTGGCAGATCTGCCACGTCTTCCGCTTAACAGAAAACAAAACCAAAGAAATGGGGGCAAGGCAAGGCCAGCTCCTGAGCACCCCAGAGGGCACTATGCTCATTAAGTTTTTCACATGCTCCCGCGGGCTGAGCGTCTCTCTGATGGGTGTCCTGGTACAAATCTACGATGTGCTGCTTATGGGAAGGCCGGGCAGTAAGCTGTCACTACGCTCTCTTTCCTTCCTGCTTGCTACCTGGGCAACTGTGAAATGTTTTTACATTTTAAATTAAATTACTTAAGGACTAGGGATGTAGCTCAGTGGGAAAGTATATTTACATGGCATGTCTGCAGGCCTACGTTCAATCTAGAACACAGCAAACAAAGTAGAATAAAATAAAAGTTAATGAGCAAAAAATGTGAAGGCACAAACAATTCTCAAAGTGATGAGTTACTGACTGCTGCTGGTGGACTTGGCTGCAGGCGGGTGCTTTCTCCATCTATGTAGGAAAGCAGCATGGCAGCATGCTGTTCCGGCTTTAGGAATACCCCAGCCCAGGACAGCAGCCAGGTCCTTACTACCACTGTCGCAAACAGATACGCCTTCCTCACAAAGGAGCAGGGCTTCGTGGATCACGTGCCTTCTATGCCCACAACCCAGCGTTTGCCAAGGCCAGAACAGTACAGCAAACCAGCTGAGTTTTCCCCTGTTCCTGAATGGCACTGCCCAGAGAAGCTAGAGACAGAGACAGACACAGAGACAGAGAAAGAGACAGAGACAGAGAGATGGAAACACTTAGTAAGCTGAAGCAACAAAGGAGATTGTACGGATGCTGCCCAAACAGTAAACAGTCTCGGAAAGAAGAGACACCAGAAAGGGCACAGATACAGCCAAGTGTGGGCCTTTACACAGACAGCCCTTTCTGGTATGAAGTGTGTTTCCCTGCGCAGTCTGTGCTCTCAAACACTAGGCTTTAAATTACCCTAAGCCTTCAACACTAGCATTCTGCTACAGGCACAGACATGGCCAAATGCACTGCTTCACCCCAGAACGAGGATGTCCTCAGACATTCAGCCAGATTCCGCCAAAGTGAGGCGCATGCTTCGACACGCAGCGCCACCCACCTTCAGACTTGCTCAGCAGTGTCCAGTCCCCGGTCACATCTTCACTGCTGTACTTTCTTTCACTCTTCTCTGTCAGTTTCCTGTTTATAGCATCAGACCCCGCTTTGATAAGACTAATTTTACAAGGCAAAAGTGACTTTTTTCCCTGACCACAGATTTAACAGCGGTCTCCCCTCATAGGCAGGGAACCCCCTCTTCCACCTCCTGACATCTGCCCAGCGTCAAGATTCCACCCCCCCAAATGAGGGGCCAAGGAAATGAAAAGTGGATGATAAAGTCATCGGAAGACACAATTTGGCAATTTGGGCAAAAGAATACCATGTTAAAGCATGAAAATAAATGTTAATGTTTACAAAAAGAACTCTTGATTTCCCAAACAAATTTTCTTTGGAGCTATAAAATAACTATCTATTTATTATTCAAGCTATAGAGAAAATGAATAACTTATAGAGTAATAATTCAATATTTGATACGAAAAAGGAGTCCTTCATAATCTCATTCTCTTTAAGAATTTATTTCGCTGGGTATGATGGCACACGTCTTTAATCCCAGCACTTGGGAGCAGAAGCAGAGCTCACTGGTCTACAAAATGAGTCTAGGACAGCCAAGGCTACACAGAGAAACCGTGTCTCAAAAAAAAAAATGTTATTTCAACTCCATTAGAAAACAACAGTGAAATCTGTTGATTACAAAGCAAATCCCATACTGCTTGTCACCGCCTCTGTTTTTTATTGAGACAACTTTATCTTGGTAATTCAAAATTCTAAATGTGTGAACTGCCTTTAGTGAGTGTATTCATAACCAGAGACTATTTCACTAGAAAACAACAAAGAGGCAGACAGACAGACAGACCAACAACTGCACCTCTGGCTTTTAAATGAGGGTAAGAGTGGCCGAGGGCACTCCCACACATCTCAAAAGTCTGAGACGAAACAGTTGTAACTTGTAACTTTGTGCCAAGAACAACTTGTCAGGGAAGCATTTCACTAAGGCAACAATAAAATCTTGTGAAGCACCATTTTTTCTTTTCTTTTTTTTTTTCCTTAAAAGTACCTGAAAAATAATCCAAGTCCAACTTTACCCATTGAAGAAGCAGTTTTCAACAGGCAGAATATACCTGGGTAGTAAGTGGTCCCTGTGAAGCCAGGGGCTACTGCACGCTAACCATGCCGTCTGCAGAGGCATTACACTTCATCCCCACCTACCCACCTCCAGTAAGGTCAAAAGTTTACAATATTTTTTCAGCTAACTAACAATTACATAATTCATTTTTCTCCAAGCCACCTTTAAAATTTTCCCTGAATACTTTCAGGCCTACTGTAAAATTGCTCAATTAACCTTAAACTATAGTCCAATTCACATGTGTACTATAGATCTGGCCTTTAATTATACAAGAAATACTATATAATTCTGTTTGTCAAAATAGTTGAGAATTTCCCTCCAAATAATTCTCAGCCAAGCACTAAGACAAGGTTGAAAATGTGTGGCCTGTGGGCCCAGCCTGGTCCTGCCTGGCTCTCCTAAGTTCACCAGCTCTAGGATAGCACTGTGGCTCCAGTGCCCAGACCCAGATTAGGGCTGCAGAGTGCGTCTGACATCCCCTAACCAAACAGATGAAATCAGTTTCGAACACAAAAAACTTCTGTGTATTGTAATGCCCAGGATACCAGACATGGTGGTACATGCCTTTGTCCCAGCGCTCGTGAAACACACACGGGTCTGTAGAGTGAGTTTCAAGATAGCCTGCCTCAGATAGACAAACAAACAAGCACACAAGGCGGTCAGCCTGCCCAGGATGAGGCAGAACATGGATGGTGGTGCGCACTTTAGTCCCAGGACGCGGGAGGCAGGGGCAGGTGGACACAACTTAGTTTGAGGCCAGCCTGATGTACATAGAGAGTCCTGGGCCAGTCACAGCTACAGAGAGAGACACTGTCTCAGAAAGAATAAAAGCCTAGACTGTCTAATAAAATGGCATTTTCACCCAGTGGTAGTTAACTTGTAATCTTAATGACATTAAACCCACAGATTGCCTAAATTTCAAACATAAGTATAAATATGCCATTTTCTAAAATCCTTATTTTAGTTTTATTTCTTTCATTTGTAGTTGTTAAACTTCAGTTGCCAAACAATTATTCACAGGAAATTTCCAGTAAAATGAAATTGCCACCATAAATTCAGAGGCCTAATGGGAACACATCAGAGGGAAAACAGTCCTTACAGAGGAGAAAGACCATCGTCTGTCAGAGTCAGAGCTGAACTTACAAAATGCTTCCCTAACCACACGCTACAGATCACTGTGCAAAGGGAGTTTATTACACCTTTCTGATAGCTGGCCATGTCTGAGTGATGCAAGTGGGCAGCGCCAACTCAGGTTACATGCAGTGCCGTGTACGTTAGCTACACAGCATCCATCTAAGCTAAGGAAAAAAGCAGGCTGGCCGAGGGCAAGCTCAGCAGATGAAGTAAGAGGAAATGTGAAACGATGTTTCTAATGAACAAGGCTTTCTTCATAGACTGAAGGTAGAACTTCCCTTCCCGATTAACTGGAACCCCAACACAGAGACTAGAGAATTACCATGGGGCCCTGTGTTCTGCAATGAAACGCCCTACCAGAAAACCTCATACATATGGTAGAACCACTGAGATCCGTCTGTTTAATCAGCAAAACTTGTGAAAACTGAAGGTCGCATGGCTACTGGTATTGCTGAAAGATTCTGTCCAAAAAGCACACCAGCTCTCTGCAACATAACTCTGCCTGAAGAGAGCTCTGTCTCTCTCTGTTAACTGTCTAATTACAGAGACACAGTCTAACATTTGCACTAACTTTAATGGAAGAATTTCACAGTGTACTCAAAGAACACCTGCTGCTTCTGCCAGGAGACAGTGTGCTGTGGTGGAAGGGATATAGCTAAATTAAATGAGTAGGGAAAAAGGAATTAAGAGAGAAATTTAGGACAGGACCCATAACAGCACTGCAATTAAAAAGACGAGGAAAGGAAATTCTCAGGAAAGATAACTACCTCCTCCAGCCTTTGAGATGAGGGGCTGGCTGGGAGACTCGGGAGGGCTCGTGTGAAAGAATGCAGCCTGAGGGTTTAAGACACAAACTCAAAACACTACAGCAAAGGCTTCTGAAGGCCAGATTGACATGCAGGTTCTCACCAGTCACTGAGCAAGTCTCCAGAATTTCAATAAACAGATCTTTAAAAAGCAGGGCTCAGGCAGGCGAGATGGCCCTGCCTGGTGTTTAGGACTGTCCTCACAAAAGTGTCCAATGGCCTGCACACTCACACCAGGCATGCACAATACTCACTCACACATACTCCATGCACAGAGAGGCACCATCTACATCTGCTACATCACGTGTCAGACTTCCTATTAATCTTTATTACCTCACACTTTACTGTGATTTTGCAAGTAAAATTATCTTAAAGTTGAAAACAAACAGTAAGATAGAAACTAAAGCCAAAGCACTGTCTGAAAACTAGTTTCCAGTGTTCCTCAGGCTCTTCCTAGGCAGAGCTTAGTGGTATTACCCTTTGAATTGGAACAGCCTCCCTGGGCTCCCATGATGCTTCTTTCCCTGCTGGTGGTGCTATTGTGGGGGTTGTGGAACCTTCAGAGGGTAAAGCCTTGCTGGGAGGAGTTGTGAGGGTTTGGACCTAGCCCTGCCTCACACGTCCTCTCTGTCTCCAGGCAGGAATGCTGTGAGGAGCCGCACCACACACTTCCTTCACCATGAACTCTGCCATGTCTTTCCTCTCAGGAACCAACATGAACCTTTTAAACCGTGAGCGCAAAAACCCTTCCTCTTATGCTGGCTCTTTATACTGATGCAGAAGCTAATACAGAAAGTTGGTAGCAGCAGCTGGGCAGTTGCTCTGGTTAAGCCTGACCAGGGCCTTTAGAACAGGCTTATGAGAAGGATTTGCCAGACTCTGGAGATATAGGCTAAACAAACAAGCCATAGGATGCAGGAAGCATAGTTTAATGGGTGATCTGGTGGTGCCCAGAAGACCAGAATGCCAATACAAATGCAGCCGTAAAGACTGTGCTCCTGGGATTCCAGACAGGAACAAGGACCCTACTGGAAAGTAAACCAAAGGCTATTCGTGTTACAATCTGGGGAAACTCTGTCCTCTGTTCTGACAAACCCTGAAAACTTGCGTAGCATAATTTAAAAGTAATAGGTTAATCTTGTGGCTTCCAGGTCTTCATTTAATCAGGTTTACAATCAGAGTGGTAAGGAAAAAGTGGAACATAAAGATGGGATAAGTGTGAAAGTTGCCAGGAAAAGAATGTGAGAACATTAAAAATTTCTAACAAAGCTGGAGGTAGCAAGAGACCGCTCGCCCTCTAAAGTAACAGGATATAAAACGGAAAGCTCATTTAAAGATCTGTTTGAAAAGAGACTGCCATTGTGGTGTGCTGTTGGGAAATGGTAGGAAGTTCAGCCATTCAGGCACCAGGGGCTGCAGGTGCTACGGTCCACTGGGCCTGGCTGCTTCCTAAGCCTAGAGCAGAAGAAGCTGTCACCCAGGTGTTGCTGCTTGGCCAAGCACGTAGTGTGCCTGCACAAAGATATTGAAGAAAAGTCTGGGAGGGTAAGCAATGGATAGCAAGGTCACATCCCCAGAGAAACCTGAGGGGGCTCCACCTGGAACTCTGAGGTGGAGCTGAAGCTGCCAGAACACAGATGCTTGCCAAGGAAAGCTTCAGGCATCAAGGAAAGCTGCCTTAAGAGACAGGTGGCTGCAGGGCAGGGCTTCCCAGGCCCACCATAGCTCAGAATCCCAGAACGCCATGTTCATCTCTACGGGCTTTGTTTTCTTTTGGCACAGTTTCTGAGGTACTCTTTCTTTTAAATTCTACTTTATTTGGGGTGTTTGGGCCTCAACACCCCAACTCTACGTGTGAGATTAGTGGGGAGAGGTGACCCCTTTACTTCTCCTGGCTGTTTACGGTCAATTGACTTCTTTCGGGCTGTACCCGTCTCTACCAACAGCAGACACAGGCAGCAGTCTCCTCCAAGCTGCTGCTCCTCGAAGTGTTTCTCTTCATCCGTGTGCTCCAAACCACCACACCGTCCATCTCTGGTCTCTTCACCAACACCGCACACCATGCAACACTCTCTGTGCTCTTTATAGCCTCAGAGCCCTAGGCCATGCCTTCTCTCCTGGTCCAGCTGGCAAAAGCCACGCCCCTCATGAGACAATAGGTGTGGACAAACTAAAGCTCAAACTAAAATCCTACACTTGAGATTAGAACAAAAACATATTTACATAACACAACTGAGTTTACAAAGAAAGCAAACCTTCCATTACAAATTTCTCCCAGTTTCTCCATGTTGAATAGAATGGTAACACACCACTATATACTGGGAAATGTGACTCTTAAAAGTTTGAAGGACTTGGCAAACAGATTATCCCCAAGTGTCAGGAAGACTTTGGCCCCTACACTTCTGAACAGTGCTGGAAATGCTAGGGCTGTGAAGATTCTTCAAGCTGGACTAAATGCATGTTGCATTATGACATGGCCATGTCTTGGCAACCAGGGGTAGAACATGGTACTTTGAATATGAAAGGCCCCTCATGGACTCATACATTTTGAATAGTTATTTCCCAGTTGGTAGTAATATGTTGGAAGCCGGTAGAACCTTTAGGGAGGCAGAGCCTAGCTAGAGGAAGTAGATCAGGAGGGTTGGGTCTCTGAAGGCTACAACCTGGTCCCTGGTTCCTTGGCCATGGTGACATGAGCCACCTCTGCCACATACTCCTGCTGCCTTGAGCTGCGTCATGACTTCCCCAACAAGACTGAAGCTTCTGAGCCTGGAGTGTAACCAGCCTTGCCTCTCTTGAGTTGTCTGTTGTAGGAGCTATAGAGACTGCTGCAGGCTGCTGGCCTCTTCTACCCAGTGCCATCTGAGGCAAACTCACCATTTCCTCTGTTCTCTTGTCCAAAACAAAGAAGTCTGTTCTTCCTCAGCAGATCAGAATGGGATAACACAAAATGAGGCGAAGGGCAAGCAAATGGCTTATAATCCATGCCTGCAATAAAAGTCCTGTAAGGGCTGAGTGAGTGTGGACTGAGCTGCTTCTGAAAGCTTGTCACACACGCAGCATCCCCCTCTCATTGTATCAATAACAAATAATCTCTTTCCCTTCTTAACTAACCTTAAAAACAGTTTGAAGATTCTTTATTGTTTTTTCTTTAAAGACAACCAATTTTAGAAATCGTTTGGTTAAATGAAACTGATCTTGAATTGTGATAAATTGTTGAAAAAAAAACCATAATAAAACCTTTGTTCTAAAATCCATTGTTTCTTCGCCTTGGATGGCCTTCTTTGGTATAGCAGTGCTTCAGGCTAGAAAACTGGATAAAGATACTGGATCTACACCACGAGTGCCCACGAATGCTATTTTAGGTTACGTCTATAAGTGATAAATATTTTATGTAGCTGTGTTAATTACCAAGAGAAATAGCCTTTTTAATGAATATATTACAATTTACCTTTTTTCCTATTGCTTCCTCACTAATGTCCTTACAGATTCTGTATGTGGGATTCAATCATGCAGGTCTGTTTGTTTTCTAAATAAACTGTAGGTGTCTTTGCTTCCATGTTCTTATTTTATATCAACTTTACTGAGACATAACGCACATGCTATACAATTCACCATTTAAAATGCACAATTTGGTGAGTTTTGTACAACTGTTACCATAGCCAATTGTACAGCATCTCCAATATAAGAGAAGAAATCACATCAGCACCTATCAGTTCCATATTCTGCCCCAACATACCCCTGGACAACCATTACTCTGTTTTATTAAGACAGGTTTGTCCTCCTTGGGCATTTTGTAATAAATGGAATTATCATCAAACATGACTTTCACAACTAGCCTCTTTTACATATAATGTTTTTGGAAGTTATCATCTTAAGCATGTATCATTATTTCATTTCTTTTTATTGCTGAATAATATTCCATCAATGTTGGTAGCTCATATTTATTTATTCTTCAGCCAATGGACATCTGCATTGTTTTCGCTTTGGAGCTAGTATGAATGATGCTACCATGAACATTACCACATTACTTTTGTCAAGATGGAAAAATTTACTAATTAGCTTTGGAGAATGGGACCATAGGAAACAGAACAGGCAAAGGAAACAAAGTGAGATATCTTATAGGACATGGAACGATTACCTGACAGCCAAAGCATTAAAATCTAACTCAAGTCTAACTCACAGCAACCCACTATGAGCACCCTTACACCCTGCCTCTACCCCACCTTTGTCCCCTTAGCTCACACCCCCACCTGTAACATCATCTCAGCCTTCAACTGGTCTTTCCTCTGGCCAATTTGTAGGGTATTCAGTCCAAAACGTATTTCAGATTTTCGCAATCCTGTGACCTTTCAGTAGATCTTCATTTAACAGGATTAAACTAAAATGTCTTAGCAGGAGGATGACCCTTGATCCCACTAGGTCTCCAGGCTTACATACTTGTGTAGCGCTCACAAACAACACCATGCTGGGCATGGTGGCTCATCCCCATACTCCCAACTCTTGAGAACCTGCGGCAGGATTGTTATGAGATACATATCAAGGCTTAGAATAAAAACAGACAAACACACACACAATTAGTTGCCCCAAAGGCCTTGTTGTCTCTTACAACTGGCCCTTTTCACATGGCCTTTTTCCTGTGTACTGGGTACCACCTTTGGAGGATGCCTCCCATGCCATGGAACTGTCTGAACTGATGGGAGATGCTTATGAGGAATTAGTAAACCTGAATATCTCCCATGAATAGCTAGGATTGAAAACTATTGCTACCAAAGAAACAAAGTTTTGGTCTCTTAAACAATTTAGCTATGTTATGGAAGTATGTTTTTACTTTAATCCCAAGTGTGGGATATGAAATTGCCTTAGTTTATCCAAAGCTGATAATTGCCTCCTATGGCTCAGAGAGGAGCATGGTCTTTGTCAGCTGGAGATAGTTTAATTCTGAGGACTCAGAAAAGGTATGAATATGAGAGCCCAGAGAGAGAGAGAGAGAGAGAGAGAGAGAGAGAGAGAGAGAGAGAGAGAGAGAGAGAAGGGTGTGGGGCCTTCAAGAAGATGGATGGAGGAGGAAGACGGCTGCTGGTTCTTCCTGCTTCTGAGTTTGCTGTTGCTGGACTGCTAGATACCCTGATGACTGAGATTGGTGTTTTCACAAAGAACCTGCTGGCTCCAACCTGCCAGAACTAAGTCTAAAGAGGTCTATATCCCCTTTCCCTCCTAACCTCCTTTCTCTCCTACCTAGGGTTGGGGGATTGGAAGAGACATAGAGGCTTAAAGAACCACAAATAAAGTAGGTTTTTTAAAGTACACCTATACTTTAGCCTTGGCTAAACCTCCACTGCCAGACTATATGGCTCATAATGGTGTCCTTGACTCGGATCTATAGTGTTGGCAGCCATAAACAAGTTAAGGAAAAAATCACAATCCATATACTTGCTGGCCTATAACTGGCATTAAAGTGAAGAGCACACTCATCTTTCAGCTGCCATCATCTCCATGTGTCCCAGCATAGAAGCCGTATGCCTAGCGACACATCTGGACATCCGCTTCCTTCAATGGGTTAACATGACAGCATCAAAGTCCTGGAAATGTGAGAGCCCTAAAGCTTTCACCCATAATTTGGAAAATAAATCAGGCATCAGCATTTATAACAGGGAGGACCATGACCCGGAGAGTCTCTGGAAAGTCATGAAGATACTTAGCCTACCTGCAGCTTTAGACACAGGAAAAATTAGCTATACTATTGTAATAAATAAATAAGTAAGTAAGTAAGTGTGTGTTGCTTTGTTTTACAGATAATCAGCTTGGTTGAAGGGTCAGGTCTGGTGTATAGAATTCTTCCCAATTTCATCTCAAGCTGTAAGAATACTGGCTCAGATTCAACCACATCCTTTATGGGCGAAGAAAATAAGGAAGAATCAGTTTTACTAAGTAAACTGTTTGTGAGTTGCTATAAAATTAGGCAACTGCTAAGCTAAATGTCTTTTCCAGACATAACTCTGTGCCCTGAGTAATTGGTACACATGGGTAGAATGAACACCAATCAGAATTGGACACGAGTGCAGTGTGCACAGTGCACAGCCTTAGGGCTTTCCTTCCAGTGAGTTAGTTCCCTCGCACAGGCAGCTACCCAACTCCTTTTTCTAAACAATGCTCCTGCATCCAGCAGTTAGTGGCAGGTAGGGAGAGCAGTATGATCTTGTGGAAAGGCAACCAGATCAAAGCACTTGGTGGGGGAAGAGGGGGCATGAAGTAGAGGTGGCCTTTGTGCTGGTGTCCTGGCCTTGGAAACTTATAAAAGAGATGCTGCTAGTTATCGAGTCAGCCCTTAAAACTTAGAGGGCAAAATGTATTAGAAATTCCAGGTACACCTGGGCATTTTGGTACACGCCTTAATCCTAGCATTCAGCACATGGATTTCTGAGTTTGAGGTCAGCTTGGACTACAAAGTAAGTTCCAGGATGGCCAGGGCTACACTGAGAAACCCTGTCTCAACAAACAAACACGAACAAATGAACGAACGAACGATAGAGAGAGACAGACAGACAGACAGACAGACAAGAGTTGGAGATGGCTTGTCGATCCCGGGTACGAAGACTACTGGGTACTAGGAGCTTCTTATGCTCTGTGGTCACAAGCAGCCAGCAGTACAGCCTTGGACAGAACCAGGACTGTAGGTCAGGGAAGAAGACAGACAGTGCAGGGGAGCACGTAGAAAGCCTCTGTCCAACCTGGGAAGTCATCACAAGCTCTGACAGATGACAGCAGCAAAGCAACATAGCTAATCAGGCAAGCCAAGAGCAAGGCAACCTCTCCTCGTGGTCTGACTTTCACCATGTGCCACCTCCTGCCGGGGTCACTGCAGCACATGCTGCAATGCACTGAGATTGCCACCACTGACAACAGTACACAGCAGAGCCCCACAGTCAACTGCCACACCTAGTATACAAAAAGTCACACTGACTCATTACACACCCTAAACTTGATTTACTTTTTATTTAAATTTTATACTTTAGGTTATTAAATTATTTTATTATATGAAGCTATCCTAAAATAAATTACTATAATGTCCTATCTTGCTAAGTTCAACATTCTATCGATGATTTCATATTTTCCTAAGACTCAGATTCTAACCCTGAGTCCTCAGGTCTAATTCTGAATATATGCTACTAATATAAGACGGAAGGCACTGGGCAGCAGTGATGCACACCTGTGATTCCAGCAACAGGGGACAGGGAAGGTGGAGCTCTGAGAGTCTGATGCCAGCCTGGTCTACGGAGTGAGTTCCAGTGCAGCCAGAGCTATGCAAAGAAACCCTGTCTCAAACAAACAAACAAACAAACAAACACAGAAGAAGAAAAGGAAGGAGGAGGAGGAGGAGGAGGAGGAGGAGGAGGCAGCTGCCACATATTGCTTAAGAGGGCATACAGAATGCTGATCAACCCCCAGACATGACTGAGTACATACACATCTGTATTCTTGCTTTCTTTCATGAGACAAAGGGGTAGCTGGAGACTCGGCTCAGCTGTTGAGAGCAATGGTTACTCTAATTCACAGAACCCGCATAGCAGCTCACAACTGTCTGTACCTCAATTTCCAGGGGATCTGATGCCCTCCTCTGACCTTTATAACCCACGAATACACAGATATACAAACTTACGTGCTGGTAAAACATATACACATAAAAATAAAAATTAGTATTCGTCTTAAAAATAAAAATAATGTAAGAAAAGACTACTTGGTTGAACATCTCAGTACAGGGTTTGTGCCCAGAAAATGTTCCCGAACTGATAAACCTTTTTCCCATGTACAGAACATGTGTAAGGCCCAACAAGCCCTTATCTGACACACTAGGGACAATGTTTCAGAGTTCAGAGGGCCTTTGTTTTCTACTTTAAAGGATTTCTTTTTCCTTAATAGAATAAAATCAAGGGACTTGATTCTAACAATGACAGGCAGTTCTGAGTCACCAGATTTGAGTGCTGGGAACAAAACTCAGGTCCTCTACATAAGTAACAAGTGTTTTCAACTGCTGATCCACATCTCTGGCTCCTGTTTTTATTGAAAATATCTGTGTCCTTAATTTAAAGATCCAACATGCTTTGAAATCTTGAAGTTTCTAAGTGCCGACAGCACCCAAGAAGGACTAGGCACTGAGAATAAAACTGGGGAAGACCAACCAGCCGCCCCGAGAGTCCAGGTTCTTGTGACCCACCAACACTTTCTTTAACCATGCTGTGACTCAGAGTCAGTTCTGATGTGGTACTCTTAGTTCACTCATGAAAAACCAAGAAGAGGTGTCCCACAGAGATTTGAAGTAAAAGACAAGGCTCCTGGGGGGCTTAAGTGGCACACATGTGGATCACTTTTAGACATACGATAGCTAAGTTACATCATGCTTTACATGCCACGCTTAGGCAGGCATGCTTACCTGCTCCGACAGAATGAGACATCTGAACCGGTCGCTGGTGAGTTCTTAGAGCAAGTGCAGAGTCGTGGTGTATTATCAGTGCTACCTTTCAGATTCTGACATGTGTGGAAGCAAAAAGCACTGCTTGTGTAAGGCCTCGTAGCCAACAGCTTGGGACTGAGCTGGTGACTTGTTAGTGGCTCCTGTATGGTTTGGTTCGCCCATGTCCTTTCCAGGAGGAAAGGGAAAGATATGGAGATCTGGGCTCGGTATTTTTATCTGCTATGCCAACTGGTAACCCCACTAGTGAGAGGCATCAAGGGACCCCATGTTGTCTTGTTTAAGTGGCAGATGTTTGAAGAAAGCACTGCTCAAACAGTACAAATAAGCATGTGCCTATTTGTCTGGTGTTGTTGGATTTTTATTCTTCCCGCTGAAAGTTACTACCACAGATTTAGAAACAAGGATGTTCACAGATACCCCTCTTGAGAGACGCAGCCGCAGAGCTCTCTATCACACCCATCCGCTCTCGACCAATGACAACATCATCAGAAAGCTTATGAAAGAGGCCCTGTAATACAAACGTCCACCCGCTGGGTCTTCAAGGGGCCTTAAGTGCTGCTAAGATACCTCTGTATCCATCCCTCAGAATTCAGGAACTTCTTTCAAGTGAGACTATGTAAACCCTAGATAGGTAGGGACAAACCTAAAACATCTTTTCTTTGTTGCTTTCTTATTTCTGTTTTCCACTATAAAGAGGCATGGCCAGAGACAAGCAGACAGAAGTAAGGAAGTCACAAAGAAGTGTATGTTAAAAGAATATGCCACAGAAATACTCAGTGCCTCTCAAGAAAGAAAGGCCAGAACTGGTTTTTCAGGCTAGCGCCACACTTTGAAGGTCTGCAGCTCTCATCACATTTCATCTGCTCTTAGGGGATTGGAAAGGAAAGAATTTGGTGGGAAGGGACCACAGCCCTCTCAGCTACTCTGTCCCATCTCCATTTGTCTCTGACCAGATCAGTGAAGTTTAATCTGCAGCTAACATGTGACTGTTCTTTCTTTCTATTTTTTAAATTTATTAATGTATTCATATTACATCTAAATTGTTAGCCCATCCCTTGTACCCTTCCTTCGGCTTCCCCTCTACCTGTGACTGAGGGGGACCTCCTCCCAGAAGCAAAAAGAGACAAATGGTATATACTCACTTATATCGAGACACTAGCCCAAGGGGTATGTCCCATGAAAGACTTTACTTACCAGCAAAGTGGGTCAGAGGGGAAGACATCCTTTTGAGACTTTAGGTGAGAGAAACATGGGAGAATGGGGAAATAAGAAGGAGCCAGAGGGCCCGGGAAACCTGCAAGACTGCTCTTTCTTAAAGTGATAACAGTTAAGCATGGATGTGTTGGTCTAACCAAGGCTGCCAGTAAGTACTATTAGGTTGTTATTCTGGAAAGAAGTTTGTCTCAGCCCTCAGGCAGCTCAGTGAAGACAACAGGGGAAGAGAGAGGAGGAGGAGGAAAAAGATGAGTAGGTATAACTACTTGTCTAATAGGTAGAGCTGAGCTAGGAACTATTATTGAGACATTATCTGAGCCTTTAGAAATATACATAACCCTATAATCCCAGCACTCAGGAGGCAGAGGCAGACAGATCTCTGTGAGTTTGAGGCCAGCCTGGGCTACAGAGTGAGTCCTAGGACAGTCCAATAAGCCATGCCTGGTTCATGTCTGCTCTTTTCAGATCCCACTAAAAGCATTCTCTGTGAAACATCATTTGAATTGTTCCTTCCTTTACTAATGACTGACAGGTATAATTTATGGTTTTAAAATGGGCTTTCAGTTTCTCAAATAGCCACAGTGTAACAGGCCCGCAAACCCTCATTCAACAGGAGGAAAGGTATAAACAAAGCCAGCTAGAAATTTTGCAATGTACCTTGGTGTGGAAGACTGTGTGTGTGGTGTGCATGTGAGAGCATGTGCTGCACTGTGTGTGTGTGCATGTGCAAGTGCTTTCATGTGTGTAGAGTATTCATGTGGAGCCAGCTCTCCCTGTCTGCTCTGCTCGTGGGGCCAGGCGCAGTGGCACACACCTGCAATCCTAGCACTCAAGGAGTTAGAGGCAGGTGGATCCCTGGGAGTGTGAGGTCTGCCTGTCTAAAAAGCAACAGCCAGGGCTACATGGAGAAACCCTGTGTTGAAAAACCAAAAAAAAAAAGGTAGTGGTGGAAGCCACCCGACATCAACCTCTGACCTCTATGCACGCACGCACACACACACACACACACCTAAGGCTATCCTTTAGAAGTATGAGTACACACCTGCACACACACTCACCCACAGACAGACCTGCATGAGCACATTTGCACACTCACACAGATATACCAGAAAGAGACAGAAAAGGGAGGGAGGTAAGTGAGGGAGGAGGGGGAGGGGCACAGATAAGCTTGCGTTGATGTTCCTTTGCTTTCAGATAATTTCTCATCCATGAACAAAGCGGGGATTCAAAATCAGCATTCCTATGAAGCGTACTTTCTGTCATGTCATATCCAATACGTATTCAGTGCTTAGTATGTAACAGTGCATTGGCATCATATAGCACACACTATATCTACTGTACAGTGGGAAAATGCTCTCCACACATTCCTAGTGAGGCTGCCTGGAGCACATGTGAGCAACCTATAACCTGTCCATGCCATCCCTCAAGTTTTCCACCATCAATATAAACCCAAAGTGAGCGAGACTTTCCAGAGCAAAGGGGACTGACTTTTCAAAGCTGTCCTGTCAGGCAGACTTACCTAACTCTCATGTTTGAGTGCCAATGTGAAGTAAGCTGTATTAGCTCATTTTAAAGATGCTTTAAATGTGAGGCTACACTGAAAATACTGAGCTTGCTATAGATTAAAATCACATTTGGTCTGTTAAATAAGTTTTGCCTTTTAAATTCAAATGAAAGAATTCTCTATCCATACATTCAGGTCTGGAATTCTCATTCATTAAGGTATATTGGACCAAGTTGCCTTCAAGACATTTTGTTCAGAATATTATACAAAAAAGACCCACAGTATGGCCACGCAGCCCTGAAGAGGAACTAAGTGGGAGGAGCTAAGTTTGTCTGTGTATGTTCTACCTACACACTTCTTAAATAATTAAGTACAAGATATCAGTCATCACATGTTCCTTAAGGGGAAATCCTCCATTTATTATTTAAACATTGCAAGACAATATTTGACTTTCTGTAGCACAATTTAAGTAGTCTGCTTTTGTGATAAAGTCTGTTTGCAGTAATACCTATAACTCTATTTGAAATTAAATTTTCCAAAGACTTATTACCTAGCTACAAATGTGTGTTACAACTCGTGAAGTTTCAACCAAAGGAGTTTCTTTTTGAGCCACAAAGTAGCAGTTCCATACAGGGGCAAAGGCCTCCACGCATGTCCCACCGCAGGGGACTGCAGCTCAGGGCCCTGGAAGAGCACTATCCCATGCCTTGTTGAGGAGCTCTGCAATTTCAAAACCAGTGTTCTGGCATTTCAGTCACGTAAAAAATAAACTTAACTGTTCTTCAGTTTTCATCATTGCAAGGCAGACTGTTCGCTTCAACGTGGTACTCTGGCTCAGAATACACACAGGGAGGGAGGTCTGTTTCCTCGGTGCTTTGGAAAGCCACTCTAGGGCACTAAGCAGACAACACTGATGTGTTCCGGGGGGTGGGGGGGGGGAGGCAGGGGGGGTGGGCATGCAGAGAGCAGCACAAACGTATACTTGTATGTTGACTTGTTTAATTAAGCCTCACGCTCTCAGCCCTTTGTTGAAATGTTATGATCTTATGGTTTTCAATTGCAAGAACTTAAGCTTCAAGAAAACTAATGTCTAGTCTGCCCTCCAGCCCTACAAGTAGTGAGGAGAAGTCACCACCACTGGAGCCTGAATGCACAGACGCAAACCCAGAAGACGGGAAGCAAAGTGACAGATGTGAAAATGACTGCTTGTATACACAGATGGTCCTTCAGAGCGCTGGCCTGTAAGCTTGTCAGGGCACATTATTCCTTGTGTTGGAGAGAACCGCGACTCACTAAAGCGACAGGTGAGCAAGCACTCACATTCACCTGGAATTTGATCTCTCAGTCTTGAAATGGAGGGTGGCCACTTGTTTTGTTTTAAATACAAAAGTTCTAAACAAATATATATTTACATACACATAGAATTACCACTGAGCTACATGTCCAGCTACTGTGTGAGTGTGAGTGTGAGTGTGAGTGTGTGTGTGTGTGTGTGTGTGTGTGTGTGTGTGTGTGTGTGTGTTTATACATGTGTATTTCTTTTGTGTGCTTGGGATCAAGTACTGAGGACGGCCTTGAACTCAGTAAAGATGGCTTTGAACTCCAGACTCTCCTTCCTCTGCTTAGATCCCCATCCCCCACCCCCCGAACCCCCTCACCCCATAGACTGCTGGGGTTTATAGGTAGGTGCCACCATGGCCAGCTGTTTTGCAATTTACCCAGTGAAGCATGGGTGCTGGAGACGGAATGCCAATCCCTACCATCCCCAGTTTACCAAGGAAAGAAGAATGCATGCGGCCCTGTCCACTGGAAACAAAAAGCAGCATTTGTCTTCAGGTAAGCGCCATGTTTCATCTTGGAATGGAGGTTACAGGTTAAAATTTAGGTCTAGCTAATAAAATGTAAGTAAAAGAATGCCTGACTTTCAAATTAATTTAATTCTTCAAATAGGAATATAATTTTCATGTAATATACTTATTGCCAAAAATATGAGTGCTACCAGGGCTGTTTAGGCAGAAATGAAGTTCCATAATTAGGATCATGGTATGTCCTTGGGAAAAAAAAAATCACTTAGCCTCTGGGAGCTCCTTGTCTGCCAATCCAGACATAACCAGAAGGCAGCTGTGGCTGCTGGTGCTCCAGAGAGCACTGCAGAGCTGCTGACAGCTCAATGCAGGCCCTACGAAATGAACCTGTAAGTGCATGTGAATCAGAGATAGGGATATGACACCTAATGTTTTATTTAAATAAAAGCAACACTAAAAGTCATAAGAGCAGAGGGAAATATGAGTGGAGACAAAACAAAAGCAAAGCAAGGGTCTTCTAGAAGCCTCAGTGGCTAAGGGGTTTGTGTTAATCCTGATAAGCAGGTTGAGCCCTGGGACCCATATGGTGGAAGAAAAGAACCGACTCCTCCATAACTGTCCATTGTAGCAAGTGCACACCCACACAATAAAGAAGTAAGTGCAGTTAAGAATTTTAACTAAACCAAGAAACAAGAACCAAACAAAAACTACGAATGTCTCAAACACTTGAAGAAAAATGCCATGGGCATGAGGAAATGGGCACCAGCTTATACTATTATACCGACAGCCACACTGATAATGAATGCAAAATTAATACATAAGGCATAAAAATGAACAAACAAATTTCCCAAGCTGGGAACAAAAAACGAAGTATTGTCAATCCAGTGACAGATAGTAGAAAAGATTTAACATGTTTGATTTTCAGATATCAAAATTTGATATCACAAAACATACCCAAGATGAGAAGGTGGTTAAGAAAATACTACACTTTCAAGGATTGTGTACTTCATCTTAAGAACCAGAGCATTGACAAAGCAAGTGGCGTCAGAGGCCAAACCCTCTGACCTCTACCCTGGTCAGCCATCTCTGAACATGTCCAACACGCTCACTTGGGATAACATTTACACACAATGTACAGAGTATTTTCATTTCCACTTTGTACTCACAGATGTGCAGCTTGAAGACTGAATCCATGTGCATTTTAGCTGTTTACACTGTGTATTTAACAGGTTCTATTCTGTTAGCTGCAAGGCATTCAGTGTTCTCAGAACTAAAGATGCATCTTTAAACAGAAACCATGCCAAATGCTAGTGGAGCTTACGTTCTCAGAGGGGATGTTACGAGTGAAGAAGGGTGCAACTAGGGAAATAAATATCATCCACATCCAATATGGATGTGTGAAGAGAGTCACGAGCAAAAGAAGCTATGTACAATATTTCACAGTGCTATGGATGAGATCAGCTACCAAAATCCATAGTAGTCTTTTCTTTTCTATATTATATCAGTTTAGTAACAAGTCAACAGCACTACCACACAAATATTTTACATATAAAAATAAATGAAAACATTTTTTCCAGGCTCTGAGGTTAAAATTTCATGAATTAACTCATCAACTTGTCCAGTAGGTACACTTAAGACTTTTTCCAAATAGAAACAGTAGCTACCAATAAACATGCGTCCTCAAGTATCATTTCAGTAAGTTCATAACAAAGACATACAGAGAAATAGGTAAATTTTACTGTTCTTATTTACATTCGTCTTACTTCCTTTTTATGTTTCTAACATATTAGATAATTTAAAACATTTAACCTTAGTAATAGGTAACATAAGAGATTCAAGTATTAACTCACCTGTGCCTGTACACAGTGCAGAAGATCTGTTAATGTGAAGCCAAATCCAAGAGAAATCTGCAATGTGAACAAATAAACAAACATTAATGAAATGCAGGATCATGCGGGACTCTACAGAAGATAAAATTTTATAATCAGCATATACCTAATACTTGATCACTGTTTGCAACCACAAGTAACCTGAACTAGTGACGGTCTGACACTGAACTGCACAGTAAGCCAAGAGGCAGAATGACTATGGCCTCACTTCTGCTTGTACAGCACGGTACAAAATGTACAGGGAACATTTCACTATGAATGACAGGGCACCTACAAAATTGTGTTCTCACAGCTACACTTCACCTTGTGTCCAAAGGCCAGCCCTCCCCACCAGGCTGAAGATGAGCACAGCAGATGTGCCTACCCGCCCCCAACTACCCGTTGCCACTCTGCAGTCCTAGGGCCAGCACAGGGCCTGCACACTGAAACATGCTATCGTACATGTTTTTTGAGTAAACCAATCAGCTGCGCATAATGACCTAATGTGCTGTGCTTAGTTTGCCAATACAGAACCGAAAGGCTTAAAATTATTGAAATCAAACAGAATTCTGTGCAGTGCCTGTTTAAATGCATTAAAATGATGGAGACATCTATGAGAGCAAAGAGGACGCTGTGTGACAGTCTTCGTGCACAAGTGAAGGGAGAGGTGCCCACTTTGCTAAGGAGGTGCCTCCTCAAGTTTCCTCAGGGTCTACCTCTAAGAACAAAAGCCTCAAGTGTAAGGCAATGGGCAGAGCCATTGCTTTGCTCCTGCCTCCTGGCCATACAAGTGTGTTACCAGATGTGCACCGAGAAACACAAGACAGGAAAAGCATGTTTATGCTATTTCTCTGGACTAATGTTCATCTAGATTAATAGTGTATTTTACGGATACAAGAAAAAAACTGAGCATTCATTACTGGTAATGGTACTGAAATCGTGGTCTTTCAGAAGAACATTAATGGTGCTAGACTTAGCTCCAAGGGATGTTTTTACTTGAGCTTGAAGGGTTCGGTTCCTTCATGTGACAGCATTCTCTGATAACTTTCTCATTGGATTCATTACCCAACTTAAAACAGTGCTATTCCTTTAAAACTTTTTACTGTTTAGAATACATAGAAAACATAAGATGAAGAAGCTAATACCAAATTAATATTCAAATTACTCTTTTTCTAGGACACTGGAAACAGTTGCCTGCATAATGTCTACAAAGGAACGAAACTGACAACAATGAATTTTGATTTTTAGCAGGATGCAGTCTTGAAATCATTGTGTGTAATAAAATGTAACGTGGATATCAGAAATAACTGAATGAAAATAACAGAAAATTTATATGCAAATAAGTTATCACAGTAAAATGAGTGGTTTCTGCTCAAGTGGCAGTGTGCAATAAACCCCCCTGCATCTTTCAGCAAGACATGGTAGAATTTAAACTATTCATTACACTAGCCTGTGCACCACTAACACTGTCCCGACCACTGCTCAACAGCACCATACTATCGCTAAAGCCTGCAATATTGATAGGGCACTATCTGCTTAATTCTGTCCTATTCAGTAAGCTTTATTAACGTGTTAAAGCAACACAGGCCAAGTGTCAGTTCACAGTCATAGGAGACAGATACGTTTGCAGATATCCATGGTATAAGACTTCTTAGTGTAGATTCTAAACAGAAAAATAAATGAAATGTAAACAGAGTTACAAACTAACTTTTAAGTTTACACATCACGTATAAAACTCATTTAGAGTAACAGTATGTGGCATAATTAGTAATAATCTCACTTTTCCATCAGTCTGCCCAATTCTTAAGTGCCCTGTAAGGGTGCTGTTCAAAAAAGGGTGGAAGGCAACTGGCCTCGGCTTGGCAGAATTCCAGAAGATAGGAGCCTGGCAGAAGGGCAGAGGGGCTGTACTGTGTGCTAGGACTCATGCAGGTGCCTTAGAAGGCCCACACGGGCGTGGGGGGACAATGAATAGCCCAGGGTTAGTTTCCTTACCCTGACTAGGTCTCAGAGCCTCCTCATTCACCCCCACAAAGACTACTGCCGTCCGTACTATTACCAAGAGGCTAGGATCACAACCTAGCACATTCTGCGCAAGTCCTTATGAAATGAGAAGAACAATGCTCTCTTTATAAAGGAATCGCGAAAGAAGCCGAGAGACAATCATGTAAAGCGCCTAATACAGAGCAGCATTATAACTATGATCCTGGGCCAGGGCAGGCTATGAGAGATGACTCAATCAAAGACAGAGAAGCTCCGCCCACCCATGCCAAGTACCAAGTACACCTAGTTTTCCTTAGCGTGTCCTCATACATCTGCCCTTGAACCCTCCAAGTGATGGAGACAGAGAATGCTACACGGTTTTCAAACCTCTTTAAAATAACACCAAAAGTTAGGAGTCGAGTGCCCTACTTCAGACTCACTGGAAAGTAACAGTGATCAGCAGAGCAGTGGGGTGGCCAGGTAAGTCCAGCAAGTGACTCCTGTGTCAGTCCACACCAAACAAAAGAGGTCAAAGTAGTTCACCAAGGGAAGGCCAGTGTTTGCGGTTCTCGAGACTGGCTGCTCATCTGCAGAGAGGGGATGCCATTGCACCATGCCCAGAGACCAATGAAAAACAAGTAGGGCACAAACCTCAGAAAGACTACACCCTAGGGCAGGGATGTAGCTCACAGATAAAACACCCTGCTTAGCATGTGAACACCTAGGTTCAAGCCCCAACATCACGCACATAGACAGACAGACAGACACCTGCAAACATGCGCACAGTTGAAACAACCAACTCATTGGATGAGCAATATTTTTAGATATGACCATTACAGTCCATAAAGAAACAGATAAACTAGACAATAAATTATTTCTGCATCATAAGACTATTTTTAGATTTAAAACCCACAATCCTCAACTGGAAGAAAACATTTGCGAAGTTGCCTTTACAGGATGTGGTACAAGAGCTAAAAACGCACCTGGAAAAGGGCCGTGTCTAGAAAACACAAAAGAGCTCCTACCACTCAGTAATGAAAAATATAACATAAATTTTAAGTGTGTGTGTTGGGCGGGGAGGCTGGAAATCTGATGGCCCAGGAGTTGAAACTCAACCCCCACAAAAGGTAGCTCACAACTGCCTGTAACTAGTTACAGGGTATCCAATGCCCTCTTCTGACCTCTACCAGTCCCTCCTGACATACACGTGTGCACATATGAACATGCAGGCAAAACAAAGGCATAAGCTAAAAAAAAAAGATTTTAAAAAGATGTGCATGCGTGCCATGTATATGCAGGTAGCGTGGGTATGTGTGTGTGCCATGTATATGCAGGTAGCCTGGGTGTGTGTGCAGGTAGTTTATATGCAGGTAGCGTGTGTGTGTGTGTGTGTGTGCCATGTATATGCAGGTAGCCTGGGTGTGTGTGCAGGTAGTTTATATGCAGGTAGCGTGGGTGTGTGTGTGTGCCATGTATATGCAGGTAGCCTGGGTGTGTGTGCAGGTAGTTTATATGCAGGTAGCGTGGGTGTGTGTGCGTGCCATGTATATGCAGGTAGCCTGGATGTGTGTGCGTGCCGTGTACATGCAGTTAAGCACAGAGGCACAGCATCCCTCAGAGTTGATGTTACACATGATGAAGGTGCCGGCACCTGGACTTCAGGCCTCTGAAAAGTAGCAGGTGCTCTTAACTGCAGAGCTGTCTCTACAGCCATTAACTCAATTTCTTAGAAGAAGCAAAATACATGTTTGCTCACTATCATAGTCTGGGTCTTAGAAGACCCAGCTCCATCTATCTGCATGTGTGTGCATAGCACGCATGCATATGTGCACATGTATGTGTGCAGTACTTGGTGTGTGTGCATGTATGTAGTATACATGCATGCAAGTATGTCTGAGGCAGCCACAGAAAGACGTTTTCTTCCTCTATCGTTCTCTGCCTTGTTCGTCTGAGGTGAGGCTTGGTCTCCTGAACCCGATGCTCCTGTTTCTCAGCTAAGCTAGCAGCCAGCCCCCTCCATCCACCGCCACCAGCCCTGGGGTCATGAGTCAAACTCCAGAGTTCAGGGTAGCACAGTAAGTGCCCCAGACCCTGACTGAGCTCTCTATCTCCCATCTCACTTTTTTAAATACTGAATTTCTTAAATGATCCCCACCCCCTACTCCACCCAGAAAAGTGAATGACTTCTCCAGGTCCGTTCTTTGTCCCTGTTCTGGTACCAATGGGGCTGTGGCTATTCCAGGACTAGTCTGCTGGGGACATGAGAACGAGTGAGCTGAAAGCGCGGGTGAAGAACAGCTATGCTCAGTAGCTTCTTGTATTTTGGTAAGTGGTTACATAGATCCAGAGAAAGCTAAGTAAGACAAGTGTAATACTGCCAAAAGGGCATTTTAACTTGCCTGAAGGAGTTAAAAAAAAAAAGCTACTTTGTTTTTTTTGTGTGTGTGTGTGTCAAAATAAAGCACTGACAACACAAGCTGCCATCATCCACTGGGTGAGCATGGGAGGCAGGCATCACCCTGTGTTTCCAGTTCCATCTGTACATTCCTAAGGTAGGGGTTCTGCCACGTGTCCATGTTGTCCAGCTGCACAACTCCTGGGTGGCAAGGCTGGCCAGGTCCACAGTGGATGGCTGTCACACCTTCCAGGTAGGCATGGAAGGTCACAGTTTTGATAATGCTATCATCTTTTGCTAACTTAATAAGGCAGAGAGAGAAGTGATTCCCTGAAAACTGCGCTCTTACGATTTCTGATGCCACACTAAGATCAACAACAAAAGCACGTGCTCTCCAAGCTGTCCTAGCACGTACAGGGACAGACCATGGATTCTTTTCTCTTAGTTGAAGTATCCACCAACCAAAGGAAGCCATTTCCTATGTAACAGAGTATGCAAACATGCTGGGCAGCCTGAGTCAGCTGCCTGCATTTCTGACATACACTGGAGAAGCCAACTGGCTGTTACAAAGAGATGACTGACCACAGGGAGCTAGCTAACTGTCATCCTGCATGCTCCAGCAGAGGATCTAAGACTGACCCCCCATTAAACGAGCACCAGTCAAGTCAGTCATTGAGACAAGCAGGGAGACTGGCAAACACTGAGGACATGCAGGGACAGAGAAAGCTGCAGTGGCCTCTTCAAATGTCTTAACAGCTCCAGCCGCACATGAATATATGCCCACAGCCTATGATGTACGATCAGTAAAGGCACTTTTTTTTTCTTAATAACATAAAACCTACCACATAGTCAAATATAAAATCAGATTTTAACAGTATGTCTCAAATCACAAGGTCACACCTTGTGTGTGTGTGTGTATAACACAAATATATCTTAAAATATAGCACAAGTATAAATTTCAGTGAATAGAGAAACCCAGTGTTGCCTCATTAAGACCTGGTAATGTACACAGGACTGGGAATGCAGCCCCATGGCAGGCCGCTTGCCTAGCACAGGGGCTCTGTTGGAATGGTAGACTACTGCCTTTTTTTTTTTTTTAAATCTCTAGTTTGTTTATGACCCCCTGCCTCAGTTTCCTCAGGTGCCTGTACGACAGGCATACACCACTTTATGTCCCAAAAGCTTGATGTTCTTGCCTAGTGTCAGCAAAACTTCCACACACTGTTTTTTTTTTTTTAACACAGAAAACCTAATCGTTAGAAAACATAAAAGTCTACATAGCTATAGCAGTGTGTCAGATGCAGCTGGGTGTGCCGTGCCGAGCTGCAGTTGGGTGTGCCTCTGAGAGCCTCCACAGATAAGGATGCCAAAGAACGGGAAGTTCCTATTTTAAGGCAAGATGCTTGGGAGAGGTCTTGTGGTCTTTGCTATATGACCACAAAGGAAAGTCAGCTGGGTGGCCCCCACTGACTTGACTTGGAATCCCCCACCTTGACAGTGAGATGGCTCAGCCTGCCAAGCGTGGAGGGGAGGAGCTAGAACCTTCTTTTATAGCAATTGGACCTTTGATAGCCCTATTTATCTCTGGAGGCTTCCAGGAGTCTTTTTGGCAGGAGCTTCAGATAAGGCAGAGAGATGCTCCTGTTGGCTCACAGGAGTGACAATGGAGCAGCTGGCAGGTCACAGGTGAGACAGTATCTAGGGTTTGGAGGAGTGCTAGAGAAAGGTAGACCAATCGGGAAACCTGAATCAGAAATGGCTAAGATCATCAGGGCTACAAAGAAAGGGAAGTAATCTTGGGGTTAAGCCCAGAGAAACACCAACACCCGAAAACAAGTGCAAACCAAGTAGCTGCAGGTGGAAGGGCAGCGCAGTCAGGGCTGGGAACGCAAGAGGAGATGTATGGCATTCCATTCCATGGGTTGAGAAAATGAAAGTTCCTACTTGATTTGGTAACCAGAAAGAACAGCTGCCACAAAAAAAAAAAAAAAAAGAAAGAAAAAAAAAAGAAAAGAAAAGATATAAATTAGAGTAGAAAGCGCTGAAGTGCTGGCAAGTAAACAGGAAATAAGGATTTGGCCTAGCACATTGTCATTACCTTCAACTAAATACCTTTCTACCTACATAGGAGCTTTTTGCACAGCTCGTGTGTAAGGATCAGCCATATTTGTGTAGGGCAGGGTTAAGGCATCAGCCATCTTTGAGTAGGGCGGCTTAGTGTCCTTAGACTTTAAAGCTCTCTGAAACCTAAGCACAAGGCTCAGGCTTGCCTTCCACGACTAGAACACACACATGGACACTCACAGCAACCAGCCGCTCAAATAAAGGCTCCGAACACAGTTACATTTTATTGCGTTAATATCAGTCATGTGGACAATCTCAAATTATAAACTCCCTTCAGACATTCACCTTCTCTTAGATTTTTTTTAAAATCCCTAATTAGTGAGAAATAAATGAGTCCTTTATTCTTCCTTTTATATTCTTGAGTTTGAGGTAAGACACTTCAAGACTGTCCGTGACATATATAGAACATCTTTAAACCATGATGTGCCCATACAGGACAGAGTCATACTTTCCCTCGTATGTTTTAATTTGCATGAGGTAATGGTGCACAGCTACAGAGAGCAGTGTGGCATATCTCAGTGCATGCATACAGTGGGCATGCCCTGAGAATAGGACCACTGGCAAATCCAAGCGCTCAAACATGCTTCATTTGTTTGTACTGGGAACAGGCAGGATCCTCTTTACAGGCTATTTTTAAATCTACAGGGATGAGCATCCCCAGTGCGGGAGAACTTACTCTTCGCACCCACCGTACACGAGCTGCCCTTCCTGGAAGCTCTATACTATCCCCGGGTCTGTGAGGCCAGGTTTTACATTTCCACACAGAAGTGAGAACATACGGTATTTGTCCTGCTGTCTGACTTACTCTACATAACATAACGTCCTCTGGGTACTTTGTCCATGTCACACACATGGACATAACAATCTCATGTGTTATGTCCAAAGGAAAATACACTAGTGTGACAAAAGATGCATACACTCCTGTGCACACTGCAGCACCACACACAATGGTTGACTCCAATATATGGAATCAATGCAGGTGCCCACGTGCACGTGGAGATAAACACACGGCGCTTTACTACCCAGACATAAAGAAGCAGGAGCTGAGAATAGATGCTGGCGGCTCCGCTGTAACATTTACATGTGTAACTTTAACACAAGTGGGTACCTATCGGTGCCAGTAAAGTAGTGCTCACGTGAAAGCAGGGGACAAAGGACCTTCCTGCTTCTGACTCTCTCCACTCTACCTTCTCCTCTCAGAAAGCACAGCCAAGCACCAGAAAGATGGTTTGCGATGCCCAGCCTTACACAGCCACCAGCAGCCACCTAACAGGGAACTGCAGAGCATCACACTAACAAGATCACTCGACTGCTTATGCCAACAAAAGCAAAGAGGACAGGAGAAGTAACACCACATTGCAAGATAAAGAACAGAAGTGAAGGAAAATGCACAAGGCTCTGACTAAATACAGAATATGGTATCTAAAAAGAAAGTGAAACAATTCTAAAACCTAATGTAGAAAAAAAAAAGCACCAGAAAAATAGCCTAACAAGGCTCAGTTCTTCCTCCAAACTGGAGGTCGCTGGGATGCAGAATGCACACAAGTGTCCCAAAACATCAAGGATGGATTTTGGTGTGGTCCACAATTTGATTTAGATGCCAGTGTAAAATGACCAAAAGATATTCTGAGTCTTAGGGCTGTGGTTCTCAATCTGTGGGTTGCAACCATCAGAAAACGCATATTTCTGACTCACAAGTTGAGAACCGCTGTCCTACGGTGACCACGGACACTGTTCCATCTCAGCCTTGTGTTGGTACTTAATAGTTATCAGTGCTATTTTCATTTCTCAGATATCAAGTCTTAGGGGACAATATTTTCTATAAGGTTAGGTAAAGGAAAGCAAGGAAGACTGGAATACAGCACGCACATGCACTACAAGTAGTGCTTGAAGGAGGGTGGAAAGGATGTAAATAGACTGCACATGTATGAAACGCTCCAGAGAGAGAGAGAGAGAGAGAGGGGGAGAGAGTGAGTGTGTGTGTGTGTGTGTGTGAGAGAGAGAGAGAGAGACAGAGACAGAGAGAGCCCCAAAATTAACAGCACCTCAGCCCTGCAGAGCACTGAGCACCTAGTGTCCACCTCCATCTCGTACCTTGGGGATCTCGATTATGTTTAATTAATGGCCTAGCTTTGTTGTCACAGCTCCTACTGAAAACAAAATCTGCAGTGAAAGGAATCAAGTAGCAATCTAAACTCATTTCTTTTAACTGAAGCTACTATACAAGTTAAATTTCCCCATTGGTCACATAAATAAACATGCTATAAAATATGGGGTAAAAATTCACAGCTGGGCAGTGGTGGTGCACAACTTTACTCCCAGCACTTGGGAGGCAGAGGCAGGTGGATCTCTGTGAGTTCGAGGCCAGCCTGGTCTACAAAGTGAGTCCAGGACACCCAAGGCTACACAGAGAAACCTTGTCTCGAAAAACAAAACAACAACAACAACAAAAGATAAAAACATTAATCCAAGAGTATTTTTTCAAAAACTTTGCTGACACACCAAACTAAGGCCAAAAAAGGTGCCCTCACAGTGTGCCCTAAAGCATAATAAAGAACAAAGCTGCTGTAGTTTAATACGTGGTTTGGATTTTTGTTTTTTAAGCTATGCCTTCTACAAAGCTAAATTTTATTGAATTTGAAGGCTCTACCTTCATTGTTACATGGGACACTTAAGTGTTTTGTGTTGCTAACTGCTCTGCCATTTTCTTGTTTTCATATAATGTCAAAATCCAAAGTTTGATAATCCTTTTTGGTTTCCTGGGTTTATGGAACATCTCTAATAGCCTGGGCAATGACAGTACCTGGGCACCACTGGCCTATCAAGAATCAGCATACTCACATCACAGATGCAGACACCTTCTTGGGGACTCTGGTTCTACAGGGCAAATTCATGTTAAACACACATCCTTGAGCAAGGTGCTCAACGCCCTCCCACAAAGTCCACCAAGAACAGCAAGTACTACAGGCAGGCAGCCACAAACCACAAAACAGAGACAGCAACTGTCTTCGAGCCTTACACACTGAAGTCTGTGTTCACCAGAATAGGTGGCAATTATGGTAATGTCACTGACAAGGTCAAGTGATACAGAGAGAACATGATCCCTGTACAGAACTGTGAAAGACGGAAGATGGCAATTACCTTTGCATCTTCTCCCCTGGAGCGGGAGGTTAACTGCCCTCCCATAAAACTGGACAGCCTTGGTGAATGGCTCCACTAGCAACATCCCTAACATAACGATGTCTGAGACTTGAGAGCCTCACGCTTTCCTCCCACCCCCCCCCAGACCCCTGTGATCTTGGTCTCAGTGTCCTGAGCTACATATGGCTCCTGGCAGCATTCTGTTGAGGATGTCTGAGGCAGTGAGGGCTTTAAAGCCAAAAAAGCAGAAACATTCAAGACCAGAGAAAAGCTGAGCAGAATGGCATCAAACACAAGAAAGGCCACAGATGACTGAGGACCACTACCTGTTGTTTACTGACAGCAGCAGCGTTGTATGGTATTCATCACCGTACAATGGGGCCCAATCTAGATAACCCTCAGCTGACTCCCATCCTCACAGCTTAGCAGCACAACGCCTGTGTACTGCCTGTTGCTTCTGCTTCTGAGCACAGCTGTCTGGTGCTACAAGGTGCTGCCCTGCCCCACACCACAAAACAACTGCTCCACATAGCAGCAGCCTGGAGGAGATCCTAACTCAAAGTCTCAAGTCAGTTGGCTGTTCAGCACCCAACAGTGCTTGCACACCATCATAACATCCAAAGTCTTGGACCGTCTGTGGTGACTGGAGTTAGAGACATGGCTCAGCAATTTAAGAATGCATTCTGTTTTTGCAGAGGACCCAAGTTCAGTTCCTAGCACCCACATCAGGCAGCTTACAGCCCCCTATTGGATCCTACATTTCTCTGACCTCTGCAGGCACATGCCACACACAGATAAAACACACACACACACACACACACACACACACACACACACACACACACACACATTTTAGAATACCTGACTTTACAAAACTTACATTTTGGGCTGGAGAGATGGCTCAGCTATTAAAAGCTAGGTTCACATCCAAATAATAGAAGAAATTTTGAGTTTAAGTTCATGATGTCTCCCTGTATATTTTGATTTTTTTCCCCTCCAACATGAATAGCTATTCACGAGGCACATAATTAAGAAATCAACAAAATTTGATCAAATCACAACATGGACCAGTCTCAGTGTGACCTGAGTCTGAGTTCCTCCATGATAAGGAAGTGAAGATGGCATCAAAATCCTACAAAAAGTCACGTATAGTTTGCAGAACTACCCATGCTTTAGTTAACTGTACTAAATGGCAATATGTTTGAGTTCTCATCTCAGACTCAAGGCATGTGCAGCTAATCCTTTTTGTTTTTTCCTCATGGAGTATAGCTGAGAGACCCTTTCAAGTTACATTACAATCCAGCTAAGAAACGACCCGCTCTGCTGCAGCTGCGCCTCCAGGACCGGGATTGGAAAAACAAGACAAGCAGTGAGCTGCTGCTTTAGCGGGATTTATTTCTGTCTAGGTGTGCTACAGTTTAAACAAACACACTATTCCAGTTGCTAAAATAATTCTAACTGCTTCTTTTATTAAAGCACGGACAATGTAACCTTTCATAATACTATTCTCTACATTCTAAAATTATTCACAATTTTTTCTATTTGTAGCTTTCTCTCCTCAAATATCATATGGTCCCAAAAGGAACACAAATAAGAGTCAATATGCTACAAAGTATTTTTAAACATAAGAAATTTACTTGATTTCCGCGTTGTGAAAGAACAAAACAGTCATCAGGTCCTTTTCTCACACACACACCCCACCTAAAAATAGAGATGGACTTCTGCCATGTTGCCCAAGTTGGTTTGCCTCCCCTCTTACAATTTCAGTATTAGCATAATACTTGGTACTAGGTCAATTTCCTTTTTAAAACATAATACAGTGGGCATGGTGGCGCACGCCTGTAATCCCAGCACTTGGGAGGCAGAGACAGGCAGATGGCTGTAAGGTCGAGGTCAGCCTGGTCTACAAAGCCAGTCCAGGACAGCCAAGGCTACACAGAGAAACCTTGTCTCAAAAAACAAAACAATGCAACATGTGTGTATGTATATGTGTATATGTGTATATATATATTTATATTACAAGAGAAAATTTCTCAGTGTTAACTATTAGCTTATTAATACTTCCTTCAAAACAGTATAAAAGTCAAATCAGAGTTCTGAGCCATACATAAACTAAGCTTGACCCAGTCACCTTCAGTTACAAAGAGACTGCTCAGCCTTTAACAAAATGAGGGAGCAAGCCTTATTACCCCAGTTTGGTCCTGGGAACCCACATGGTGGGAGCCCATGTGAGCACACGGACACATGTACATGAATGCATGCATGCACTAAAAGTTAGTAAAAATAAACCCAGAAGCATAGCACCATCTGGAAGAGATGCCTCAAGAGTCTGTACCAGAAGACTCAGGATCCTCCCTTCTCTAGAGACCACCACTCTGTAGCTCTAGACCTCAGACACCAGCACAATGATCTTCAAACGCCTGATTCGCTTTAAACAAAGGAACCAACAAGCAAACCATCATAGAGCCCCCACAGTCCTCAAATAAAGATCCACTCCTCAGCAGGACAGTCCTCATTCTCTCTAATCTCACACTGAACCCCAGACAGCCCTTCTCTTATTTTTTCATTGCATTTTGGAGATCTATGAGGTGTGGTGTGCCTATAATTATGCCCTGCAAATGCCAAGAAGGTGCTATGATGCCGCTGGATGTGGCACTCAACTACAGGACATACATATGTACGCATATTATAAACACACATGACATAAAACTACAAGATTCCTGGAAACACGGGAACAAGGTGGGGGAGACAAGTAAGGTTACCAGGTACCTGAGTGAAGATGTGTGAAGACGTGTGAAAATGTGTGAAGACAATGTTGTGCACCAATTTAAATACCAGAAAAAGAAATCACTCAGCCAACAAAAGTCTAGAATCTAGGTCTTGATTCTTAGCTTAGTGTTCACAAGAAATGCCTTTAAAAAGTCATTTGCAAACAGACAAGAGCTACAAAATAAATTTTATAGCCCTAAGAAAAACATACCATTATTTTCATGGATACATTGTTTCTTTATGTCACGCTGTTGTACCTTTTTTGTTTGTTTGTTTGTTTGTTTAGGTGAGTGGTAGTGTTGCTGTTTCAAGAGAGTGTTTCTCTGAGTAACAAACAGCCTTGGCTGTCCTGGAACTCTGTAGAACAGGCTGGCCTCCAACTCAGATTGGCCTGCCTCTGCCTCCCAAGTGCTAGGATTAAGGGGGGAGCAGTGTCACCACTATCGGGTGCAATGATCTATCCTACATTTCCTGAAATAACATAGATCTAGGCCTTTGTCTCAGAATTCTTTTCAAGACTCCAAGTATAGAAGACTCAAGTTGGTTACCAAGTTATCACGTGTCAATAACTGGCAGCTTGCCTGGTGGGGGGAAAGGTTTGAATTTGGGTGCTTTTAGAATAACAATGCATGTAAGCATTTTGTTTTAACAAAGATTTTATAATTTCGTTGCTTGACATACATTCAAAGTTTCTCAAAATACTAATTATTATTCTAGAGCCTTTTTGTTGAGCATTATGGAAAACATTTTGCACATTTTATATAACTCTGAGTTATTTCCTAAATAACAAATCAAAATGGTTGGGTGTGGTGGCCCATGCCTTTGTTCCCAGCACTTAGGAGACAGTGGCAGGTGATCTACAGAGTAAGACAGCCCCCCTCCCCTATCCCCAAAATAAATAAATACCAAAATTATTGGTTTATACCTACTTCCTAAAACCACACACTTCCAAATTTGATTTAAAAATATTTATAACTTTACAGTTTTCACCTTTAACACAACTTTGCAGTTTTCACCTTTGCACCACATGCTTCTTGCTTCACCTGAAAGGCTCATAACCAGTGTTACACTTCCAGGTCAAAAGCAACCACAAATAAGACACTAAAATTCCTCTCCTGTCTGCAAGGGCACAGGTACTGACAGGAAAGGTGGTGCGCTGAAATAGTTGTGTTGCTAAATTAAAATCCAGAACTGGTGCTGAGGAACCTGAAGGCCTGAGTTCATAAGAAGCATGTACTCAGCATGTGTCAGCACAGAAGGCAGTGGAGGGAATGCCGCCAGGGAAGTAACAATGACAGCCACCCTAACCTCCCACCGTGCTCTGTGTCTGCACCTGGAGCCAGCACCAGCAGACGCGGCTGCAGCGCAGGCTCAGCTACCTAACACACAGAATTCCTGACAAATGTCAGTGTTGCCCTATTTACAAAAGAGAAAACTCTGAGAGGCAAAGGCTAATTAACTAAATCTGGATTATAGCACAATTCCCAAAGAAACTGGACATTTCTAACCCTTCCTTCAGACAACTGTGAGTTCCCAGGACAAACAGCCAAACACACTTCCAACTAATAGCGGTTGGCAAGTCCCAAAATACTTCAAAAGCTTTTGAGACTGGAAAGCAGCTTGGAAACTCAAGCTGTTTTTAGGAAAGGCATTTTTACCAGTTCAGGACAGAGGCATGGCTTGTCACTTGGTAATGTAGTGCCTTGAGAGGCTGAGAGAGCTATGTGGAGACAAAAAGAGATAGTAGCTTCTAGTCTCAAATGTCATCACCGTTATATGTATGTGTATATATATATATACTCAAACAAATTTCTGCTTTTAAAGGAAGAGAAGCTACAGCAAAATAGGTATATATTCCTTTCTAAAGACACAAAAATGTTTAGAGAAAGAGCAGCCATCTGCCCTGGCTAGATTTTAGATAGTCCAGGAACATCTCAGTCCTTAAACACTTACACACACCAACCTCTCACCTCCCCCCATCATATACATTTAGAACTGAGGTGATTCTGCCAAGAGACCACAAATATTTGAAAATACAAAGTACATTTCATTAGCAACACTATTCTCTACAAAAACACAGTGACCCATGTTAAGACTCCAGAAAAGACAGCACATACAACCCACCTACAGTTACCCTTTCCTGACATGAACAGAAATTCTGTAACAAACCCAAGACTACTTAAGATGGTAGTTACTGTTACATCTTTTAAAAAATCATACTAAAATTACCAAACTACCCAAATCCCAAATCCATGACATCTCAACAGGCACTGATAAGACAGATAACACAAGAAATAAACCTGCGCTCTGCAGAGTGTTAAGCTGAAATACACACACACACACACACACACACACACACACACACACACACACACACACACATCATGCACAGAAAGAGAGAGTTTTCTTCACTGTCAGCTCATTTCAAAGAAAACTGACCCAAGGGCTTCTAGAACAGTTTTGTTTTGTTTTGTTTTGTTTTGTTTTGAGACAGGGTTTCTCTGTGTAACCTTGGCTGTCCTAGAATCACTTTGTAGACCAGGCTGGCCTTGAACTCACAGCGATCCACCTGCCTCTGCCTCCCGAGTGCTGGGATTAAAGGATTAAAGGTGTGCACCACCACACCTGGCCTTGGAACAGTCTTTAAACAAGACACACAACAGCATTCACTACCAAAGGCAAAATATATTTTTAAAAAGATGTCAAAAATATTTAATGAGTCTGAAATTATTGTTCATTAATAGCTAAGCTGCTTTTTTAAAAAATCATTTAAAAAATGTTTCAAAAACTGCCTTTAGCTCACTCCTTTAATGCCAGTACTAGAAAGGCATAGACAGGTAGAGCCCTAATTTCAAGGCTAGATGGACTTTCAAGACAGCCAGGGCCACAAAGAGAAATCTTGTCTCGAAAATATAAAGGGTGAAAAAAAATGCTACCTTTCAGCAATGTAATAAATGGTGTGCTTTTCAACTTTTAAAAATTATTACTGTGTGTGTGTGTATGTGTACATACCACCTTCATGCATGATCCCAAGGAGGTCAGAAGAGGGTATGAAACACCCCAGCACTGGAGTTTTAGGCAGTTCAGAGCCGCCACGTTTCTCTGCAGGTGTAGTAAGCACCCTGATCCATGGAAGCATCTCACTAACCCCTTTCAACTTTCAAGAACAGAGCCATTTCCTACTGGCCGCCTTCTAGGGGTCAAAGGCCAGGGCCTTCCGGGAAGACAGTTACCGTTACAGCCTGAGCCTTCCAAGTATTTGCAGAGTTGAACTATGGGGTGTAGAAGCAAAGGTAAACAGGTTTTAGGGTGCTGCTGACGGTGGACCTGAGCTCAGGTGCAAATGCTAGCTTAGCAGTGAATACTGCAAGTCTGAATTCACCTGGGGAAGTAGCAAGACACTACATCGTCTGTAAGTTCAAACTGAAAAGCTACAACTGCCTAAACTTCACGTCCTAACTGACCGCCCTGAGAGAGGGAAGGGAAGCAGTAACTAGAGATTTACAAGACACAGGCACGTCCTGAGTGTCTTGCAGTGACAGGGAGGGAGGGAAGGTGTGCACACTAACCATAAGCAATGGAATACAACTCGCCCGGCCTCTTCCATGCTCGCCTCGCCCTCTTTCTGCACACTATCCTGGCACCCAACACCTCTCAGGGAAAATAAAGGTTGCAAAAGCAAAGGCCAACTCCAACCTTTGAGTGACAGTCCCGGTAAAGGCACTTATAAGACAAGGCAAACAGAGCTCTCTCGGCCGGCTGAGAGAAAACACACTAAGCACCGGGGGTGGCTGTGTAAGGATGGTGCGGCTGGGAGCACAGTCGTCAACGGCTGCCCTGAGTTATTAGCATTACTGGTTACATTTAATACTAAACAACATGAGAAGGGTTGGGAAAGCGAGTTAAGCCAATTGTTCTATGTATCTACTTAGCGCTATCTGGGAGATCTCTATATGGGAGATGCTAAAGGAAGTTCTGGAGAACCGAGCACTGTAAACAAGCACAAAGTTGGTGCTTGGGATTACTTGGGATTACTCCCTTCTTTCACGTCTGTGTGAACTGGGCGGAAGGAATAAAGGAAGAGAAAGCCATGAGCACACACTCACAAACCCAAACCACAAGACAAATAATCCAAAACCAAACCCTAGGAGGCCAAGGAAAGGCACGATATCTACATGAGACGTGATGTTGTAACGCTCCCGAAGTAAACCCACGGGCCTGCCACAAGCCTCAAACAAGGCCCAGTGTGTTCAACCAGGCCACATGGCTGGCAGCTGGGAGGCAAGACTGCAAGAGAAATGAGCCGACCTGGGGCTGTACCGGGCCTCATTCTGGCTGCTGAAACTCTGGCCTGCTGGGGTGGAGTAGTATGCTGCTCGAACCAGTGAGACACAGAACTGTCACCTGTTGAAAGATCCTAAGAAAGCACTCGCTCCAGTGAGCAGCACACCCTTGCCACGGAGAGTCACCCGCTACAGTTAGCAGTGCACACCTTTCCCATGGAGAGTCACCCGCTACAGTTAGCAGCGCACACCTTTCCCATGGAGAGTCACCCAGGGGCACGACAGCACCTTTACACATGGCTTCAAGAAGTGTCTACTCTTGGTAAACTCCACACATAGGATCATAAGAGCCTAGTCTCCTCTCCAGATCAAAACACCTAAGGTTAATAACCAAGTCTTGCTAGATTGTTGGAGAGTGAACTTGGTTTACAAGGACTCAGGGTTGTTTAATGCGCTGTTTAAAAAGCGAACATTTTTACCAAGTCCAGGGTGTGCAGCAGCAAACCACTTAGCACAACTCCAAGAAGCCAGACACCTTCTAACACAATCTCACATAGCACCTGCAAACCTCCAAGGAAAAGCAGCACTCTGGTTTGCTTTTCAGAACCTACCTTCCAGACTACCTCAACTCTAGTTACTGAAGCAGTTGAAATCAACTCATCAAGAGATATCTGGCAGCCTGCTGCAGGACAGCCAAGGCTATACAGAGAGAGAGGGAGGGGGAAGGGGGAGGGGAAGGGAGAAAGGGGGAGGAGAGGGAGGGGGAGAGGAAGATTGAGATATTCAAGAGGCTGGAGAGATGACCCCGTGGTTAAGGCTGCTCTTCTAAAGAACCCAGGTTCAATTCCCATTACCCACAGGACGGCTCACAACTACCTATAACTCCAGTCCCAGGGGATTCTACACCCTCTTCTGGTCTCTGCCAGCACCAGGCAAGCACCTGATGCACAGACACACATGCAGACAAAACACACACATAAAATTAATAATATTTTTAAAGCAGTATATACTTTTTTCACATGTACTGCAGCACTAGTCACAAAGCTGTGTTACAGAACCAACCTAAATGATAATGGATTAAGAACAACATGATACATGTATGCAGTAGTATATGCTCTGCCTTCAAAATCACAAGATGGAAACTGGGGTGAACTGTTCTAAGTGAATTAAGCCAGCCACAGAAAAATAAATGCTACCTGATCTCACCTATATATGGAATCAAAAACAATGGGACAAAGGGCGCAGAGACAACAGTGGTTACAGAGGCCACGGAGGTAGGGAATGGGCAACCAAGTACCACATCCCAGTTAGGAGACCGACTGCGGGTTGGTTGTTTTTGGAGAACGGCTCGATATGATGTATGTAGCTAGTAACCATGTGTTGTACAGTTTAAAATTTCCAAGAGTAAATTTTGTGTTCGTCTCATAAAGCAGGTAAGAGTCTGAGGTGATGAGTATCTTCATTATTTTGATCTAGCAATTCTACATTGTATCAATGACTCATAATGTCACTTTGTCCCCCATAGATATATATAATTGTGCCAATATAGTAAGAATACAATATGATAAGGGTATAGCTCGGTGGCAGAGTACTTCTCTGGTACTTATGAAACTTGGGCTTAACCCTCAGCAGCGCGTGCATGTACACACACACACACACACACACACACACACACACACACACACACGGGGTGGGGGGAGGAGAGAAAATACGATTTGCATATAGCACAAGGAAAATATATGTCTTATGTGAAAGACACATTTAAGACAAAGACACGTGTATTTGATGAGGCAGGAGGTATATCTATAGTAAATATGTGAGAAGCCTCATGCAAAGGTGGGCTAAGTGGGTGCCAGGGGAGGTGGGGGCAAGGAACATTCCATTTCGTCCCTGTAGAGTTCATAGTTGTAAAGTCTTCACCAATCAGGAGCAAAACTGCAGTTTTTTCCTATGAACTCAGTCCAGGTTTGCTTGGGTTTGGTTTGGGAGGCAGGTTTGTCTATGTGGCCTGGAGCTTGCAATCCCCCTGCCACAATCTGCCCCCACCTTCCCAGTGCTAGAATGTAACAATATCTTCTGTTCCTCTGAAATTTACCCTTCTTCAATCAAGAATGAAACCTTTTCTCAGATAAAATATCCCTCATAAATGTGATTCCGAGAGACACTTCTCTGAGTTACACATAGAATTCTGGGGTTATTTTTCACTCTGTCCTTTGGTTAAATGACTAGCAAATCAAACTATAACTGAGGGTGAGCTTCTTCCTTGCCGATCCCTGAAGTTTAGAACCAGTGGTACTGCCACTAAGTCCAGGGACTGCTGGCTTGGAGGCCATGCTTCCCACCTGGCTCCTCCTGACCCCTGCTGTGCTTGTCTGTAGGCCTTAGTCAACATTACCAATAGGAATCCATTCCTATTGTAAACATTTACTGTTACTGAAAGACAAACAGCAGTCACTGTGCTTCATATGGCACAGTTATACATCATGAGCATCCACTCACTAAGATAGCAGGCTTTCCTGGCCATGGTGGTGCACGCCTCTAATCCCAGCACTGGGGAGGCAGAGGCAGGTGGATCTCTGTGAGTTCAAGGTCAGCCTGGTCTATAGAGTGAATCCAGGACAGCCAAGGCTACACTGAGAAGCACCTGTCTTGAAACACCAAAACAACAAAAACAACAACAAAAATCAAAATTTAAAAAAACAACAACAAAGAGATAGCAAGGTTTGCCCTAGGTAAAGGGAACCTTGGGTTTCTATGTAAAATACCAATTACTGCATGGTTATAAACAGTGCTGTAACAGCACTCTGAGTATTTGCTAGTATTCAGAACATTAGTGGGTAACACCAACATATGCTTTAAATACAGCTCTTCTTCTAGGACCCTCACCCTGAACACACCTAAAACTCACAGCTACAAACAGCAGCATCTGCCACATGCCCTGTGTGTGATGCTGACTAAGCCAATCCATCTCCCTTGGCCTGAGTTACTTCCTCTGTAACCTGAGTTGTTAAAAGGATAAATAAGGAAGTGTACAGGAAACACCCACAGGAGGGTCTTAGCCGTAGCGCGGGTGTTGAATAAGGATACCAGTCACAGTAACTGTTGCAGTTACTGCTGTTCCAATAGCCAGAAGTGGGAAATGCCCAGGACCTTCGGAGAGAGTCCGTGGAATTGGTGCTTACAATGTGGCAGGGATTAAGATATGGCTGCAGGGCAGAGCATGTACTCAGCATGCATGGGTCCCTGGGTTCAAGCCCCAGGACCAAAAAGAAAGGCTGAAAATGAAGATGATGCTAGGCTTGTATTTCTGGGGTTGGCAGAGTCCAAGTGGCCGCCTGCCATAGGTGAGTTAGACTGGCAGGAGGCTCTGCAGGTGCCACCATGACGCAGGTATCCCATTATTATGTGGAGGCCAGACTGCCAACTCCTGACTCAGATGAAGCTCACATAGAAACTACGCCGGCTGCTGCAAACACCCTGGGAGCACACAGCAATCCTCAATGGTTACTCAGTGAGCAGAGTCCACGGGCATGGAGGCGTGTACTGGAAACCTGGCATACTTTGACGAACAAACACAAATCCTTCCTCAAAATCAGTTACTCTCTAAATGACACGGGCTCAAAAAACGGTGAGAAGATTTAGTACCCTTTAGTATCACAGCTAAAAATGTGAATGACCGTGGAACAGATAAAGTCAGCTTTAAATGTTTGTTTGAGTCACTGGACTTTGTTGTTTTAAAACAGCCGAGTGAGGCTGGAAGTGAGTGGCAGAGTATAGGCTTAGTGTGTGTCATACGCATACAAGTTCAGGAAAGAAAAAAACTAAAAATAGGGGAGAATATCATGAGTGAGTCAGATGAGAGACGGCTATAAATACAGATTACAATTTAGACAGCACGTGTAATGACGGTAAGAAAGCAGGCCACTGTTGGAGGAAACAATTTCCACAGTAAAGAAGCAAAATTGTCAAGGATGGAAAATAACAAAAATAGCCACCTTCAAAAAGGTTACTGATAAACAGGAAAAGACTAATGAGGGATGAACCATAAGCTTCTAAATAAGTACTTGATGGGGCTGGAGAGATGGCTCAGAGGTTAAGAGCACTGTCTGCTCTTCCAAGGGTCCTGAGTTCAATTCCTAGCAACCACATGGTGGCTCACAACCATCTATAATGAGATCTGGTGCCCTCTTCTGGTGTGCAGGCAGAATACATACATACATACATACATACATACATACATACATACATACATACATACATACTAAAAAATAAGTAGTTGATGCATTAGGTTCTCACTGCCTAACGTGACAGCAGCATCACTGTTCCTACAAGCAACAGGTACATCATACTGCTAAAGATAGAGCTGTAATACCATCCCAATCAAAAATATTAATGACCCAAATACCTCTGAACATGACTACATAAATTTAACTTGGTGGGGAGGGGTGTAAAATAAATTAGTTTGTAAAAGGGTAAAATAAAATAGGTTCCTGACGGAGTTCAATATTAAAAACCAATAGGCCTATGTGCATACATACCATTTAACACTACAGAGTAAACTGGCTCAGTAGTTCCAAGGCATTCCTGGGTTCCAAAGCCCAGAACCTCAGCCCGTCCACAGCCACCCCAGATTCACCCTGGCCAGCTCCATCCTACCTCTGCTCTCCCTCTTCTAAGCGCCAAGTCAGTGGCAAAGGAGTGCAGTTCACGTCAAAGATGCATAGTCTCAGGATACAGCACTCCAGGTGAACTGGTCACCATGCCACCTCAGACACCTCTGTTGTCTCGAGCTCCTCAAACATACTATCACTGCTAAGCGGACATGGCAACAAACATTCACTCACCCACTCTTTCTGTGAATTTATCAGGCACTGGGTGCCTCTCAGTGGCATAGATGTGCGGCGTTACTGGTTTCCCTCCCCACACAAGCTGTACCTTAGAAATCAACAACTTCTAAAAATTCTAACTCATCCCCAAACCACGCTGCTATGGTGTCCTGGAACCTGCTTCAGCAGCGTCGCCCTGTTTCCTGTGGCCTCCTGATCTTGTCAGGTCTCCCTTTGTCCCTTAGGTCACGATGTTCTTTTCCAGCCTTAAACATTTGAACATAAGTAAACAGTCATTATGAAAAATGGAAAAAGGAAGGAATATCCACTATTCCCTACCATGAAACCTCTTCCATCAGTATTTTAAAGAATGTTTTGTTCACTGGCTTTCCCAGTGCTTTGTGGTGTCTTCAGCAGAGCTCAGCATCCTTACTACTCGCTACTTTCCCTAAGCACTGCTCTTGATACTAGTGACTGTGGCACCTTCACCTACAGGGCTCTTCGGTTCATAGAACTACCTCCATCGTATGCTGGAAAACTTTGCACCCACGTGTTCCTGGTCCAAGAGAGATCAACTGTAAAGATTTTTATTACAAAATCACAGTGAGCTTCAGAAAAATGAAATCAATTTACACTGGAGTAGTTGCTGAAAGTGTTGTTTTGATGATAACCTTAATAAGGCAGTCGCCCATTCATTTTATCAATCGTTTGCTAATTTAACAGAAAATAGCATTAGCTGTTATTTCAAACCCTTTCTTTATATACTCTAAAATGGACTCTGCACCCCTCCCAAGGATGACACAGGTGGCCCACTAACAGGGTGGCATTTTGGTCTTTCTGGCCAGAGTTCAGGCAGTGCTGCCTCACTGCCACCGCAGTAAGCAGCTGACTGTTGTGGCAAGGCCACGCCTACCATTCCAGCAACAGTGAGTTAGACTGAGCCACCAGGAAGCCAGCCCAGGCTGCTCCCCACCTCCCTGCAACTGGCAAGACAAGCCAAACACCCAGGTAGGGTTTTAACAGACTTCCACCGAAACTCCCAGTTCTAAAGACACTTCTGTTCAGTTCTTCCTTCTGCCTACACATAGCTCCATGAACTGAGTCTATGTGTACTCCCGATGCAGAAAACATGCTCCCGGTTCCTACTTACAGTTTCCCACATACATGTGAAATGACACAGCCACTTCCCTGCTGTTAGCTCAAAACGACAATAGAAAAATAAATCAATACAAATAAAGCCAAGGAAAATGTTTTGTTTTGTTTTATTTTGTTTTTCTGTCTCTGAGGCCCCCTCACCCTGGAGTTGTGATTCTTAGACTTATATAGGTAGGATACTTCTTTTATTAAATATAAAACAAGGAAAGTCCACATGAGGAAAACTGACAAATTTTCAATTTTAAAAATGTACTTATTTGTTTTTTATTTGCTTGCTTGCTTGCTTGAGGCAGGGTCTTATTTTATAGCCCTGGCTGGCCTGGAACTCAGACATCCTCCTGCCTCTGCCTCCCCTGAGTTGTGATTCAAGACACATGCAACCAGGCCTAGCTAACATTTTCTTTTATATAATTTTTTCACTCAAATTGCAGCATAGTTAATCTCTTATGCTACTTACGTATAAGCAATCACAAAGCTCACTCATCACAGCCTCAAGCCCTCAGAACCAGTGTGTACAAATGCCAGCAAAGCTCACCTGGCAGGGAGGTGTGGACTCAATCCTGAATATGCTGGCTGGAACTCTGAGCTCCTCTCTAGCCCTCACAATGGTGCAGATGCATCGGAGGTAGATGAAAAGGTGAGTCAGGTGAACCCTCCACAGGCTGGACACTGCAGATAAACACTAACTCACAGAAACCACAAGGACCTTTCAAAGAAAAGATCCCCAGTACATCAGAGTTCTAGTAAATAACTTCCTGGGTTTCTCTAAGGGCCCAGACGGGAACAATCAGTAAAAACAGTGACTAACTCACTGCACTGCCTTTGCCAAAGTCCTCGTCAAATTTCAAAGTTTCCCGTTCCTGTTGCAAGGCAGCACACAGGTTTGAAATCCACTCCAGGAGACGAATTCATCCAGCCTACATCTGTAGCACTTGCACAAAGACTCTTCAAATGAACCACCCTGTTCTGTATTCAGTTCCGTCTGGATAATGGTGTTATTAAGGAATTTATCTAAAATAAATCGAGTACCTTGTAATAAAAACAAAATAAAAGAGCAGCCCGATGAGGCAGCAAACGCCTTTCATCCCAGCACTTGGGAGGCAGTGGCAGGTGGATCTGTGAGTTCGAGGCCAGCCTGATCTACAAAGTAAGTCCAGGACAGCCAGGGCTCTATTACACAACGAAGCCCTGCCTCGAAAAACCAAAACCAAACAAACAAAAACCCCAGCAGTATGCCACCTCTCCTAAACGCGCACCTACCTTGGCACAGGCATTTTTACAGAACTCATAGTAACCAGAATACATTAAGATATTGTTCAATGACACCTAAAAGCTTGCAAAATACGATACCTACTTTAAGCAACTCTTCAATCCATGATAAGTAATTTAAAAAAACAGTGGCATAAATCACAGCATTGGCAAAGTTAACTCAGTTAAAAACCAACCAGTTTAACAAAGCAGTAAATAATCTCTCAACATGACTGTCTTCACAACCTAGCAATGAAAACAAACCTGCTGACAGTGGAACAAAACTCACCTGATTTCCAAAGCGGGTCTTAGTCTTGCCAGAGAGAGCAGTCACCCAATGGGTAAGTTAGCCAAATACTGATGTGTTAAGAGAATTCAAAAAGAAGAAGAAGAAGAAAGAAAAAAAAAGAAACCCACCAAGATGAGTATAGAAATAAACAGGCTGGGATGGGCAGATCGACAGAGATGACAGACAGATGGATGACAGACAGGACCTACAGCCAGATACTTCCAACAAGCCCCAGTCCTCTGGGAAGGAGTATGTTAATGAAGTAGCTAGGTGCATCCCAGAGGCTCAACCCACATTTCCTGATTTCTATGACAAAGATTGTCATTAACCCTCCAAGATCACCAGGAATGCAGTACCAGTGTGGCCACACTTAAATAAACCTTTCATCTACTTGGAGCAAAACAAAAACACTGTAGAACTGGTACAGCAAGTTGTACAACCTAGCACTATTATACCTTCCTTAGTTTCAGATGAGACCGCCTGACTAATTAGCATACCTAAGACACAGAAAAGTGGAACATACTTGGCTTGTGTTGCACTTGGGACAATTAGAACTAATCAACTGAACCAAGTTTGAGCGGAATAAATATGATCAGGTGAGCCAAATACCGTATGTAACTGCTTGACTTTGGTCCAAAAGAAATGCAAAAAGCAAACAAAAGACCACCTTTCATTTTTCCCAGCTGTAAAGGTCGTTACTCTGTTCCTTCATAAGACAATTTTACATCTTTAGTTATAATTTCCTTTGTGTGGCTTGGTTCCTTAGGTTCTTAAGAGATGCCTCCTTGGTTGGTTAAGAGCAGTGCCTGCTCTTGCAGAAGACCTGGGTTTGATTCCCAGTACGTACATGGCCTCTCACAACCCCCTAGGCCCAGAAGATCAATGCCATCTTTAGATCATTTGAATTTGGTTTCATGGATAAAGATATTTATTGTGGTGGAGAGAATTTGCCTAAAGTGAGCAAGGCTACAGATTCCATGAAAGCTGCTGCTGCTGCTGCTGCACAGTATTGGGGGTGGGGGTAGAGTCACCACTGAATCCTCCTAAATAAAACTCTAAAATAGCTATTTCTCTCTCTCTCCCTCTCTCTCTCTCTCTTCTCTCTCTCTCTCTCTCTCTCTCTCTCTCTCTCTCTCTCTCTCTCTCTCTCTCTCTCACACACACACACACACACACACACACAAACACAGAATCTAAACAAGTTTTAGAATATTGAGGAATATTTTCTATTCCCATAGAATAATAGAGGAAGACCTTTGTTAATATCAGTGGTCAAATAAGGAACCAAGACTGGTAAGAGTGGCTTTTAAAAACAGGGACTACCAATGGGGCCACAGCTCAGCAGGTAATTCATGTCCCACAAGTTGAATCCCATGTAAAAACTTGGATGCGGATCCCTGGAGTTGATTCACTGGCCAGTTAGCTTAGCTGAAGTAATGTGCTCCAAGTTCAGTAAGAGAGCCTAGCTCAAAAGACAAGGCAGAAAGGGGCTGGAAGATAACAATCTGCACCCCCATACACACTTTTGTGGTGTGTGCAATAAAAACAGCAACAAAAATATATTAACAGGAAAAATTCTATTAGTGTTCAAAAACCATGTAAACACCTATCAATCCCTATGCTTGAATAAGTGTATACTTTGTACATTAAATATTTTTATTTTAAAATATAACATATAATTTGCATTTCCCTGGTATCAAACTAGATTTCCTGCCAATGAATTAAAATGTAAAGAACAGGGAAAATGGGCCTGACAATAATAGTAAGTCAGGAAGACTTGCCCCTCCTGCATTGCTGATGAGAAATGTGTCACCACTGGGAAAACTGGTGTTAGTGTCAAGGGGGTAAGTTCTAGGACCCCTAAAATGCTGTAGCTGTTCAGGTCCGTCTACAAAGCCAATTCCTGTTTGCACACACCCCAACTCCTTTGCATATACAAAGGCAGCTCGGGATTACTCACAACAGTTAACATAGCATGCATGCTGCATAAGTAGTAAACTTGCACACACTCAGCACAAGACGGTCTTTTTTTGTCTCACACATCTTCAGTGCCCTGGGTAGACTCTGTAGACACAGAAAGCTGCCTGGGCTACCTCAACTGCCAACTCCATGACCTCTGAGATCACCTGGGAGACAGGCCCTGGGCACGGTTGTGGCATTGTAGTGTTAAGGTTAACTGAGGTGGGAAAACCAGCCAGCCACGGTAGGTGGCATCATCCCAGACTATACAAGAAGAAGGAACGTGCGCTGGGCAGCAGCATTCATGTCCTCCTGCCTCCTAATGCAGATGCTTCGTGAGCGGCTGACGCAAGCTCCTGCCACACGTCTTCACCATGACACACACTATCTGGGGACTCAAGTTACACACCGCTTCTTTCAATTGCTTTTGCCACAGTGCTTCATTACAGCAATAGCAAAGCCACCAATACCAAGATTATACTTACTATATATTAACCATAAACAATTTTAGAAGATTTACATCCAGTAACCACATATATGGTAATCTTCATAGTAACTTTATTCCTAACAGGCAAAGCTGGCTGTGCCTCAAATATTCATACAAATATTAATAGTTCATCCATGAGACAGCTCACAGCAATGAAGAAGGAACTATAAGGCCAACATGGGTGAATCTCACAGAGTGAATGCTCTGCAGAGAAGCTGGGCACAAACACATGTACCCCACACCATTCTGATTTTATGAAGTTAAGTGACTGATAAACTAATCCCTGAGGGACAGAGACATATCTGTAGGGACCAATGTGCCAATGGTGGTTGTCTTTGGGACGATACTAATTACAAGAGGCAGAAGAGGGAGCACTGGAAATGCCCGTGCACGTGAATAGGCAGTACCTGTATACTGTTTACTGCAGACATACTCATGAACATGGAAACGCTCATGTGCATTGGATCCCACCTTCACTGGCAAGCTCCCAGCCTTCCACAGGCTCTATGGAACATCTACACTCTCTGTCGCTGCATGTTAAAGATGACACTTTTGAGACAGGGTTGATATTAAGACTGTAAACCACACTAGTATATGTGGTTTCTTATCCGGGTTCTTTTTTTTTTTTTTTTTTTTTTTAAGAAGTGCCCATGGTGACCAGAGTTACAGATGGTTATAAACTGCTATGTGGGTGCTGGGAACTGGACCCAGGTCCTCTGGAAGAGCAGCCAGTGCTCTTAACCACTGAGCCCTCTCTCTGGCCCCTCTTATCTGGGTTCTTATTTACTCTACACAAGGAGCACGGAGACAGGACATTTGGACAGCAGCAATAAAAAGCAACAGCTGGGGCTGGAGAGACGGCTCAACAATCAAGAGCACTGGCTGCTCTTGCAGAGGTCCTGAGTTCAATTCTCAGCCACACATGGTACCTCACAACCATCTATAATACGATCTGGTGCCCTCTTCTGGTGTGCATGAAAGACAGCGTGCTCATATACATAAAATAAATAAATAAATCCTTATTTAAAAAAGCAACAACTGACAATTATGAGCAAAAATAAAGAGCAGAAACACAAGCTTCAGACAAGTATGATGTCCCAGTCTAAGAGCAAAATGCTCAGCACAGCAATGGGTGTGTTTCCTCAGGCCACAGGGAAAATACTCTCCTGTGGGCGTGTACAAGGCTCGAAGGCACACCTAGGTTTAAAAAAAATTTTTTTTTAAATGTATCTTCAAAGTGGTTCTAAAAGCAATTTAACTCCAAAGCGTAGGTTATCTTCCATTACTTAGAAAAAACAGCTGTGGAGAATAATAAATAAAAGGCTAGCCAGCTGTTGTAACAAACACCTGTAACACCAATCCTCCAGAGACTGAGGCAGGGGAATCACAAGCTCCCAGCCAGCCTGGACTACATGGTGAGAAAAAAAACAAAAAACAAAAAAACAAAAACAAAAACAAAAAACCCCAGCAATTTCCCCTTATTTAAACACTTTTGACTAACTACTCTGTTTGAAGGGTTCTCTGCATGTAAGGCCCCTCGGCACAGAAAGGAAGTTCTAACACAAACCAGGAGTTTACAGGACAGCCTACACTGGAAAGCTTTTAGCCACACAGAGTAGAGTCTAGGTTCACAACTCCAGTTATGTATTCTCTATAAATGCCATTTATGAATCTTTAGATAACAATAGTTCAAAGTAAAACTATTGAGATCTCTTAACAGAACAAACAAACAAAAAATACAAAAAAGAAACCTCATCTAACTTGACCCCTACTGAACCTTCAAAGGGTCAGAGCCCCGAGGCAACAGAGCCTAGCACACAAGAGACCACAACAGTTCTTAGTTCCAATCTTAACTCAGATTTGTGCCTTAATTCACTCTAGGCCAAACTTCAGGGTCCTGACAGAATACAAAATCCTACAAAAAGCAACTCTAAGTCAATTGAAAATCTGGTTAGCACAGCTCCAACCTTATAAATTATGTAAGGTGGTTTCCTTTTTATAGTCGTCTTCAGTTTACAGAACTCACAGGTAGTAGCAGCCAGGGTGACTGAGCTGTCCTTCTCTAAGCTGATGTGTCTGACATCACTGCTGCACATTACTTTGTGCCAGCCTTTAAAGTACAAGATTCCGAGGCTGTTTCAAAGCTACATTTCAGGCCGTAAGCTGCACAGCACCCAGAAGAATCAAAGTAAACTCAGTCTCAGCCACGTACCCTAGGCTGAGCCCAACTGGCACCCAGAATTACCTTTGCCCTTTCACTTTCGCTTCAACCTCTCTGAAGAACCCAGAAGCCGCCTCTCCACTGACCCTCAATTTCCATCCTTCTCCTCCAGGCTCCCAAGTGTTAGGATTCCAGGCGTGCACACAAAGTAAGCTTTACCTTTAAACATTTACATTTAAATTTTGTATTGCAAGATTTTCATTGTGCAGTAAAGTGGCACCCAATATTGTGAGCAAAATAAAAGCACTGTGATGTCAGAGTCCTGGCAAAGGTGTGAGAACTCGATGCAGTTTTCAGAGACAAACAACAGTATAAACAGCAAGCCATGACTTACATTATGACACCAAAACACTGGACTGCAAGCCCCCTCAGAGGCAACAATTTTCTTATTATTTTTAAGAGAGGGGTGGGGGAGGGAGGGAGGGAGAGAGGGAGGGGGAGAGAGAGAGAGAGAGAGAGAGAGAGAGAGAGAGAGAGAGAGAGAGAGAGACTGTCCACATGAGTACAGGCACCCGTGAAGCCCAGAAGAGGGAGTCAAATTCCCTGGGCTGGAATTACAGCAGGCAGTTGTGCACTACCTGCCATGGGCGCTAGGATCTAAACCTGGTCCTCTGTAAGAGCAGTAAGAGCTATTAGGACCAATTACAAAGACAGATATGATGAGATCCGTCGCCACTGGGGAGGCAATGTCCTGGGTCCTAAATCTGTGGCTCGCGTTGCCAAGCTGGAAAAGGCAAAGGCTAAAGAACTCACCACTAGCTGGGCTAAATGTACACTGTTAAGTTTTCTGTACATAAATATAATTACAAAATTAAAAAAACAAACAAACAGTAAGGGCTCTTAACCACTAAGCCATCACTCAGGCCCCAATTCTTTTTCATAGTCATGTCTCCTAAAATCCTTTATTGTTTTTTTAAAAACTAATCTTAGGAAAAGCAGGGACTCAGTGAAGCCATTAGGACAGACCTGGAAACCAATCGCTCTCCCCAAACAGAAGTAACCATTCACAGAAACTATAATTACAAGTAACGGGGAGAAGCCAAAGCAAAAACACATTCTAAATTTTTTAATCTCTAGAAATTGGGGTTTTATTTGTTTTTTGGGGGGTTATTTTGGTTTTTTGTTTGTTTGTTTGTTTTTTGAGACAGAGTCTCTCTGTGTAGCCTTGACTGTCCTGGACTCGCTTTATAGACCAGGCTGGCCTCAAACTCACAGCAATCCACCTGAGTGCTGGGATTAAAGGCATGCACCACCACACCTGGCTTTCTAGAAATTTTTTTAAGAGTCCATGTTTTCAGTTAAATAACTACACTGTGTTTGCAAGCAGGCTTCAACTATGCTTAGTAACTAAAAGAAAACCAACACTTGATTAGTTGGGACACTACACTTCAGGACATATGCATTTCTGAGCCCCTCCCAACCAACTCCTAACTCTATGAAGATGGGTGGTCCTCTGTGGAAATTGACAGGCAAGTCTGCCAAACTACCCACCCTTCCAAACTACTGAGGCACAAATTCTGCAGCTGGTGAGGTGGATACTACGCAAGGTGAATAAATGTTCACACTATTTAACGTATGCACTATTTAAGTGTATTTACCCATAGATCTTAATGTATCCACCAAATTAATGTTCCTCTTTGAAACAGCTCAGAGTGGCCGCACCCTTACTTTCTTCGCTGATGGCTGGGCGCCTATTTAATCTCGAGAGAGTTCAAACTCCAGGAGTCCACAGTTCAGCAGACCACATGCTTTATGAAGTGCTTCGTGCAGAGAGGAAAATAAAGCATCCGAGGCATCACCCAGCAGAGGTGAAGAACACATCTTCGTATGACAAGAAGGGTGGCCGTGCTTTAACCATCAGCCCAGGTCGTCAGCAGGTCTATGAGCTGGCTCCCACCTTCACTTTACAAACAGAACTGGTCCAAGTCTCTGTTGGCCTAAAGCAAAGAACCCAACCCTGTTTGCTACTCCCAACTCCACTCCTCGCCCTCCCCTCCCCCTTCACCAGGTATCTAGTGACATCATTTCACAAAGTGTATGACACTCTTTACAGGCATTTAGGTGTATTCAAAGAACTTTGTATTTGCAGACTAAAATGAATTAACTTCAATCAATACTCAATGAAGTCCAGAATAATCTGAAGTACTCACACATCCACTGATATGTATCGGGGGTGCTGGGACATGTGGCAGCGTAGGTCACAGCGTCACCTGCACGCTCCTGCCAATCTGAAGCTCCCAAGTAGTGGCATGCACATGGGCCTATGACTCTGAGCCTCTTTCTCAGTAACAGTCATTGCAGCCCTGCTCAGCACCACAAAGAATGGTCTGCTGTATTTCAGTCTCCTTCAGAAACCACTGGGGCAGCCATGGATGGCAGTTTATAAAAGCTTTCAAAACTTCCAAATATATCATTCGCACCACTGTGCAGAGGCATGGAAGCTGGAAACGAAAGGCTTGGCATATCTGTGGGTACAGCCCACGAGCTTGCTCCAGCCGAGATGTCCCAGTGTAGGGGCGGCTGAGGCGGCTTGGCTGAAGGCACAGGACTACTTTCTAAGGTGGATGACATGGTGGGTCACAGCCAGGGGAATTGCTGTACACATGCAGCATACCTGCTAACTGTTCCTGTCCCTCCTTGAACCATTTCTGCGTCAACTAAGTCCTCTCTCTTTTCTTGTGTGCGCCCAGGTCTCCACCCGGTCAGTAGCCTCTATCTACACAACTCATTCTCTATGCTGCTAGCCACTGACCGTGAAGAGTCCATACCATGTCCTACCCTGCCTGGAGAGATGCTTCAACCATTAAGAGCTAGGATCACAACCCCTCTGACGCTCTCAGAACTCTCGGTGCCTCTTGGTTATAAAGACTGCTTCTCAGGACAGTTTGTGCCTTCACACTAACTTCCCTGAGCTGATAACCATTTTCAGATGCATCAAAATCCCAGCTCAGACTCACAGTCAACAGTCACAAAACTAACCATCAGCACCACACTTTCCAACAGCAGGAGGCCTCAGTGCACACCATCCCACACTTCAAATCCTCCAACAGTACTGCACGAGCCTAAACTCTCAGCACAACATTCAAATTCCTCTAACAACTCCACGCTGTACCTTTCATTGGAAAGTCTAACCCAGACCAGAATCACCATTCCATCCCAAGTAGAAAAGTTCACACCACAAAACTTTTCTTTATGCCAGGCGTACTTGGGAGGCAGAGGATCTCTGTGAGTTAGGGGTCTACCTGATTTATATAGCAAGTTCCAGGCCAGCCAGTGAGACCTTATTTCAAAAAGAAGAGAATTAATACAATTCATGCCCCAAAATTTAAAGAACTGGACAAAATCACCTTCAGACCACGTATATAAGTCACATACATATAAAACATGAACTAATCCGATGTCTGTGCAAATATTCCAAAATCCAACCCAGTTCTGGGACAAAGCGTGTCAGATAAGGGACACTCAGGGTGACAGGCCAACATGCATCAATCCTAACACCTCAAGGCCGGGTTCTCATGGAAAACTGTCCCCTGCCTCTCCTCTCTCTTCCTTTCTCTTCCTCTGTCTGTCTCTGGGGTACCCCTCCCCCCATTTCCTTCTCTCCCCATGCTCACTTAAAAAACCCCTCTACAACATTAAAAAACAAAACCAGACAAATACAGGTGTGTGCCACCATGCCCAGAGCTGGAAAATATAGTCTTGATAAATAGTCTACAAAATGAGTTCCAGGACAGCCAATAATACACAGAGAAACCTGTCTTTAAAAAAAAAAAAATCAAGAAAAAGAAAGTGGGTGGGGATAGGCTGGGCAGTGGTGGAGCACGCCTTTAATCCCAGCACTTGGGAGGCAGTTGGATCGCTGTGAGTTCAAGGTCAGCCTGGTCTACAAAGCAAGTCCAGGACAGCCAAGGCTACACAGAGAAACCCTGTCTTCAAAGGGGGATGGGGGGGGGGATGGGGGAGGGAGAACAAAAGAAAAAGAAAAAGAAAAGAAAAGAATGTGGATGGGAAGATAGCTTGAAGTTCTTCAAGAACGGGCAAACTATGAATGCAGTTAGCAATGCTCAGTGCCTCAAACAAATGTGGACTTGTGTTGCCTTGTTTCTGGAGTGGCAACCAGGATACAGGGCCTCCATGAGCTAGGCAGACTCTAAGCTGAGCTACACTCCTGTCTCAACTGTCATATTCCTTGATATACACACTTGCAAACTTTAATTGCCTCCAAGTAGTCAGTCAAACCTCTTGCAGTGACGCATGGCCTCCCCAACAGTGGCTTTGACTGTTCTGTGAATTACTAATGATCTTTGTGGTTCAAAAAAAAAAAAAAAAAAAAAAAGATACAAAGCAGAAACATTTCTATTAGGTACCTACACAACACTTCATTTAAGAGTGCACTGTCCTTACATATATTTTGTACAGATGGCATGTTTCAATCGCAACTCAACACAATTTTCCCTCACTTTCTTCTGAGACAGGAGCTTCTGCATGCAAAGATTCTTCTCTCTTAAAAGAACTGAAAGCTTCCTTGAAATACTAACCAGAACGTGAAGTATTGTTTAAAATGTGTCACCACTACTGCAAAGCCATCAACCTCACTTTACATACATCAAACTATAGAACACACCAGCCACCTTCAGGTGATCCATGCATTTTGACAAGTGAATGGCATTTCATGAATGGAGTTACTTATGTGTTTAAAATTCAAAGTACTGGGGTTTTGTTGTTGTTTCTTGTTTGCTTGTTATTAAGTTTACCACACTTAGAAAGTCAATTACAGGATCTTGAAAACTTTATTGAACAGAAACTACCCAAACACACTGGAAACACCTGCAATCGCCCTTTAGATCCAGACACATCAGACTCTTTTAATAACTGGCTTTTATGGCTAATTTTTTCGCTTTTAAAATTTTGAAATAATCTGACCAGTTATTTTCCTTGGTTTAAAGCATAAAAAGATTTTTAGTTTTTCCTAACATTTTTTTTTCAATTCAAATAAAGCCAATACAGTTAAGACACTTGCGGTTTGCTGCTGCATTTTCACTGCTCTAAAGAAAACACAAATAACCATCCTCTTTGCACACTTTCTGCTTGGTGTGCATCCCCACACTCTCGTATGTCCACGTCCTGACAGCTTTAGACACCTGAGAATACACCAGATACTGTTAGGGTGCCAGAAGCCAGTCTCTGCTACTGATGTATTCTTATTTTGTTCTAATTGGGTTTAAAACACAATTCCTCACAGCTTGCTTACTCTTTGGCCTTCACAGCTTCATCCATACCCACCCTACCAAGTTACAACAGCTTTCAGAATTTGTTTCCTTTGGAATAAGGCAGATTCCAAAGTTGATGCTTAAGATAGACAAAAGATAAAGGACATCACTGGACATTCAATATGAATTCTACAAGATAATCAACTTCCCCAAACCTACTTCAAGTGACTGTGCAGAAGCTGGGTCTCTGTTCTCATATGAAAAGTGCTGCAGATGGTTGCTAAGTTGCCCCAGACCAGCATCATAACCTTTTTAATCTATATATTCCATCCACACAGCACAGAAGTGCACTTATATACAGTTCTATAAAAGGTAAAGAGCAGAAAAAAAACATTCAACAAAACCTCTGAACCCCAGTTAATACTGTCAGGATTCCAGCCCCGGCCCCAGCACACACAAAGACCCCCTGCTGAAGTAAGACAGTGCCTCGCCCTGAAGGAGGCTGAGGTCCACGGGATTCACTGGAGATGGAAAAGTGTGCTGCGGGGAAGTGGACAGGCTAGGAGGCAGTCAGTGTCTGGGAAAGGCAGAACACCAGCACAAGGTGTGAAGGCGGGTACTGAAGGAAGGCAGCCCTGGGCTAGGAACAGAGAGCGCTGCGACCTCGGTCTCCTTCAGCTCACTGCCTGCTAGCTCTGCCCAGATTCTGCCTACTTCTAGCCAGGTGGGTAGATTGCACGATGCATCTCAGCTGTCTCCATCCACAGCCCAGCAAGGCTCTAAAGGTTTTGCCACTGACACCAGTAACAGAGCACTGATGGGCAAGCTGGAGAGTGGAGAAAGAAACAGACGGGCAGGCTGACGGACAGATGGACAGATGGATAGGCAGGCAGACAGCTCCTCTTTGGACCCAGGCAGGGATCAAAGCAAGGCAGGGAAAGAAAAAGAGAGGGCAGTGGAAAAAAACATCAGGACAGCCACGTTCTGACGGGGAAGAGGCATTAGGATTATATATGTCAAGGCCTGTTTATTAACAAAACTTTAAGAACTCAGAAGACAAAACACAGCTCTAATGTGCACTATAAAAGATAATAAACACTAAAATGTCTCAAGAAGACAGTTCATTTATTTAATGTAAAAATCTGTTTCAAGTGGAGTTGATGTTTAACATTCTCCGCTCAATGCCGATGCTGAAGCCAAACCGCTGTGGGGAGGGAATTGCAGCAGCCAGGTAATCTACAAGTCATTTCACAGCCAAGCGCGCCAGCCACACCTGGAAGCATTTAAGCCCGTCACACCACGGATGTTAGTAGTTAGAGCGAGGCTCGAAGATTAACCATGTCTGAAAGTTGAATTATCATTTCATACAGCTCCGAAGAATCACCAACGATGTAATATGGTTGCTCCCCAGGAGTAAAAGGGCAGCATGGGCACACGGGGACACAGGCTAATCACCTCCAAGGCCTCCACAGGCCGTTCTAGCAAAGAATTCGTAAATGTGTCACACATGGCCTGTAAAATTCTCCCACCTTCAGCCCGGAGTGCTCCTCAAATTCAGAAATGTCATTTTTCAACCAGATAAAATTTCAAAGCATTTTTAAGGAAGTAGGCTTTGTGTAATTTTGCCACCCAGCCAGTGGCTGTGTGCGTGACATGACCCTCACTCTCAGAGGTAGTAAACAACTCTAAAAGGGCACAAGGGCAAGCAATTCAAGCAGAGGCTACAAAAACCAACCCACAGTAGTCAAAGGCAGCCAAGTTAGAAGTCTATGAAAAAGTACACACACACTTGGCCCTCCTCCAGGTACCTACCTGGTGCAATTATACCAATAAGAGGACTCACTTTATTTTCAGCTTGTTTTAGCTATAAGAATTTAAACGCAGCACAGGCTTTCTCACTAATGTTACATGCCTCTGCCAATGCTCTCCAGAGCACACAGGAGTTTTCACATCCACTCATTCACATGCTTATAGACAGTCTCTCTCTCTCTCTCTCTCTCTCTCTCTCTCTCTCTCTCTCTCTCTCTCTCTCTCTCTCTCACACACACACACACACACACACACACAAACACACTTTTAAGTGAGTAAAGAAAAACCATGCAAAGTGACTTGCTAAGGGCCAGAAGACAGTACTGGACAGAGAAACGGGTAGCTGCAAGTTCAAACAGCTGGGGAAAGCAGAGCTGAGACTTGACCAAGCCCTAAAAAAAAAAAAAAAAAAAGCCAGGGCCCCAGATCAAACTATCTCCCTCCACACTGCAAGCCTGCTCCAGCTCCACCCTGGGGTGCAAACCCAAGCAGTACTGCTGCTTCCCCAAAACTGGCCTTCCCTCCCAGGCCCCTCTAGGGACTAGAGTCTACAACACTATATGTCCTAGCATGATCAAAAGTAGGTTACCTGATATTCTGGGCATGGTGGTGCATATCTGTAATCCCAGCACTCAGAAGGCAGAGGCAGGTGGATAACTAGGAGTGTGAAGCCAGCCTGGTCTACAGAGAGAGTCGAGGATAGCCAGGGCTACAGAGAGAAACCAAACCAAACCAAAGTGGGAAGTGGGTTACTAAGATATTCTCTAATGTGCAGAAACCAAGTTGTTTTGTTTTGGTTTGTTTTCTGTTGTGGTTTGGTTTTGGGTTTGATTTTGGAGACAGAGTCTCACTATGTAACTCTGGTTGTCCTGGAACTCACTATGTAGACCAGGCTAGCCTCCAACTCACAGAACTCCACCTGCCTCTGCTAAAACTAGACATGCATCACCATGACCAGCTACAGACAAGACCTTCCCACTCCCCACTTAACCCCTCAACATTTCAGCAGGAGTACAGTTTCCTGTGGTTTGAAAGCTGCAACGAAGCCTGCTTTTCTAGCCCTCGCCCTGGCTCCGCCATTCTGACTTGTGTCACAGCTTTTAATAACTGTTTACAACCACTGGGTGTAAGTATCAAAGTAGTTGCTGAACGATAATTACTTCTTGCAACATCCCTGTGGACAGAGACAGGCAAAAAGAGACTTGGGTCCAGGCCTGGGTCTGCAAGGAGCATAATATTGCTATGCCTGCTAACACTGGAATTTCAGACTATCACTGAAATGACTTTATCAATCTGAACCTGAGATGGCTGTCTTTTCTCCATGAAAAATATCAACATGGCAGACTGATCCCTTTCATGAAATTAAGAATCTGTATTATCACAAAAAGTCCATGAAAGCAGAAGCTCCCTAGCAGGCTTGTCCTGCAGATGCCCAGAAAACACCACACCAGGAAGGCAGGGAGGCAGGGAGGGAGGGCAGGAGCAGAGGCAAGTCAGGGAAGGAAGGCAAACTAAGACAGTGTCCATCTCAAGCTGCTGGGCTGAGCTGGAGCTGAGGAGAAGCGAGCGTCAGACATGGCGGCGAATTTCTCCGCACTGTGACGTCACAGGTGTCCACTTCCAGTCATTCCCCACTGTCTGAGCAGGGTGGGATTGCATTAGGCTCGGCATGGTGACAGGCTAATGATGACAGGCTAAGGGACAGGCTAATCACGATTTCGCCTTCAAAGCCACCACTGTAATAATTGCAGACACCATCAGCATAAGATGCAATGGCGGATTCATGGTCAGCTGGCAAAAGACTTTCTTTAATGTGAACAAAATGAGCCTCATCTCTTTGAATCATCTTTGTTCTATAGGTGAAGGAACAAATGAGGGCAATGGGATTTGCTTCTGGTATTTACAAATCTGTTCTCAATTCACACACAACAGCTCTTACCTTAAATTTCATCATGAGTTGTTGAGATACTATACCAGAAAGGACCCTTTTAAAGAGAAAAGTTAGACTTGCTAGAGCATAATCAATTCCCACTGCAAGCCAAAGCCTTATTGTGCCATTAAAATCAGAACAGCCCGCAGATTCTGGCCACCCAGGAGCAGGGCTGCACAGACGCGGCTGTGTCGCTGGCATGGGTAAGTTTTGTGCCCTTCGAGATGGCAGGGTAATCAGGCTTCTTGGGAAGAAAATGGTTAGGAGTCTCATTAAAGGAAACTAAACCCAACTGCAATCAGTTTAATTATTCTCAATCAATATTTCCGGTCTGTGCTAACTACTTAGACAACAAGAAAGAAAAGGATGAGTAAGAGACAGCTCCGCCCAGTAGGAGCTGCAACACCGGGGAAGCTGAGCAACAGCTGGGAGAACAGCTCTGAGCAGCTGGCCACCTGCACATCAGAACTGACATGAAACCTCCAAAGACATACTCCATGGGGTCTGCAAAGGCTGCAGGAGTGGGCCCTTGACCCCTGTACAAGCTGAACCCGGGGAAGGCAGGACCGAGCCCGAATGCTTATGGTGGATCACAGGACCAAGTGAGGTCAGCAAAACCACACCGAGTGCTGGCCAGTGTCACAGAAGGCCCGGCAAAGCTACAAACTTTCCACTTTAATTTTAATCAGAGTACTAAATCCCATGGGCATGCTGCAGCTGGCGGGCTGCAATGGGCCATCCTTGTCATCTGGGAGGGGCAGGGAAGTGGTCTGCATCAGGAGGGCAGGTGAGTCCAGACAGGGACATGCAGAAAGAAGCAAGGGGTGCGACGGTGCCAGTGCACAGAAACCGGAGCACTGGGGAAGAACTGGTTTGGGTGGGGGAAGTCCTTGGTTTCACTCTGTCCTCTGAAGGTGTAAGCAAGATACCAGAGAAGTGTCAAGCAGGCAGTCAAAGCATCAAGAAAGGGCAGGCTGGACTCTATAGGTTTAGAAGCTACTCAAGCAAAGGTGGTGACAAATGCCCGAGATGAAAAAGAGCACACTGGCAGAGTAGACAGGAAAAGTCATTTTAAATAACAGCGGGGGAGGGGGAAGGGGGGGCTTAAGGTGAAGAACAAGCCTGAAGGACAACTAGCCCGAGACACTGAGTTAGCATCAAGGTTAAGCTCAGCTCAGTTCAACAGTTCACCAGGGACCTGGTGGCCATGAGCACTGTGCTGGGGGCAGAGCATTAAGCTAACGTGAACAGTTAGCTCAATGGGAGAGCACCTGTCTAGTGTGCACAAGCTCCTAGGTGGAATCACAGTAATAATAGTAAACATGTTGGGTCAAGGAAATCAAACAGGGCTTCGGATGCAGCAGCACAATGACAAAGCTCTTGCCTAGAGGGGGAGAGCCTGGAATGGGGCAGCTGTAAAAAGAACTCAGGGAGGACATAATTAGTCACAGGTACTCAGTAACAGCAGCAACAAAGAACATCACAGAAAACTGAACAACACCACAGAAAACTTGAAGCTGATACTTGAAATTGATGCATGACAGAATATATTGTAGAAAAGTATATGCTAGTGAAATTGCCTCAATAATAAACAGAAAACATGGAATAACCGTAAAAACAAATTCACTTGAGATTTTCTAACAGGTAAAGTAAATGGCACACCAACAGCTGCAAAGGTTCAGAAAGGGATTTAACCTGCTAGAAGGGGCCGTCGTAATGCCCGTGTAAATCAGACTGGAGCTAAACGTGCTTTCTAAGTTTTAGTGCAGAAAGGGATTGTGTGTTCCAAACTCAGATGCTGGATTCTGACGACGATGAATCCCTCATGTCAGTCTACAAATGAAAAAGTCTCTCAACGCTGTATTATGGATGTGCCATCATGAACATGTTCAACACTTATACAACATGCGGCAGGATGAGTTTCTGTATGTTTGCACTCCAATGCAAAACTAACTTTTATAAAAATCACTCTTCCCTCAGTCTCAATTCCGGCATGACAATTTGAGGAATTTATCCAAAGTCCCCAACTAGTCACGCCAATTACACCCTCCTTAATATTCATAGCCCTAAGCAATATGCATGTTGGCACACTGCTGTACTCCAGTTATTTTTATTTAGCATAACATACAGCCTCTATTTCAGGTGTGCATAGAGCCTTATTTTGAGTAATGGCAAGCCAGAATGTTTCCATACTTCCACAGAATGCCTGGCACGCTAATAGCCTAAGCAGAGCGTCTATGGAAAATCTGCTCTACAGAGGCTACAGAGCTAACCTCGCTTGCCAAGCTGACTGGATTTGGGTGGGTGGATCTGCAAGGATATTTCCTAAGGGCTAGGTTAACTGAAGAAGGAAGAGCAGCTACCAGAGTGGGTGGCTCGATACAAGGCGGACCACAGGAAAAGCGACTGCTTTTTGTCTGCCCACCCTCACTCTTCTCTGGCTTGTGCCTCTACTGGTTGCTGTTCCTCTGCCATCCTCTACTGCCAGCACCTTTGGCATTCCAACATCAACTGAAGATCGGCAGCTCTCCAGGGATCCTCCATGCCTTCAGCACCAGGCTGGGACTGCTGAGTCCAGCAGCCTGAGAGGCTGAGCAGCTAGGTGTGCACGTAAAGGGTTTTTCTTTCATAAAACCTGAGTCTGCAGTGAGAATTCTGGAATTTTGGTTTCTTAAAACACACACACACACACACACACACACACACACACACAGAAATATTATTAGAATATGTTTTCTTTTTAATCCCAGGTGTGGGGCTACGGGACTGCTTCACAGCAGCTATGATTTGCCCCGTGCTCTAGCAGAGGCGTGCCTTTGCCAGGTGCAGACAAGTTTCTATGATCTCTGTGAGTTCAAGGCCAGCCTGATCTACAGGACAGCCAGGGTTATACACAGACAAACCCTGTATCAAGAAGGAAAAAAAAAAGTGTCAAGCTGGACCTACAGCCACTAGCTAATTAGGCCAGAATATTCACAATAGAATTTTTTCAACATTTTCCCCACTAGTAAGCATAGAAGAAAAGTTAGACGAAGATCTCATGCATGCGTCCTATTTCTCATGCCTGCATGGATATGAGTTACTCCTGAGTATCAGCCAGGTCAAATGGCTTACTGCTCCTCTGGGCTTGTTTCTTCAGAGGGTTTATCTGAGTGGTGTTAAGTCCTGGCAAGTGACTCATTGCTTTGATTTTGGTCTACTTGTTCTCTAATTTGTATTTTACATATTATAATTTCTTATTTGATCAATGTTCAGCTTTTATTAAAAAAAAAAAACTGACTTGTAGGCTATCAAGATGGGTCAGTGAGTAAAGTAACTGCTTGCCTTGTAAGCAAACCCAAGGACCAGAGTCAATCCTAAAAACTCAGTTAAAAATAAAACCAAATACCACCCGTGGAGGAAAACAAACAAACAAGCAAACCCAACAGGAGGATTCCTGGGAAGTTCTGGCCAGCCAGCCTTGGCGATTCAGCCAGTTCCAAACCAGTGAGGGATTCTTCCTCATAACAAGTGAACAACAGCCCCAAGGAGCAATGCGTGTGGTAGCCTCTGGCCTCCACACAGTTTGCACATGTGCACAAACACCTCTTGGACAAACATGCACACACTGGCTGCAAAATGCATTCTTCTGTAATTACTGCTCATTTTATATCTTCAAAGTGTCACAAGGGATCTCTCCATGCATGTGATCCAATTAGCCTTAAAATTTATTTTTTAACATAATGTTCAAAGCAATGCCTTAAAATAATCACTGGTCTATTATGGCTTAACACTTTTTTAACTTATTTAATAAACATGTTTAGACATCTCCTATATTCCAAAGTACTAGGTGTTTACAGTGTTGCTCCTCTTCGCCATGAGCTTAGTGCTGTTGCTTCCCTTTTTAAATGAGGAAGTTGAAGCTCAAATTATTGAAAAGAAAATCACCAGTTGTATTCTGGGGACCACGATGGCAGGCGGAGGAAACTGATCCCTGCAACTTGTCCTCTGACCACCACATGCACAGTGGCAATCTGCAGCCACGCACATATATGCGTGTACACAAACACACAAATAGATACATGTAAATATTTAAAAGAAAATAATAGCAGTTTGCTTCAGAGCACACGTACTGTGTGGATTCTGGGAAAGCATATGATATTATCAGAAATTTGAGCAGTTTCGATATAATGAATTTATTTATGGGACAAATCAACGGGATCAAAGCCTGCTGTAATTAAAGGTGTTTGGCACAGATGTTGATCCTCAAACGCTTGCTTTGTCAGCTGTCTAATCCATACTGACACTGTGGCAATTAGCACACTGTCTATAATACTGTAAATGCAAATTCAACAAAATTAAGCTATTATATATTGGAAAATGAATGCTGATGGAGCTATCTGATGTACTTATAACTCTATTACTATGTCAGCTGTATGTATGGCACATGGCCAAATCACCTATGATCAATGAAGAACATTTAAAAGTATTTAAAACACAACATGTGCTGGCCCACACTACTAGTAAGACCACACCCCACAAGCACTCCTCTAAATGGGGTGGGGGTGGGGTGACTTTAAGCATAAACCAGAGATCCCGTTTTTTTTCAAAGGCACTTCCTTTTTTTTTTTTTTCTTTCTTTCTCTATTTTGGTTTGTTCTTGGTTTTGTTTTTTGTTTTTTATTTTTCCAGACAGGGTTTGTCCATGTAGCCCTGGCTGTCCTGGACTTACTTTGTACACCAGGCTGACCTTAAACTCACAGAGATCTGCCTGCCGCTGCCTCCCAAGGTGCTGGGATTATAGGTACGCACCACCAGGCACAGCTCAAGGACACTTTCAAAGGGACGCACTCAATCCCTATTTAGCTGCTGAGGTTCTGCTGCATGCCAAACATTATTCTGAGTCCTGGAGACCAAGCAGGGAGTAAAATAGTGGGAGACAGAAAAAGACAGAACTCTCGCCATGCAATCTTTATTCTACAACAGAGTGAACCATTCCTGTCCTGTTCTAACTCCAAAATACTGTCCAAAGCCTTTGGCTAAGTAATGTCCCCAAGCCATGGCCGAAGTTCAACAGAAGAACTGCCACCGGCAGCAGTGCAGGGCAAGGACATCGTCAACAGTCAAAGAAACCGTGGGACCTACTGTCAGCCATCTTGACCCTGAGGAACAATTCTCTCATGTTTCTAAGCACTGTGGTTGGCTTCCCTCTGGGAACAGAAGGGAATGCACATGGAACCTGAGTCGAACTACTTCTAGGTAAGAGTTTGGTATTTTAACACGGATCTTAAGTAAGAATGTCTGCCTCCCTTCAGGTTCAGAAAGACTTTGTGAGACAGTCTCCCTTGTAAAAGGAGCCTTACGTCCTCAAACGGCTCCTGAAGCAGCAATGCCCACAAATGATGCTATAGCAGCACAGGCAGGAAGACCCCAGGAAAATACTACTTAACATACTAAAAATTGTACAGAGACCACTGTCAAGACTTAAAGTCAGAGCAGAGAAAGAATAATTCCTAGAAAATACCAAACATTATATATCTCAATATGAAAGATGTGTTTGCCGGGTCCAGTAGCACAGAACGTTTATTTCCAGCACTCGGGGAGGCGGATCTCTGTGAGTTCAAGGCCAGACTAGTCTATAAAGAAAGTCCAGGACAGCCAAGGCTGCACAGAAAAAACCTTGTCTGGAAAAAACAAAAATAAATAAATAATTATTTTTTTTTAAAAAAAGAGAACAAATCCTCCAAATTCATGTAACAATGCCAGAACCCAAAACAAAACAACAGTGTAAGGGAACAATGTTGAAAGACTTGCACTTCTCAGCCTTACAGTTGCACCAACATACCATAATCAAAACAGTTGTGTTGGACTATAGACCAAAAGTAAGTCTGGATACCTGTGGCCAAATGATGTTCAACAATGCCAACACAGTAACGGTCCATTCAATAGCACCGTCACATAGAAAAGAATAGAGGTGAAGCCCTAGCTCACACAGAAACATCTACCTGTAAGGACGCAAACCACAGAGCCCTCACAATCACATACAGCTAAGCCTTTACAGCCTCAGACACGGCACTAAAAGCAACATCGCCGGTAATGACCTGTATCAAAATTAAAAGTGCTTGTTTATCAAAAGACAGTTTCAGCCTGGCAGTGGTGGTGCACGCCTTTAATCCCAGCACTCGGGAGGCAGAGGCAGGCGGATCGCTGTGAGTTTGAGGCCAGCCTGGTCTACAAAGTGAGTCCAGGACAGCCAAGGCTACACAGAGAAACCCTGTCTTGAAGAAAAAAAAAAAAGATAGTTTCAAGATGATGACAAACAATCACAGAAATGGTAACAGGGTGTTAGGACAGACACCCGGACCCTGAGATGGGACTATAGGGGGACCTACCACATATTAAACACAGCAGCAGCCCAAACTGATCCGTCTAGAATCACCAACCAAATCTTAGTACATTTTAACAGCTCCAAAATCAGCTTAGACCAATTAGTTACAACTGCAGCAGACAGTGAGGGAAGCACGGAGCCGACACGTGTGCTGCACAGCCACTGGTCTTCAATGCTTTCCTGATACTGTTTACTGAAAATTCACTCTTTATCCCTTCATCTCACCTGAAAAGTTACTGATGTCCTAAGACAAAACACATAAATTGCAAGCTGCGCTACCAGTCATCACCGTGAATTTAATTAGCAATGCAAACAGAACCCTTGCATTTAAGGCCAGGTCACTCATTATACATTGTCAAGAGGCCACTAGAATCCTTGATGCCCCTGGTCAGCCCACCCAGCACAATATATGGGATACTGGAATGACTTACGGCTGCAATCCAACTAATCCAACAATGGCCAGCCTTACACGGAGAATCTAGTGGATGCTCAGTCCCAGGAGGCTGGGTACCTCATCTGGTCTTCTGTGTAAGCTGGCAAAATTAGTGCAAGCAGGTGAAGAGTAAACAAACCCTTCCTTCTTCCAATGTTTTCACACAGACCTCCAGCCCAGGCTAAGGGTGTGGCTCAAGGTCTGGATTAAAGCCATGTGTCAAACCAGATCAAACGTGTGTGTCGTCCCACCTCAAGCTCTGATACATAGCCCGTGTTTCCTGCCTCAAGAACCTGGTGAGGTGTGCCCTCCATTTCTGGATGGTCCTACATTACAGAGATAGCCAAGCTGACGACAGAGAATAGTCATACACCTATAAAGACAAGTTGCTGGGTTTGTTTTTAATTCCCTTTCCATAAGAGCAGAGGATTGAAATATCTCTACCCATTAAAATATTAGTTGTGGAATATTATCACAAATGTGCACTCAGGCCAAACACGTCATTTAAGAAAATAAAGATTATCATTTTTTTTTAATTACAGAATGTTTTTTATGACACGAATTTGCGTGTCATCCTTGTGCTGGGGCCATGCTAATCTCCTCTGTATTGCTCCAATTTTAACACATGTGTTGCCAAAGCAAACACTAAAAATAATTTTCTCTTTCTTTGTTTCTTTCTTTCTTTCTTTTTTTCCAGGCAGAGTTTCTCTGTGCAGCCCTGGATATCCTGGAACTTGCACCGTAAACAAAGCTAGCCTCAAACTCACAGAGATCTACCTGCCTCTGCCTCTTAACTGCTGGGAATAAAGGCATGCACCACCACTGCCCAGTATAAAGTTGTTTTGTTTTTTGAGACAGGGTGTCTCTGTGTAGCCTTGGCTGTCCTGGACTCACTTTATAGGCCAGGCTGGCCTAGATAAACCTTTTCCTTAATGGACAAATTAAAAATGATAAGAGCAGAATGACTGAAAATTCTGTCTGAAACTACTCTCAGTGATTTTGAAGCAAAGAGCCTGACCTGAAGTTCTTAACCATTTTCAACACTTATTTATGTATCACCAGACTCTGCCTATAGAGGAAATGTGCACATGAAACCTGTAGCTTCATGAAAATTAATAAATAAAAATTGTGGTTACAAAAACTTAATTTGGGGTTAGGGATTCACCTCAGTGATAAAACACTAGGGGCAAGGCCTTGGATTTATCTTCAGCAAAGGATGGGTGTGCCCAATTTACCTGAAAGTATGTGTACTGTATTTTTTATCTCCTTAAGGAAAAATGAAGACTTTTGCTATACCTTATCTCTTATTATTCAAAAAACAGTAGATTCTGTTTCTAGCTAACTATAATAATTTATCTTACAGATCTTAAAACCAGACCTATTTTTACAAAATCTGAAACAGTTTAATTATGAGTAAACACATTTCTAAATGTCCAGTCTCCAATCAGAGTGCCAATATTTATGAAGCGCAATCCTTTCTCTAAATGAACAGTGAGTCAATTCAGAGACCATGTAACCATCTGGGATTACATGGGCTAAGGGGTTAATGGGAATCAGAAACTCAGGCCCCTAGGAAGAACCAAAGGAAACTGAAACTTCTGGAAAATTCCAAGTATTTTAAAGCAAAACCCAGAACACAGCCAGTTTTAACAAGGCACGGGGGCCGGCCTAATGCTCCCACCTTCCCTACCTGATGGAAAACAGAGTTGCTGGTGGAAAGGGGTGAGTTTTCAGCACATACTTACTATATTGCCCAAAAGGATCTAATTTACAAATAAACAAGGAAAGGTGTGGGGGGACAAGGAGTCATTATGAGTACAGTGAGATGGAGAAAATGGGAAACCAAGGAAAGCTGTCAATCAGAACTGTAACTCGACGTCAGTGCAAACAAACGTAAAAGCCATTTTCTGGAAAGCTACTTGGCACTTGGCTTAAAAGTTTCTTTACAAACTTTCCTAGTTTATTGAACAAGTTAAGTGAACAAGTTAAAATCTGCCAAGACCCAATGTGATGTGAAAATTGATGTCAGACGTTTAGTAGATATATTAGTTACTTTCTGTTACTGTTATAAAACAACATTAAGACATAGTTTATTTTGGCTTGCAGCAAGAGAGTGGCAGCAAGAGGCAGGTATGGAGGCTGGAACAAGCTGAGAGCTCACATCCTTAGATGGAAAACAGGAAGCTAAGAGAGCACAATGGAAGTGAGTGAGGCTTTTTAATCCCCCTGCACCATGTAAGCCTCCCTGACCAGTGGCCACATGCTCAAATGCCTGAGCCCAAGTAGAACATTTCTCATTGAAACCACCATAGCAGGCAAAAGCTCAGGGCAGCTCTGTTGCAGAGACAGAACCTGGGGCGACCCAAGGCTCCTTTACCTGGAGAGTGGGTGAACAAGGCTTGGGTATGGCTGCACTCTGCAGCATTGTCACAATAGGAAGCACAAACTAACGCTCAACAGCCAGGTGCATTCCCACCATAGAGAAGACTCAGATCAGGGTGATGGGAAAACATAGTAACATTTCTAATGGCATACACTTGTATCTGTATAGCTCACTATAAACATTTGTCAACGCTTGCAATTTTATATTTAGGAAGATATACACACACACATATGAATGAATAACAGGGTTTCTCTGTGTAGCTTTGGCTGTCCTAGACTGGGTTTATAGACCAGGCTGGCCTCAAACTCAGAGATCCACCTGCCTCTGCCTCCCTGAGTGCTAGATTAAAGGCATGTGCCATCATGCCCAGCTATATAATTTTACTTTTAATGCTCAAAGTAAGAAAATGCTGGTTATCATCAGGAGTATTCTGAAACAAAATGTTCTTTATCTTATTATAAAAGTAATGTTTTTGAGCCAGGCATGGTGTTTTACACCTTTAATTCCAGCACTCTGGGGAAAGCAGAGGCCAGCAGATCTCTGTGAGTTTGAAGCCAGTCTGTTCTACATAATGAATTAAGGCCAGTCAAGGCTACATAGTCAGACTCTCAAAAAGCAAGCAAACAGGAAATAAAATGTTTCTCCCACAAAGGATCAGTGTACAGTACTGGTGGGTATAAAAATGAAATAGAAATGTGAGTAGAGAAGATGCAAAGAATGGCATAGAAACGGGAGAGAGAGTGCAGGTGACACACAGCTCTCCAGCCACGCTGACAGGACAGAGGCACATGGGCTGAAATCTCCAAGACCATGAAAAGGAGTTCCTGCCTAAAACATTCATGTTTTACAGTTAGAGCAAAACGACACACTGGGGAGGGGGCAGGAAATACAGGCGGCGGGGCCAGGAGGGCACGAAATGGAGGCGATGATAGATAAAGCAGTGCAAGAAAAACCATTCAGACACTTAAGGGAAATGATTAATCAGCTGATGAACTTGATAACAGTAAATTGTACTTTTTTTGGGTTTTGGTTTTTCCAGATAGGGTTTCTCTGTGTGGCCCTGGCTGTCCTGGAACTCACACTGTCCTGGAACTCAGAGATCCGCTTGCCTCTGCCTCTTGAGTGCTGGGATGAATGGTGTGACACCACACCCAGTTAATTCCGACTTTTTAAGTGAAACTAATTTTTACAAAGAGGAAACATGTTAAGCCAAAAATAGAAACAGAAGCCGGGTGTAGTGGTGCACGCCTGTACTCCCAGCACTCAGGAGGCAGAGGCAGGTGGATGGCTGTGAGTTCAAGGTCAACCTGGTCTACAAAGCGAGTCCAAGACAGCTAAGATAACATAGAGGAAACTCTGTCTCAAAAAACCAAAAAGAAAAAAGAAACAGAACCAATGGATCCTTTATTTCTACTTTTTTTTTTTTTAAATGAGACAGGGTCTCTCTTTGTGTACCTCTGGTTGTCCTGGAACAGATATTCAACTGCCTCTGCCTCCCAAGGGCTGGGCTTAAAGACATGCACCACCATGCATAGGGCTAGATTTGGAGAGAACTAAATCAGATGATGCACACTGAAGTCCTTAGGTGTAAAAGTGTGACTAGTTTTGTTACGCTCTCTCTAAACCCAATCAACAGGACACTGTTTTAGCTAGTCAGCTAATCCCACAGATGACTACAGTCACTGGACCATAAAGAGAAGAAGCCAGACTCAAAACTACATGTATGGGACATCAGTCTCTCCAGCACTCTGCTGTCCTTGGCCCTGGCAACAATACAAAATGAGCCCTGTTCAGAGCAGCATTCTGAAAAGGCAGGCAAGTCCTGTAAAGCGGCAGTTGTGCGTCAGTCTGCTCACGCCGGCTGTGGGAACTCTGGGCTGGGTATTACCATTTCTGTCTGGGGCAAACCTAGAAGGGTTTCAGGACAAAAACCAAATGATACATTTATTCAACAACACTTTCTGATGCCATGAGCCTTTCTAGCTTTGTTTTTCCATTTTAACCCACACTTGAGACAAATCGGTATTTGGTAGAGAGAGATAATAGTTGCTTTCCAAACAACTGGAAAAACTACATTCATTTCAACCTAATAAATATGTATGAACAGACACAATACTGTAGACAGACCTAACAGATCTGGGGCTCTTTTAAAGTAACCATTCTTCTACGTCTCTAACTCAAAGCCGAATTCTACGTCACATCATTCTTTTTAGCTTTATCTTCAAGTAGACCACAGGTATTCTTTCAGAAGAGAATACCCCCATTTTCTGTATTTCCAGAATGTTCACCATGGAAGTTCAGTTTCCCACAGTGCCCTTTCAAAGTCCAAGCAAATGTCTTCAAAATATGTTGAATGTTCCACATGGGGACAGAAGCCACGCCATAACCATTTCTTTAAGTTTTCCTTCCAATTGGAAAGAAAGAGCAAGCAGGGTGAGTAATGACAACAAAAGATAATGAAAAGGGGAGAAAAAAAATTATTCAGCGAAACCATGACGTAAAAGGGCTGAGCTGGCCCTGGGCAATCGCAGGCCAACAGGTACCTTCACATCAATGATGGACCCAGGGAACCATGGGAGACAGAACAAAGTGAGCTGTAAGTGCTGAAGTAACCAACAAACGGGGAGACTCCCAAGCAACATAGAGCCAAGAACAAAGGTCCCCGTCCACTGTCGCCCACCCTGTCCACTCCTGGCCTCTATGCCACAGACCCATGTCTGGCTTCCAAGCTGAATCTAGGCAGACGCTAAGATCCTATGAGGTGCTCTTACCACAGTGTTCCTAGGACACGCAGGGAGAAAAGCGGGATCTGCACAAGTAATGAGGTGTGAGGACTGAAGAAGGAAGGGTGCAGGTTAGTCAATGTGGGCTTTTAAAAATAAGGAGGGGAACACATCATAAAACTGCAGGAGATGCCCATGGTACTGAACACATTACGACTCTAAAAGTAATCATCATATGGAGGCTAGTAAGTGTTGCTATTGAGCTAGCCTGACTCTGGTCTGAATCACAATCTAGTAAGAAAGTACTCAAAATCAAAACACTACTCTAAGTTCTCAGAGGATTTGGGGCAAAGGCAGTGAATACCTTGAATGTTTCAATTATTTATTATTTTGGCTTTTTCCTTAAGCACTCTATTCAGAATTGTGTGTGTGTGTGTGTGTGTGTGTGTATATATACACACACATACATACACACACACATATATATATACATATATATACACACACACATATATATATATTTGCTTGTTTGTTTTAAAATTTTATAACCTACAGAGTTATGTAGCTTTTTTTGTTTTAACTTGGAGCCAAGTCTGTGGCGTTGGCTTGTCCTGCAAGCTGCGTGGGTGTGGATGGCTGGACAGGAGGGGTTCAAAGGCTGCCTGGGATACAGAGTGACAACTTAGACCTGTCTACACTGAAGAAGAAAGAAGCGGGCTGGGTGCTGCTTGGAGGTGGAGTGCTTGCCTAGCAGGTACCAGATCTGGTCCAGCTCCAGGGCCCAGCTCCAATACCTGGGGTCCAATCTCCAACAGGTTACGTGGAAGCTTGGTATACTAACTAAATTATTACTGTTCTAGAATCCAGGTTTGAATCCAGGTTTTTAGGCAAAGACAGGATTCCCGGGAACACCTAAGTAGCCCCAATGGAGGCACTTTACAGAGGCTAGTCAAAACAGACTACCTCTGACAGAAGAGGCTCTCGCCCCTACAAACACTGAGTATTCCTAAAGGCAAGACTTCCAAAGATTGCTAGGAGTACCCCAAATCTACATGCAGTGACCCCTGCTGGAGAGCACTACAGGCACCTCCATGGTGCTCCCAAGGGAGGGCAGGAACACCACCCACACCTGACTGTACACCCCGCCCTCGGCAGCTGCACCCATGCTTGGGGAGAAGTTTTAAATATGTACACATTACTGGCAGCCCAGGCCACCCCCCACCACGGCCCCAGCCTCTCAGAGGCAGCTCTAAGGCATCCTCCTCTCGCTCTCCTATCACACTGACCCTGTTTCTGCTCCTGTGTCTCATTAGGAGACACTGAACACTGTTTTGAAATGAAACAAATTCAAAATAACACAGCGTTTGTGAGATTAACGTGAAAACTTGTGTGCCAGTTTCTGCAGCACTGTGGGAAAAACGGCATTAATTGCTACTGTTCTTCTCTTTTGTCCTCGGGAGGTGGACTACATTTCCACATACAGTGAAAGGCCACCAGCAGAGTAACAGTTACACCAATAACACATATAAATACAACCGCTGAGAGAGTAACATGGATTGTGGAGTCCCTGCGTATAGGGGCCAATAATCACAGTACTCCAGCTTTTAGTAAGAACTAGCTCCGGGCACAAACAGTTTCAATTTAAATGTTTGATTATCAGTTTCCATGTATTAAATGGTACCATTCAAAATGTTAGAAAATTCCTCAGTAGAATAATTATAAACCTAAATGCTCAAGATGTTTTAAGAGCTACTTTGCAAAAGTAAGTTTTAAAAAAAAAACTATCACGGAGAGGACCCACTGAAATAAAAGTAGCCTGTAGACCAGCAAGCCTGGGTAAGTGTGGCTTCAGGAAGACACATGGGTCTTCAGGTGGGTCACGTAAGCATGGCCACAAAAGTGTTCTCAAGTCTAGGGATGTCTGAGCAACTCTACGGCTGGGTTGAGTGCTGCTCCTCGGGGTTTCCCACATTCTGAATACACTAAGCAGAGATGCTGGGCATTACTACAGGCTCAGAAGCGGAAGATCTGTAGGCCTCTGTCCGCACTCCATTTCCAAATGAAGACGAGGAAAAAAGTAGATTGTCAGGGGTGTCACAGTGCTGTAGGACAGTGCAAAGCCTGACACATTTTACACCGAATGGAAGGTACGGGGAATCAGCAGTAATTTAGGATGTGAGGCTGAGGAAATCTACCTGGGGCTCTTCGTCTCAGCTGTAAGGCATGGGTGAGGCTTGGAGGGGACATCATTCTAGACAGAGCCTCGCAGAGGGTGCTCAGTGTGACGGGAGAAGCTTGCTGAAGTGATACGCTGGCTGGAGGAAGCACTCAGGGGAGGCTGCGGAGCACTCCAGGCCAGGACGTCCCCCAACAGGCAACTCACAGGACACACACAAGCCGCCAGGCAAACAGGCTGAGGTTTTATAAAACTTCCTCTCTAAGGGAAGTGAAGGGAGATGAAAGACGGAAAGAACTGAGTGAGAGAGAAACACAGTCATGTCCTATGTTAGTATGCCAGGGAAGACCTGGGCCTGCAAGACTGCTCAGCAGGTACAGGGTTAAAGGCACTGGCGACCCAGCCTTAGGAACTGGGTGCCATCCCTGACTCTCTGAGGTTATCCTCTGATCTCAGTGTGAGCATGATGTAAGCAGCATCATAGACAAAGGCATGAACATGTGTCTTCTCCTTCTTTCTCTCCCTCCCTCTCTCTCTCTCTCTCTCTCAGCTTTATTTATTTATTCCTACTGAAGGGGATGGAGAGATGGCTCAGAGGTTAAGAGCACTGACTGTTCTTCCAGAGGTCCTGAGTTCAATTCCCAGAAACCACATAATGGCTCACAACCATCTATAATGTGATCTGATCCCCTCTTCTGGCACGCAGGTGTATATGCAGGCAGAGCAATGTATACATAATCATACATAAATAATTTTTAAAAATCTGCTACTGAAGCTGAAGCAATTCATTATAATATTTCTGAGGTCATCAGTTCTGTTTTTCTTAGAATGCTAAAAAAGTTTGGTGTAAGGTTCTAATGGCTGGCTACAATCTGTCACTGAGTTCTCAAGTACCACAGTACTACCTGACAAGTGCTGCTGACATGATAATTAGGAGAGTAGTCCTCACTGGCTGAAGCGTTCATCTGGGAAAACATCAGACTGCACTTAACTAAGTCACTCCCTTCCTAGTCAGGGACCCTCCCCAAACAGCAATGGAATCACCCCTGAGGCAAAGTCCAGTTGTGTGTGTGTGTGTGTGTGTGTGTGTGTGTGTGTGTGTGTGTGTGTGTGTGTGTATGTTTTCCCCTGACCTACCTGCCTCCCTGTTTCTGAGTTCTGGGATTATAGGCACATGCTGCCATACCCAGTTTATGAGGCGCTGGGGATCGAACTTCAAGCCTCTCGCATCATAAGCAAGCACTCTACATCTGAGCTACATCCCAAGCCTGGAGATTCTTTTTCTCATGTATCCTGGAAGTCTCCCATGTAAAACAAAATCAGCATCTCTTCTATCTATAATGGCCACGCAAGTAAATAAAACAATGACTCATTAGATGTCTTCCAAAAACTACCGTGACAGTCCTCCAGGGAAGGGGGACAGCTGGATGGTCTTTATTTACACTTTGGGTCCTGTCACTTTATTCCTCATTATACACTTACCAGGTTCCTTACATTTCATCATACTTGAAAGTATTACTAAAATAATAAACTTGAGTAACAGTTTGAACATGTTGTAATGCTCCTATCTTTAACAAGATGAATAGATTTCTGGAAACTCACAGCTCATTTGACACACTGAAAGATTATACACAAATTCAATTTTTGTAACTCAAACAGTTTAAACATAGTTTGGAAAATACTCATTTAAGAAAGCCTTAGTATAACTGGTTCTTTGATAAAATTGAATGTGTAATTGAGTGTATAAAATTGAACACACACCAACATAAGATGAATAAATCAGCCCTGATTAATTTGCTTTTCTAAGTCTGGGTTTCCTTAAACTTTGCTTGTCTTTGACAGTTCTATAAAAACTGCTGTAGAGGTGAGGTGAGGAGGCATGGACCGGAAATCCCAGCACTCCAGAGAATGAGGCAGGAGGGTGGCAAGTTGTAGGTATGTCTGGGCTACATGGCCAGACCCTGTCTCAAAACCAAGTCAGACAAACAAACAAAAAGGCTTATTATAAACAGGGTGCCTGTGAGACTGGGCCAGAAAAGTGGTTCACTGGAGCTCAGGCTCGGGAGTCACGAGGTATTGCACCCTGGTCGGCTCCTGCACACAAGAGCTGATAACAAAAAGCATTTACCATCATCAGGGGCACTGCTGAGGGAAAAGCAGGTCCTATAGCAGCAGCTCTCACCCTCTGCAAAGCCAACGACGCTTTCACAGGGGTCCTCTACCTAACACCATTAGAAACCACTGATATTTACATCATGATTTATAAAAATAGCAAAGTTACAGTTAGGGAGTAGCAAGGAAAGTAATTTTATGGCTAGGGGTCACCACAACATGAGGAGCTACATTCAAGGGTGGAAGCATCAGCGGGGTTGGGAACAGCTGCTCTACAGGCTGACAGGAATAGACGGGAGGCTTAAGCAAGATTGGGGATCCAGTCTAGGTACACACAGGCTGCCTGGAGCTCAGGCCTTATCACTGCGCTTGCTTTGCCTAAGGAGTGAAATAAGAAGCTACAAAATGCAGGAAGAAACCATGAGAGCTTTTGCAGGATTCTAGAGACCTCTGGCCACACAACTGTGCAGAGGGCAGTGGGGCACTGAGAGTGAGAGCAGTGTGGAGGGTCAGACTAATGAAGATGCTATAGGCTAAGCCCTGGCTGCCTTTCCTGTAACATTCTAACAGATAGCAGCTGTGAAATAGGCTCCTAAACTGTTCGTACTAAGGACATCGATAGAATCCCACTGTCAGGCAAATATGGTGGCACACACTTGTAATCCCAGCGTTTGGGAGGGAGAAACAAGAGCATCAAGAATTCACAGTTGGCCACAGCCACATAGGGAATGGGGCCAGACTGGGATACCTGAAATCTTTTCTCAAAAAACAAACAAACAGAACCTGCTCTAATAGGAGAAAGGGGAGGGGGTGCAGAGGAAGGCCACTCCAAGCTGTTAGAAGCCTGGGATAGCAAGAAAAGGCAGGCAGAGCATAACAATGCAGAGCTTACCAGCAGCAATAAGGAGTGACTAACAAACCATGAAAAAAAAAAAAAATACAACCATGGTAGAGTGCTTTGCTAGCATGCGGAAAGCCTCGTGGTGGGAGACAGAGGCAGGAGCTCTGTGAGTTCCAGGGCAGCCAGGCCAGCTGAGGTTAAAGAGTGAGACCCTGTCTCGAAAACAAACATAAAAAGAAAATGCTAAATAAATGCACATAACATTTGTCTTGGTAAGTAATAACTATATGTTATTTACGGTGTTGCACCAGAGATAAGGGTAAGCACGGCCCATCTACATACACCAGGAGCCTTATCCTTGAGAGTGTTAAGACAATAAATTTTGAAATGTATTCTGTACTATACAATAAAAATATAATAAAGACACAGAACAATTTAGAATTCTTCACAATATACTTAAAACAGCAATATGAAATGAGCTAGAGCAGTACTAAGGCTTATAAAAAACACTTGGAATGTGCATAAAAAGTATAGAGCAGCTCTAAGGAAAGCTCTAATGTGGGGAAGGTAAACCGACTGTTCTTTTTTTTTTTTTTTTTTTTTTTTTGGTAACTGACCAATCACAAGCACTGTGAGAACACTATGGTCCAGAAAGCATGTCAGCCAAATCCCAGGTGGAAACTCCCTGTCCTTTTGGGGACCTCTGAGGGTCTAGTCTAAAAGCTGAGCTTCTAAGGAGAGTCTATTAACAGTGAACAATAAAAACCCAAGGGCTAACAAAATACAAATATTCACAAATATATACTGTATATTTGTGTGAGTTTTTAATATTAAAGTAGTATGAAAAATATCAGGCTAAAGCCAGGCAGTGGTGGTGCACACCTTTCATCCCAGCACTCAGGAGGTAGAGGCAAGTGGATCTCTGCAAGTTCAAGGCCAGCCTGGTCTACAAAGCCAGGCTAGGACAGTCAAGGCTACACAAAGAAACCCTGTCTCAGGGGGAAGAGAGAGAGAGAGAGAGAAATATACCAGGCTAAATCACATTAACTGTAAATCAACAACCAAAGAAAAGTGGGAAATTAGTGAATTGGATACCAACTTAATGGGCAAGAAAAACAAAACAACAAGAATTATAACCCAGACATATGAGTATAATCATTTTGAAATCCTACAGACCAAAAAAAAAAAAAAAAAAAAAATCCAAACAGAATGTAAAACAGTATTTCTGGAAACCACAATCTGTTCTAAAATTCTCAGAAGCTGGAAGATCATCCACCCATACAAAGCAACTCCCAAAGTTCCCTGCGGTTACAGACGGGGGACGGGACAGCGTATCAGTACAAAGGTCAGAACAGAGCGCTTAGTACCCAGGACTGCTGGGAGCAGTTAGAGATTATGCAGACCCCGAACCAAGTGCCACAAATACTAACTCAGGTGACTTTGTGATGTAAGAGGCCACGTGTATATGCTGCTGGGGACGGGGTATGCTTCCACGGCTGGTGTAAAGCTCACTTGGTCACAAGCTGGGCCCATCACCAGACAACAGATGCACAGCAAACAGTGGTACTGCCACAACACACAGCAGGCTACTGTGCCACTGCAGACCTGACAGTCTCTCCCCACTCCAACTACAAGCAACATTCACTTCATTTCTCCTATAGCATCTCACTTGTTCCTGGTCATCAGTTTCAGAGAAAAAGAGGAGTGTGGGCTGGTTTCTTTTACAGAGCATGTCTGACACGGCCTCCATGTGACAGTTCCCTTATCACTCGCTAGTCTCTGTACAGCTAAATAGTACTCCAGCGTGTGACTGTGCCCTTGGACAGCCACTTGAGCGTCTCTCGTCTCCGGCTGGAGGGCTAAGCCATGATAGACATACATAAAGTCTTGTGGACACGTCCTTACATCCTGAGAGAAATACTGAGGCATATGCAAGTGTCTTCTGCACGAGTAGATGCTTTCTAAGGAACTGGCACTCTTTCCCAGCATGCTCTGCCTCTGGCTGCCTCTCTTCGCCTGCACTAAGTCTTTTGCTTTTTAACTATTCTGTCTATGTAAGCTTACGCTACAACGAAATGGCTCTGGACTCTGAGCTCTTTTACTCACTGTGCACCCCAGCATTTGCAAGTCTTTCTGTTAATGACACGTCTCGTTTTCCAAACATTTTAAAACTGCATAGTCTGTAAAAAGGTAAACTTGTTTTCTTTTTCCTTCTTTCTTTTTGGGTAGCGGGGAGGTGACTTAGCTTTTTTGTTTTGTTTTATTTTGTTTCTGATTTGGTAGGTTGGTTTATGCTGTTTTACTTTGCTGCTGCCTTTTTCCTCCCCTGACATGGTCTCTCTATGATGCTCAAGCTGGCCTTGAACTCACCTGAAGCCCAGGTTGATTGTTAACTTCAATCTTCCAGTCCCAACCAGCACTAAGGTTACAGGCATGGGTCACCACACATGCCCAGCTCTTCTTTATGGATTTTACATGAGGTTTTTGCTGTGACCACTTCCTCCCCACCTGTAGCCTACACTTCCATTTTAACAGTGTCTTGAGGACAAACAGCTTTAATTTTAGAGCCCAACTCATCATGTGTTCATAATTAGCCGTTTGACATTGTAACAAATCCTTGCCTATGCCCAAGTCATATTATCTTTTTCTAAAGCTTTCATAGTTCAGCTTTTCTACCTTTAGGTCTATGAAACATTCCAAAGGAAAATAGACAAAGTTCATTTTGTGCATTTAAGAAAACTCCACCCATTAAAATAATCTGCATAGAAAAAAATAGTTGGCCGGGGTGGCAAATGCCTTTAATCGCAGCACTTGGGAGACAAGAGACAGGTGAATCTCTGAGTTTGATGCTAGCCTGGTCTACAGAGTTCAGGGCAGCAAAGGCTACACAGAGAAACTCTGCCTTGAAAAGAAAATATCTATGTGTGTGTGTTGACACACACCTTTCATCCCAGCACAGGGGAGAAAAAGCAGGTGAATCTCTCTCTGAGTTTAAGGCTTTAAGGCCAGATTATTATTTCTCCTCCTCCTCCTCCTCCTCCTCCTCCTCTTCCTCCTCCTCCTCCTCTTTCTTCTTTTTTTCAAAACAGGGTTTCTCTGTGTATCCTTGGCTGTCCTGGAGTCGCTTTGTACACCAGACTGGCCTCGAACTCACAGTGATCCACCTGCCTCTGCCTCCCGAGGGCGCCACTACGCCTGTCCAAGGCCAGATTTCTTGAAATGAGTTATTTCTCACAAAAGCAAAATATTATAAAACAGCATGGATAGATCCTAAATCCCCCTGGCTTTCTCCCTCTGGCTTCGTGGTTCACCATGTGATGTCTCACACACAGAATCCCACTTGTATGATGACACTAGCCATGGGTCCTCAACCATGGTCATGGGCTTGCTGACCTTGGACTATGAACTAAGCCAGGCATGGTGGCACATGCCTTTAATCCTAGCACTCAGGAGGCAGGTGGGTCCCTGTGAGTTTGAGGCCAGCCTGGTCTACAAAGGGAGGCCAGGACAGCCAAGGCTACACAGAGAAACCCTGTCTCAAAAAACCAAAAAAAAAAAAAAAGTATTGTTGTTATTTTGTGTATGGGTGTTTTTCCTGCATGTACACCAGTTACATCCTTGTGGACGCTAGAATAGAGTGTCGTATCCCCTGGAAGTAGGAATCAAACCTGGGTCCCTTGGAAGAGCAGCCAGTGCTCCTAACCACTGAGCCATCCCGCCAGCTCTCTTTTCTTTATAAAGAAGACTCAGCTTCAATTATCTGGTTGCAAGGAAATGGAGCAATACAAGTATCTAACTCCATTATACCAAAAGTATCAACTGTCTGCTATTTGAATTTTGAATTAAAGAAAAGCTTTTGCTTGGCCAGGAATTTGCTTATGTCAGAGGGTGAGACAGCTCTTTTCAAAACGCAACCGGGGCAGATGAGGTGACACACACCTGTAATCCCAGCACTCTGGGAAGCAGAGGCAGGAGGATCTCTGAGTTTGAAGCCAACCTAGTCTACAGACAGCCAGAGCTACATGGAGAAACACTGTCTTGAAAAAGACAAACAAAAAGGATTCACGGGCGGAGGAAATGGCTCACTCCGTGTAAGTGTGAGGACCCAGTTCACACCCGCAGCACCCACATAAAAACTGGGCAACAGCATCCATAACCCCAGCACTAGCATGGCAGACATCTGCTCAGATACCGACTAGAAACAGCCATGGACCAAGCAGCCTAGTCCTAGCAATGAGATCCAGAACAATTGAAGGAGATAGCACTGACCTCTGGCTTCCATGCATGTGTGCATATTGATTAGACCTGAGAGCTGATGGAAACACTAAAAATGGGCCTTCTATGGCCACACACCAAGGAATCCTCAGACATGCTCAGGGATGATGCTCCTCGAAGTCACAGTACTTCTTTTAGGACGTCTGCCCCCAGAGAACCTTGCCGTACTGCTAAAGTAAGCCTTCTATACCACAAGTACAGAATATGGTATAGCAGATGTATACATCTGAGGAGCCAACCAGAGAGCAAGCATTCACAGGAGGACGGAAGGTATACACAGGCCCTGAAGCAAGCTAGGCAACCCCCTGCCCCTGTAACAGTCCTGTAGGGACCTGTGTAAGCACACACACCTGTGCATCTAGCTCTGCTGTTACCTAAACTCTGTGCGTGACACTCTGAGTTTTTCCTTTATATACCTTAGCTTTGTTTTGTATTATACTGGCTACAGCCCACTAAAGTGATTGCAGGACTTACTAATGGGTTATAAAATACAGTTTGGAAAAAAAAATCCTGCTAGAAAATGAGAGATAGGGTAAATGGATAGAACATCTCTGAATTCTGTGAGGTTATGAGACAAATACGTTATCTTAAAGTTTTATGGTTGGGTGGTTTGTTTTGCAGTAAAGTTCCATAAAAATAGGCCAATGAACGTCAATATTAGTTGACAGGCCAAATCTAATCACTTTAGCCCAAGGTGGCAGTGTTAGGGGTACAAATCTGCCCAATGCTTAGTTGACACCATTTGTTGTCCAACTCTTCCTTAGGTGTAGCTTTCATCTTCCAGCAGGGAGCTCGGGGCTCACGCTGGGAAGGGCAGCTGATCTCAGCCCTCCACGATGCAAACGCTGGACTGCCCTGCTCTTGACCCCTGCAGTAGCCCCCAGCTCCAGCTGACACCAGCAGCACTCAACCATCAATCTAAATTTTCAAAACTACATATTGATTTTCCACTGATCGTGACGTGCTGGCTTTCTGCAGCACGTGGGCTGACACAACGGTGTGCTCTGTACGCCATGGCAATGACCACGGCGGGAATAAAAACCATGCTGTGGGGATTTATCCTTAAGACCTTGAAAGCAACACTCTTTCAATGAATGAAAAACTAAAACAAGAAAGCAAACAAGACCACTAATGAAAGACCTCTAAAAGTTCTTACTTTGTAAATATGTATTCTTAACATCTTGATTTCACAGAAACTCTATAAAGAAAATCTTATTTCTGAACCATTAGAAATTACCTGTAATTCTAACATATTTATACTTTTTTGGAGGGGAGAGTTTCAAGACAGGGTTTCTCTGCGTAGCCCTGACTGTCCTCAAACTCACTTTCTAGACCAGTCTGGCCTCAAACTCAATAGAGATCCACTTGTCTCTGCCTCCTGAGTGCTGGGATTAAAGGCATGTGCCACCATGCCTGGCCACATTTATACTTTTGAGATAATAAGGAAATCATAACTCTAATTATATAATTACATCAAAATTTAGTGCACTGATTAGTACTACCCAAAATATTTATTTAAAAAATTAAATATTTGAATACTTTTCATACCTTTAATTGGTTTGGCAATTTTGAGCCAGCCATTTTCCATACAAAATAAGCTAAAATGCTTAAACAGAAAACAACAAAGCTTTACCATATTTACACACACACACACACACACACACACACACACACACCACCCTGCCATTCATGGTTCTGCCTGATGAAATGGAATTTTTATTTTTTTTTAATGGAATATTTAGTCCAAAACTCCAGGCACTGAGTTGAAAAGAATGGTTCCCATTTCCACAGCAGTATAAATATAAATATGTAAATTAGTTCATGAGCAGAATCATTAATTTAGATAAAAAAGTTTTTTAAAAGAACATTAAAAACCAAAAATGTGACCATCCTTGCACAAAGTATAAAAATGAGGCATCTGCTATCACTGGAGCTGATAAATCCAAATTAAACAGGCAGGAAAGTGTGGGATTTGGGTTCTTTTGTTTGAAGAAAAAAAAACCAAACTACTCTAATAATGCTCTGATCTCACAATTGAGACTGATAGTTTAGTTTGCCTCTCAGTCCACAGACTGACACTGGCCTAGGGACCAGGGCCAAATTATCATCTGGGACTTTGATAAGAAGCAGAAAAGTTCAGCCTAAGTTGGAACCACAGCGATCACCTAAATGGATTGATGGCCTCCAGTTATCTACTTCCTGGAAGATGTGGGTCAGTGACACAGCCTAACCGACACTGGTTCACTTCCATCTGGGGCCTGAAGTACAAGGGCCACACAGGACATCAGAATGCAACCCAAATAATTTGTATTAGCAATTACATACGCAGTTGTTTAGTCAGACCTGTCGATGCAATGCACTGTAAAATGTCATTCTAAGCATTTTAGGTGCTATATACAATTATTTCTAAAAGTTAAAAAAAAGGATAGAAATATGCCTCCACGTTGAGGAATGTCAAGTCACCTACCAGCTGCCATTGTAGAGTAGGCAACCCACACATCTGTTCATGAGGCCTAACTATGCAAAACTGGGGGTGGGGACAAGTGGAAATGTTTAAGGAAGATTGTTTGTGGTTTTTCAAAGGAGTCCAACAATTCAAAAAATAATCTCACTGATTTCTTACCATAAGTCTATGGCGTACTATTCAAAAACAAAGACTGAGGCCTTACACATTTAGAATGATTTTCCCAAGATCGTGAAAATAAAGAAAGCAACCTATGTAATGCCAGCTCTTAACGCAACAATGGTGAAAAGATAACCAAGTGAACACTGCTAGTTAAGGAAGCTTTGCAAGAGGCAGTCTGGTGGTGTTGCCTATGACTGTTACCGGTTGCTTAGTTACCACAGCCAGACCAGCTTACTCTGGTTTACAGACGCCTCAGTAGCTGGGATTCAAGACAGACAGTCTGCTTCCAGTCTACATGCCCTTAACCAGTAGGCCAGGCAGTTAACAGATAATACTACACACTGTGGTAAGTCTTTTAAGTGTCTTAAGTAACATTTAGAGTATTTAGAGAATAAATACTATACGGTGATTCTTTGCTCTGTGTGTGTGTGTGTGTGTGTGTGTGTGTGTGTGTGTGTGTGTGTGTGTAGGTCAGGGGACAATTTGTATTTGTTACTCTCTCCTTCCACTATGTGGGTCCTGCAGTAGAATTCAGTTGTCAATCTGGGCAGCAATTGCCTTTAACTACTAAGCCCTGTGACTCCTTATTTTAGCTAAAATATAACACCATGCAAGGCTAAATTCCCAAAAACAGTTAGAACAATTACCCAGTTTCTAAAAGATTTGGGTAAACTGAAAGCTTTCTACCCACCTACTGTCTAGACAGCCACCATCTTCCACTTTAATCATATTTTGAGAAGTACAGGAGAAATCCAGTGTCTTGGAAATATTAATTAAATGCATTTAGCACATGACAGGAGACGCGAGAGTCAAGCTTCTCAAGATCACTGAAAAATAATTACCATGTGGCTGTGCACAACCTTCCCCGGTCCCTGGCAGTCTCCATTTTCCAAGAATGGGTCTAGACAAGCGCATCATCGCCTGGCGGAGGTGTCACACTGTCTGCCTATCAGCAGTTCGTGTTGTCAGTGGCAACAGTTTCTGCTGTAATTGTAGTTTACTGGAGAGAGTAGCAGAGAAAAAACTCAGGCCAAGGAGATAACTCATGGCAGTAATCTCAGAACTCGGTAGGTGGCGGCAGGATCAGTACTTCGAAGATGGCCTCCACCATACAATGAGTTCAAGGTCAGCATGAACACCCCTTCCTCAAAACCACCTCTATGTACCAGTTAGCACAGCATACCCCAAGGTGGGGGAGGAGGACTACCCATGTGTTCATGCAATCGTTTATTGTGTGTATATTAAAGTCACCAAGTCATTTGCCTTATCTTTGAGCAACTTAATTTCTCATTTTACCAACTGTCTCTGATGATAGTTTTATAATTGATAGTTAGCAAATAAAACTAACAGAAAGATGACCAACAGCTGGTTACACACTAAAATACTGTCTTTGCACATTAATTTTCCCAGTGAAGGATATAAAAGTGTCAATGATTACAAAGTTTACAAATAGCTCACTCTGATTCAAGAAGAGGTAGGTGATCTGAAGTGCACTGAACATGCAAACATGGCTCCTTAAGGCACAGCCTGCCTTCTCTTCCTAAGATAGAAGCAGTGTCAAGCAGGTTCTTGATACGAAATAAAAAGAAAGGAAGAATCAGTACTCTTGTAGGCCAAGCAATAACTGAGACCTGCAAGCTTCAAAGTTACCTCAGTCACAATAAACGAGGTGCACCACCACTGTCTGTACCCCACACTTCAGACTCTGTCAACAGGGGATCTTGGTAGGTTTCAGGAACCATGTTTTGGAGCAAATTCTTGTTTTGTTTGGTTGTTGGTTGGGTTTCATTGTTGTTTGTTTTGAGATAGAGTTTCTCTGTGTAGCCTTGGCTGTACTGGACTCCCTTTGTAGACCAGGATGGCTTTGAACTCACCGTGATCCGCCTGCCTCTGCCTCCCTGAGTGCTGGGATTACAGGCATGTGCAGCCACAAGCGGCTTTTTATTTTATGTATGGAAATGTTCTGCCATCGTGTGTACATATGCAGTGTGTGCATGGCTAGTGACCTTGCAGTAAAGCAGAAGGTCACCTGATGAGAACTAAACCCAGGTCTTCTGTAAGAGCAGCCAGTGCTCCCAGCTGGCCAGCCGTCTCACCAGCCCTTGATTCACTTTCCCATACCTTAAGTCCCAAGTGACACCAGTCACTAATAAAGACTCTTCACGAGAATCCACGTTCATTATCTGTCAGTACTATGATGGTCCAGGCCCTATGCTAGGCAAGAAGAAAAGATGGCTGACAGCAGGGTTAGAATTCTGTGTGAGCCCTAGTTAAACGCCTGTGCCTCCATCATCCGCTCCACTGGCACCACTCATTAGAAGAACAACAGCATTCTGTCACTGCGCACATAGTACTGTGAGGGGCTGGAAACCGAGACTTTGTTCTCCACTTTGCATTTGTAATTTCAGAACCACTGCAGAAAATTCTGCTTGTTTGTTAAAACAAAGTCTCTTTGTGTACCCCTGACCACCCTAGAACTCACTAAATGGACCAGGCTGGCCTTGAACTCAGAGATCCACCTTCCTTTGCGTCCTGAGTTCTGGGATTAAAGGTGTGCTTATAGAATGAAATAACCTGGAATTTGCTTCAAATAAATTGGGGCTGGGATAAGCTCTGGATACGTGGGCTTACCGAAGTCTGTTTATCACTTGCTAAAGACTTGTCCCTGATAATGCTGTTGCTGTTGTTTTGTCATCTGTTCCGGGTTGCTTCCCTTCTTTGCCTAGTCAGTCTCCTCAGTCAAGCTGGCAGTGAAGTAGCGTGCAGGTGAGGCTGGCCTCGAGTCCTGACCTTCCTATCGTCTTCCCTTCAGCCCCAAGATCCATGTTCCTGCCTCCCAAGGATGAAAAAAACAAGACAAAATCCTGTGGAAAGGCTTCCAGTCAACACTAGAAACTCGGAAGGATTTCATGAGGCACAAAAACCAAGGGGCCATTCTGTTGCACTATCTCTTTAACTGGGTTTTAAATTTTAACTTCCTATTGTTTCAAAATGCAGCGTTGACCTCCCTGAGTGTGTAAGAACAGGGTGATAGAAGTTACGATGAATCCTATGAAAGCATGATGCTAACACTTTATAGACACTAACACTCATCAAGTTGTAATATCATAATTACCAAATATAAGACAAATTTGTTATGTTATTCAAGTTTATAGAGGTGGTAACAAATGCAAAATGGAGTCTGACAAAATTAAGTTCATGACACCGGGATCAAACTAAAAGACTGAGAATATAACAGATTTTACTTACAACTTGCCAAGAATCTCAGAATTTCTCATTAAAGTCAACACTTGGTCAAAGACTGTGAAGTGTAAACATGCATTGCTTCCCCTGATACACATCTTGGTGTTTTGAGATAGGGTCTCTCTATGTAACCCTGCTGTCCTGGAGCTCGATGTGTGAACTGGGCTGGCCTCAAACTCACTGAGAGATGCCTGTCTCTGCATCCCAGAGTATTTGGAATAAAGGTATGAGCTACCACGCCCAGCACATGGCTTCTTGTAGGTTAAAAACCCGCCATCTTTTTTCCTTCACAGGACCATGTGAGTATTATCATGCAAGAGCCTTTAACAGCTAAGACTCTGCCCATGGCCAACTTAAGACATCCAACTGCATACAAAACAAACAACAAAGTCGACAAAGCTACTGTAAGGTCAACAGTGTGCTCTGACATGAGTGGCAATCAGAGAGGGAAAAAGTCATCATTAGGCAAGTTTCCTAAGAGGCTCTCTAGATGTTACCCAGGCAATGACATCACCCACTTCTGTCTCTGAGGAACTTTTTTTTCCCTAAGGCAGGGTTTCTCTATGTAGTCTACTCACTCTGTAGACCAGGCTGGCCTCGAACTCTCAGAGATTCGCCTGCCTCTGCCTCATGAGTGCACCATGACACCCGGCATGGTTTTTGTTTTGTTTTGTTTTTTGTGATAGGGTTTCTCTGCGTAGCCTTGGCTGTCCTGGACTGGCTTTGCACACCAGGCTGGCCTCGAACTCACAGCGATCAGCCTGTCTCTCCCAAGTGCTGGGATTAAAGTCATGTGTCACCACCACGCAGCTAGTTTTGCTTTGTTTTAATCTATCCAAGGCAGTGTATGGATGCTACACTGATAACACAGTAATTCCTTTCCATTAACTGTTATTGCGTGCTTTGGAGTTAATAACCTGTACAGGACATGCAGACTGCTAGCCAGAGTCCTCTGTTAATAATTTTCTCTTTGCTGCTAAAAGCACATCACCAACTACACAGATGGCCTCTACAGTCTCCTGAGCTCCAACTGAAAGGCTTGTCTCACTTACTAATACACATTCCTAGTTCAAGATTTCAAAACAAATAGGAAAAATTAAGGGAAATGAAAAACAGAAAAAGACAGTGACTTTTACATGTGGCACCTACCTAAAAAGCTAAACCAGTCAAACTCCAAAGCACAGCCTAGTTCCTGCAGACACCGTACACCAGGGGCAGCAGGCAAGCAGGCAGGCCAGAGATGATGTCCGCCATGTAGACACCGTGCACCAGGGCAGCAGGCAAGCAGGCAGGCCAGAGATGATGTCCGCCATCCAAGACTGTGCTGCATCTCAGCAGTAATTCCTCACCTCAGATAGTGGCACACACTGTCATAACTGCAGCTGACGGGAGGCATGGCCATCAGTCTGACACATGGCAGTGCTCCTGAGCTAGTGATCATACGCAAGTATAGCTATTGAGAATGCAAAATTGCCTAAAGAGTGTATGCTTTACAAGGTACATGCCAAAATCACCTGAGAAGCATCTTTCGGTGGTATTCATAAATGCTCTTCTAGCACCTCACTAACCTCAGCTTCTAAACGAAACTATATCTAAATATCTCACCTTTGCCTGCAGATACGGAGAGTCCCCACCAAGGAAGTTGCTATACAAGCTCCCCCATCACTTCCCAGTAAATAAGCACATTCCATCCACCAGGTAAACATAGCTAATGCACCTGTCTGCAGCCATCCTGTCACCAGTGCAACATAGATTTCTATTTGCAACTGCTAGCTATTGTAAATTTCAGAGTCAAGTTACTGATGTCCACCCCAAGAGTTGCTAATGGTCGGCTTTAACTAAGCTGTCTGATGACGCCCACTACGGACAGGGGCCAGGGACTAGGCAATCCCTCTGGCTCTGAAGGCTCATTTACCTATGAGACTACCTTCCAACCCCAAGAAAAGCAGACACCTGATTTTGGTGAAACAGTTCCACCATTTCTAGCAAAAGCTGCAATTTTTTTTCCCTGAGAAAAGTATTGAAGAATAAGCCACAGATTGAACCAGTCAAAAGTAACATCTAGTCTTTTGCATTAATTTTCCCAAAAGAAAAGGGGTTTTATTTTAAATTACAATCAAACCAGCCAAATGATTTTAACACTGAGTTCCCATTAGATATTTCTTTGACAGATCTAAGTATAATCTCTCTGTGGAGAATAACAGTGTCTGTGTCTAAGACCAACACTTAGATATGTCAAGCAAGCAGACAACCTCCCAGGTTAAGGAAATGTGAATTCTATGTACTTTATTCTTCAGATATTTTCAATATAATTTAAATGTTCTACCACCTCCAAGAAGTTTAAATAACTACTTTTTTTTTTCTTTTAAAGACAGACATTTTAATGATTTAAATCACTGTGTCTCAGTCGTCTGCACAAGCAGGACTCTGGGCTGCACCAGCGACTGCATGCAAACACATGGACACAAAGGGGCAGGCACTCCACAGCCAGCTGATACATCAACTCATCTGCCTGTTGAGAATCACCACATGGAGCCTACTGCGTGCTTAACAGACAACCACAAGCATCCTCTAAGCTAACAAAACGGGAGCGTATTTACTCTAAATAGTTGATAAAGAGCATTCGAAATAGCTTCTCATAGACTGGAGAGTGCAGGTGGTGCTGTGCGCTCCTGGACAGTACAGTAGCTGGCAAAGAGGGAAGGAAGCCTAAGTAAAAAGCTGGGCCATAGACACCTCAACACACAGGCAGTTCTTATGTGCTGACTAACTCTGGAATGTCCTCATTGAAAACATAAAACAATTACTTCAAGCTAAAATCCTGAAGACCTAGCTAAGACTAACAGAACATCAACATGTGTCAATACTGATCATCAGAGCCATTAAAAGTGGTAACAACAAGACACATTTTAAGAAATCAAGACACGAGGTCACCTATATACAAATGTGGCACTAGACAGCAGCACGGCATTAACCAAACTGTTTGCACAGACTTGAAAAGCAAGCAAACCACTGCATTCCAGAACTCCAAATGTTGCTGGAACTTGGTATTGATGTCTTCTGAAAGGACACCCACAACTTTTGCGATTCTCTATGAGCAACGTTTTACACTCTGCATGTTAGTGACATCATCTCCTAAGAATATCGAAAAGAACAACCACACGGCACGATCCTGTCTGATCCTTGAAGTTTAAATGCCTTTTCCAAAGACAAGTTGGAAGTGGAGGTACATGAGATGCCATCAGCTACGCGTGCACACCATGGGTTTTGTATGTCTTCCTTTACTGCATTTCTCCCCACAGCGCTGAGGACTGAACCTGGGACCTTACTAGTCATACACTAACTGCACCGCTGAGCTATACATTCTTTGTTTATTATTTGAGACGGGGTCTCACTAAGTTGGCAGCCTTCTTGCCCCAGGCCCCCTCCCAAGGAGCTGGGATTATAGGCTTGTGCAGGAAGAGTGAGTGCATTGTCCAGTCTCCCCTGCCATGTCCACAGTGACTATTGCCCCCTAACCTTCCAGGCACCCCAGGCCAGGGCTCTGCCTACAGCACTTGATGCCTGGTGGCACTTAGCCCAAGGGTTCATCACAGATCACAGATCACCACATCTTTCAAGAGCCACTTGAAGAGTCCTTTTTGTTTTGTTTTGTTTTGTTTTTCGAGACAGGGTTTCTCTGTGTAGCCTTGACTATTCCTGGACTCACTTTGTAGACCAGGCTGGCCTCGAACTCAACAGCAATCCGCCTGCCTCTGCCTCCTAAGTGCTAGGATTAAAGGTGTGTGCCACCACTGCGCGGCTTGAAGAGTCCTTTTAAAGTCTATTTCTAACTGGATGGTGGTGGCACACACCTTTCATTCCAGCACTCAGGAGGCAGAGGCAGGTGGATCTCTGCAATTGAGGCTATCTTGGTCTACAGGGTGAGTTCTAGGACAGCCAAGGCTACAGAGAGAAGAAAGCCTGCCTGGAAAAGCAAAAACAAAGAGATAAAAATTCTAGATAGACCTGTATTTTTTCTAAGTCTCTACAAACAGGACCTTGGAATTTGATAGGCAAAGTGGAAAACTTAATGCACTTTAAAAGCTGCTAATTCTTGGAACTGTCACTCATGCTTGCAGCATCTCTCAATAAAAGGCAGGACCACTCTGGGCTTCCAGAGGCACCCGGTTAATTATTACTCAACACCTAAGTGGCTTGCAGGGCTGCTTACTGCTCTGGGCAGAGTTCTGGCTAGCCAGTCGATCAAGAGCACTCAGGAGGCTGAAACACGGTCATGAGTTCCAAGACAGCCTGGGTTTGCCACAAAGCAAGACCTTGTCTCAAACCAACAATGTGGGAAGAGTTATACACGATATATTCCTAAATTGGAAGGGAAAAAAAGCACATCTGTCTTGATTTTGGTTGGTTGGTTGGTTTTTGGTTTTTTGAGACAGGGTTTCTCTGTGTGGCCTTGGCTGTCCTGGATTTACTTTGTAAACCAGGCTGGCCTCGAACTCACACAAAGATCTGCCTGCCTATTCCTCCCTGAGTGCATTGTCTTGACTTTTTAAAGTTAATTTCATGGTTGGAGAGAAGGTTCAATGGTTAAGAGCACTGGGTTCAGTTCCCAGCACCCACATGACAGCTCACAACTGTCTATATAACTCCTGTTCCAGGGGATCCAACATTCTCACAGACATACATGCAGGAAAATAAATAAATCCTTAAGGTTAATTCCAGAATTTAAAAGATAAGCTAGTGCCAGATGTGGTGGTGCATGCCTTTAATCCCAGCACTTGGGAGACAGAGGCAGACAGGTCGCTGTGAGTTCAAGGTCAGCTTGGTCTACAAAGCGAGTCCAGGACAACCAAGGCTACACAGAGAGACTCTGTCTTTGGGGAGGGGGGGGCAGAAAAAGAAAACAAACAAAAACAAAAAGATAAGCTAAAAAGACAAATGTTTCAGTTATCTTTTCATGATATCGTTTCAGTTATGTTTTCTTTCCAGGAAGCTGGAACAGAAGATTCATCTTAAAGTCAGATTTCTAATTCACTAAAAATCATTAATAAAAAAAATTCTTAGCCAGGCAATGGTGGTGCACGCCTTTGATCACAGCATTCAGGAGGCAGAGACAGATGGATTGCTGTAAGTTTGAGGCCAGCCTGGTCTACAAAGAGAGTTCCCGGACAGTCAGGGCTACACAGAGAAACCCTGTCTCAAAAAGCAAAAACAAAAACATTACTAATAAAATTGGTCTTAACAACTATTATCCCTACTCAACGAGAAAAAAAAGGAAGTTGGTAGCAGGGCGGAGTTGTACATGCAAATAATCCCACAAATCAAAACACTAAGGCAGGACCATGTGCAGGAGTTGGAGGCCAGCCTGGGCTACATGGTAAGTACCAGGCTATCCAAAGCATAGTAAAACCTCATCTCAAAAGATAAAAACAATGGGACTCAGACACACTAAAACACTCTGCCCCCAAAAACAAATCAAGCCAGCAGTAGACTGTTCTTAACCACTATTAAGTGATTAGTGAGTGTAATGCAGACTTAGTCATTATTATGAATTATTTAAAATAAATTCCCTCCAGGAGAAAAAAAAAAAAAAGAAGAGTCAACAACCATTTATCAAAAGTTCTTTTAAATGTCTCATTAGAGCCCGCGGATGAGATGTGAGGGCTCTGGCTCTTGTGAGCTAAAGAATGCCTGCTTACATCTTGTCCTGAATCGCTTGAATCTCAACAACAGCAATGCTTCCATTTTCTACACTTCGTCAGCCTGTGATAAATATGGCTCCCAGAGATGGCCACAGCTTCCACAGCTTATGGGTTCATCTCGGCTCCCTCCTCTGAGCCTCTTCCCCAGGAAGCTCATGCACACGCAGAAAGTGACTCTACACAACGTGAGGCTACACAAAGTGAAAGACGCTTCCTTAAGATGTCTGGTTTTTAACTCCGGCAGCCAAGGCTGTGGGGATTCTGGCCTATAGCCCCAGATTAGATCTTGTCACAGACCTGCCTGCACCAGGCCTGCCTCTAACGCTCCAGCTGTCCTGGAACCCAGAAGCCATGTTTACCTTGCCTTTCAAATTCTTACTCCCAAGATCTGGAGCCACAGCAACTGAACACAGCCAGGCTCCAGTATGGCAACGCCTCAGATTCTCACGTTTCCATCTACATCTTACACAAATGCCACTCTCTCCATATCCCAAGGCTATCTGTGACATTTTCATGGAAGTTGGTGTCTGCAGCTCAATTCAAAACTAAGGTGTCCCTCCTGCCCCTTTTCCCCTAACAAGCTGTATGTACTTCCTTTGTTCACAAGGCCACTTAAGCCATGCTAGCCTCTGTTCTAATGCATCTGCACAGTAATTAAATATTTTCCTTTCCTAAGCTATAGAAGCTTCCATGACAGGGCCATGTCTTTCCTTCCTACTCTGTATTTCTAGGCCCAGCATATAAAGGCACTCATTACACTTTTGCTGAATAAACAACACAAACCTTGTTATCTGGCATCCAGATCCATGGCAGATAAGATGCACAAAATTAGAAAAGGATAATTGTTATCTCAAAGGCATATATACAAAATTCATTTCACAAGGGATCACACTCTGGCTGGGGGTGTCATCAGGACACTGCTTCCCTAGCTTGTCCAAGGCACCAGGTGTAATCCCTAGTATTGGGAGGGGGTATTAATATCTTAAATATATGCATATATATCACAACACAAAAAGAGAACAAAGCTGGGCGTGGTGGCGCACTCCTTTAATCCCAACACTTGGGAGGCAGAGGCAGGTGGATCACTGTGAGTTCGAGGCCAGCCTGGTCTACAAAGTGAGTCCAGGACAACCGAGGCTACACAGAGAAACCCTGTCTTGAAAACAAACAAACAAACAAAAAGAGAACAAGATTATCATGTAATAGACCAATAAGACACTCTGTAAAGTTGTACAAAATACATTTAAAAGTAAATATCTTTGTTACTTGTTGAGACTTATATTTACCTTAAAAAATATTGCCCTTTCCAGGCTTGGTGGGGCACACCTTTAATCCCAGCACTTGGGAGGCAGAGGCAGGCGGATCGCTGTGAGTTCAAGGCCAGCCTGGTCTACAATGAGTCCAGAACAGCCAAGGTTACACAGAGAAACCCTGTCTCGAAAAACCCAAAAAATAAATAAATAAAAATATATCTCCCTGATTTTTATACTGAAAAGCCTGGTCACCAGGCTTGCTTTTTTCTCTCCTTTCTTGATGTTTCTGGTCTCTTAAATGTGCTCTTTCTCAATTGAAATATTAACTATTAATATAATAAATTAATACTCCCTTCATTTTTAGGCAGCGTTTCTTGTCTGGGACAGGAGTGTCCCGAGAAAATGGTGCAGGGCAGCTGGGCACCGTGGCACACACCTTTAACCCCAGCACTCAGGGAGGCAGAGGCAGGTGGACCCCTGGGGGTTCAAGGCCAGCCTCGTCTACAAAGTAAGTCCAGGACAGCCAAGACTACACAGAAAAAAACCCCGTCTCAAAAGAAAAACAAACAAACCAACAAACAAACAAAAACCAGAAAATGATGCAGAGCTTAATTCAAAAGACAGAGTCTTGGTATTTTTATTTCTAACCTTATATTCAAACTAAGATTTACTATATGGTTCTTGATGTCTTGGGCTACCTCTCCATTTCTTGGGTGCTAGTGTCTTTCTGACTCACAATTCTTACACTGGGGTTTGTAGATTTACATTAAAAAACAGAATTACTGCTTCTTGTGTCATCAGAAATGAGAATAATCCATTACTTGCATATAAAACCAGGCAAAATTGTGTTAACAAGCAAATGTAATTTGTGGTTATTGATACATAAAATATAGTTGATTTTAAAAAGCTGTGACTTCTGTTCTATAAGCATTTATTCATATAGAGTTGTGTTGCTGCCTAAGCATTGAACACACTGCCTACAAGTAAACAATGATATCTACTAATTACTATCTCTACAGCAGATTGGCTAGGTGGGGTAAGCAGACAGGCTGGCTGTTGCAATGCATCCCTTTTGTCAAGGTGAGACTGAGCCCCCACACCCACAATGGGTTGTTAGGAAAGAGAGGGTTCCACCATCCGTTCCAGACAGTTCCAAAGTAGCAAAGAGAAAAGACATGGCTAAGGAAACACTAAAGACACTAGGAAGAATTTTGGGGTTGGAAAAGTCAGCAGAGAGAACAAATGAAGACTATAAAGAAAAACAGAAATGCTCAAAATGTTACCATTCTCCAACAAAGAGCAACAAACATGAGGAATTCAAACAAAGGCTTCCTATTTGTCCAGGTGGCTATAAAAGTAATGCCTCAGGTCTCACCTTCCTCTGGTCTGTGCCTAAAACAAAAATCTAATTCTTCCTTGATGTAAAAATATACCTCATATTCATGGATGGTAAATGCCCTCCAAGTCAGCTGTGACCTGTTTGTTTTTCCTTGTGATCTGCAGGGTTGGTGTAGGCCCAACCTAACAGACTGCAGCAAGAGTCAGCAAGTCCCAAGGAGCCACCCCATGCAGCAGTGAGGGCTCCAAGGTAGTGCTTCTCGGGCCACGATGGACCTCACTCACTCACCTAACAACTTGCCAACTCTTCTGGGGAACGCACATGCCACAGAAGACGCCCCAAAGTGGCAGGTTAAGCACAAACACTTGCAACAACTGACCTGGACTCTTAGGGACATTCAAAGGAGTGAAAGCTGGAGAAGATGCGGTGAGTGGACCTGGTTACACTCTGGACTGGATTAGCTTCTGCTTTGAAAAGCAAAGCTCAGAGAGGTGTTTGGTGACAACTCTGACAGTAAGAGATCAGGCACAAATTCTGAAGGTTTACTACAGCACCATGCGTGCTTCTGTGGTGACACAAGACTGTGTATTCAAGACAATGTTCTTTACAGATGAAGAATCCTATCTGCCATTTAATGTGGAACAATTTATCCTACACACACACACACACACACACACACACACACACACACACACCAGAGAAGAAATGTACATATGATGTATGTGTACATATTTATGTATGAAAACGCACACAGGTACTCACTGCATTACCCTTAAATCTTTCTACAAGTCTGTAAGTTTTGACAATGAAAAGACACAGGAGAGGAGATAGAGAGAGGGAAAGAGGGAGGGAAGGAGAGGGAGAAGAAGAGAGCGGCACATAGACAGAATGAGAATTTCCTTAGGACCCTCCAAACACGCCAAACTCCAAAACATGAAAGCATTACAGTAAGTTGTTCTTGAGACACTCTATGAAGCTAAGAACAAGAGTGCCACAGCCTCGTCAGAGGAGCCCTGACTGTTGGATTTAACATACACCAGTGGTTGTTGACTGAGTATTAACAGATGACAAACAGACAGCCTTCTGACTTAACTCTGAAAACAAAATGAGTCCACGGGGTGAGGAATTATGGTTAAAATGAAAGCCAGGATCCGTGGTTCATGCCTCTAATCCCAGTACTAGGGAAGCAGACACAGGAGGATTTCTGTGATTAGGAGGCCAGCCTGGACTACATAGGGAGTTCCATGCTAGCCAGGGTGACATACGACCCTGTCTCAAAACAAAAACAAACAAAACAAAAACTAAAATTAGTGGTAGGGGATGAAGAGGCGGCTCCAGGGAATAGAGCGCATACTACTTTTCCAGAGAGCCAGAGTTAGGGTCTCGGCACCCACGCCAGATGCCTCACAACCACCTTAACTCCAGCTGCAGGGAGTGGGCACACACACATAACTAAAAATATTCTTTTCTAGGTAAGATTTGGAGGATCAGAACATTTCCATGAGTGCTATCACAGTATACATTAACGTTTATAGACTCTAAAGTCTAGGCTCTCTGGAGAGTTGTAGAATTTCACTCTCTTTTCAGATATCAGCCCTTCATCAAGTGACACTTCCGTTCTCATGACTGCTTCTTCAGTGGAATTACTCCAGTGGTCAGCCTGGCCTGCCGTCTTGCCTTCTGTCTGGTTTCTTACCTTTCTAGAACCACCGAGCCCACCACGGCTTCTTCACCTTTGCTCCTCTCCACTATAAACTGAGATTATTAATCCCTGTTTTCTCTAAAGTGCCAAAACTATGCAGAGGAAAAAACAATAAATCCTGGCATTTTAAAAAAGTCTGAATTTATCAAAGTGACAAAGCAAAAATGTGTTTATTGTTTTTGAGGCGAACACACTGGATTTGTTTCTCTAGGACAATTTTACTCTATAATTGATTCATTAAACAACTTAGGAATGACTTTAGAGTGTTTTTGGACTCTTCCTTTTATTCTGGTTCATTATTTCAGTTTTCAAATTAGTAGTAAGATTCCTAAAATAATTTTTACGACAAAGACATGCTTTCTAAATTTTAAAACAACTCATCTACTTTCTCTAGGCAAACGAAGAAAGCACAAGGATGCATCACCCAAGGCTCACAGGGGACACACTCTGAGGGACACAAGTTCATGCACACAGCAGAAATAGGAAGTAAGTGTTTGGCGATACCATCCTATAATGAGGGGGAAATTACATTATTGGGAAAGGAATGCCGTGGGAAGATCAATCTATTAATGGCTTACAGCACAGAAGGGGATTTGAGTGTCAGTCGAGAAAAAAGTCTTTATACTGTTCAGCTGTTCTACACACTAGCTGGGGTAAAAAATAAACACACAAATACGCTCAGTATATATGTATAGCATATATAGATATAGTGTGTGCATATGTATATAGTGTGTATGTATATGTACAGTGTGTTTATGTGCATGTGCACACATGTATTCTGAACCAATGAGAAAACAAATATAAGTTCTTGAATCTGTTCGACAGACACACTTCAGGGATATTTACAGGACACAATAAACAAACTTATCTTACCAGATGAATCAAAGAATTTTAGTTCATGGTCTTTTAATGAATATATATTCATATGTGTCTTGATAGCCGGGCCTGGTAGCACATGTCTTTAATCCCAGCACTCAGGAGGCAGAGCCAGTGGGATCTCTGTGAGTTCGAGGCCAGCCTGGTCTACAAAGTGAGTCCAGGACAGCCAAGGCTACAGAGAGAAACTGTGACTTCCACTCACTCATGGCTTTCTCTTCTTTTTTTTCTTTGAGATAGGGTCTCTCTGTGTAGCTTTGGCTGTCCTGCACTCGCTTTGTAGACCAGGCTCGCCTCGAACTCACAGACCTCTGCCTGCCTCTGCCTCCCAAGTGCTGGGATTAAAGGCACGCACGCACCACCACCACCACCGGGCTACTCCACCTCTTTACTTTCAAAGAACGATGGCAGTGACAACAAAAACTAACACCAAGGACTTTTTCCATCACCCTTGAATGGAAAAGCCTTAAAGAATCAAGGCATTAGCACAACTTAAGACAGCAGCAAGAACATACACTGAACAAAACAAGGTTCAAAATGGAATTATAGAAAATGTATTCTTTTCCTCTGGGAAAGAAAGGGGTGGAGGAGACAGTCACATATCCCTGACTAACCTTAAACTCACTGGGGAGCTCAGGATGACCTTGAATGTCTGACCTGACTCCAGCTCCCAAGTGCTAGGATTACAGGCATGGGGCAGAGCACTTGGTTTCCTGGTTGCTGGGGGCTCAAAACAGGACCTTGTGAGTGCTAGAGGCAAGCACTGTTCCAGCCTCGCTACATCCTCAGCCCTTGCAGACAAGCATTCTTTTCGTTCCTTTGTATTCTTTTCCATTTATGTACGTATTTATTTCAGTTAGGGTCTCACTTTGCAGCCCTGGCTAGCCTGGAAGCACACCATGTATGCTGGCCTGGAACTCACAGAAATCCCGCTGGCTCTGCCTTCCAAGTGCACAGATTAAAGGTGTGCACCATCACATGTGACAAAAAAAGCAAAGAGAGAAAAAAATTAGAAGCAAGCACTCTTAAGGGTTTAAACATTTGGTTACAGTTTTGACCTATCTTAAATCATTTCAGGCCCGCACCCTGTGATCCCAGCACTCGGGAGGCAGAGGCGGGCGGATCTCTGTGAGTTCGAGGCCACTTTGGTCTACAAAGTGAATCCAGGTCAGCCACGGATACAGAGAGAAATTGCTTTAAAGCAAAAACAAACAAGCAAACAAAAAAAAAATCACTTCAATATTTTCATTATAACATGTGAACCACTTGGATCACCTGACACTGTGAAGTTTGTAGTAATATTCTTAAAGCAATGAAGTACATAATAGCATGAAATTTAACACTCCAACTAACCTGCACACTCAGTGCCCCTACTGCTGGCACAACACTGGCCAACAGCCAGCTAATTTCTAGCCAATCAATTAATAACAGTGGTGGCCAGGCTAAAGGATCTTGCCCATCGCATTCTTAACAGAGCTGGCTCTCTCACTAAGTGCTGCAAACTGTTTAGACCTACTGACCGGAAAGGACCACTCTCTACCACGGTCACCTGCCTCCTCACCTGCACTCTGCTCTCCCCTCGGCCCATCTTCCACCTCCACATCTCCAATTCTATTTGGGAGTGGAGGAAGAGATGGGAGAAAAAAGAAAGAGAGGGAAAAGATGCACAGAGCCAAGCCTGGTGGAAACAGTGAGAAGCTGGGCTGCTGTTTATGGCTCCGGCTTCGTGCTGTGCACACAGCCCCTCGAGCACAGAAGGCATAGACGGGAGAAGAGTCACCTCAGGAGCAGCCAAGTCCCCTGTGTGGAGCATACCGCTGTGCTAAGTCTACAGACATTCTTAGTGGTTTCTACACTCCTTACTTAGGAACCTAACAAATACATGTAGAAGAATTTCCTCCTCACAGCCCAACAATAACTACCCAGAAGTAACTACTGATAAATGACTGTGACAGTTGTAAATCATTCTAATTATCTATATATAATATGGGTATACTGCTTAGCACTCTGGAGGCCCTGGGCATTATGCATAGCACCACAAAAATATATGAATTAAATATAAAAATAGAGAAAGACACCATATACACATCTTAATACATTTAAAAAGCATCACTAAAAATTTGTCCCTCAGGCTTAAAAAAGGGGGGAAGGGACTCAGTGGTTAAGAGCACTGGTCGTTCTCTCAGAATTCCCTGGGTTTGGTTCCCAGCACCCACATCGCTAATAACCATCTATAGCTCCAATCCTATGGCATCCAATGCCCTCTTGTGGCTTCTGTGAACACCAGACATGCAAATGGTACGTGGACAAACATGCAGGTAAATACACATAAAATAAAAATAACTTTTAAAAAGTATTTCTCATCGCTGTGAGTTCAAGGCCAGCCTGGTCTACAAAGTGAGTCCAGGACAGCCAGAGCTGTTACACAGAGAAATCCTATCTCAAAAACAAAACAAATATTACTCACATAACTTATCTAAATTCTCCATTTGGACCAATCCTAAAGACGGCCTAGAATGACTGAAATAATAATGAAGGATGCTTAAAAATCTACAATCGCATGAGCGTGGGTGGGTGGGGATCCTGAGCTTGAATCTAGGATCTTGAGCATGTTAAGCAAGCAGTCCAGCACTAAGCAATGTCCTCATGCCACAGTTCAATGCACATACATGCATACATACACACATGGATACAGACATACAAATATACATACATACATACATACATTGTTGTTTGTTTGGTTTTTTGAGACAGGGTCTCTCTACACCGCCCTGGCTGTCCAAGAACTCACTACATGGACTGGCTGGCCTTGAAATGAGGTTTGCTTTCCTCCCTTTACATCCCTATTGCTGGGATTAAAGGCCCTGTGCCACCACACCTGGCACCATTCAATATTCTAACTTACATTTTCAAAGTAACTCAAAGTTTTTAATCTTTAAGCATACTAACAATGGAATTTAAAATTTTAAGATAGATATTAAATGTTCTTACAAAAGCAAATGTCACACCAGAAGCAGGGCACATTTCCTCATGAGGACCCATTAGCAGATTCTATAAACAAAATGGGGCTGCTGGAAGGGCCCACCCTTGGCCAGCCTAGAATGGGCAGAGGGCAGTTAGCAGCAGCAAGTTCTGGAACTCGCTCTCTATGTGAGGCCTTTGGAGACATAGGCGACCAACAGAAAATCCCGTGCACTGCATTTTCATCTCTAACAACAGACCCTGGCCCTGGCAGCTGGAACATTACAAGCAGTGCGTGCAGATCCTGGCAAAGCACAGGAGCAAGTTTCCTGAAAGCATGCCTGCTCCCTGCAAACAATTGAGCAGACAGAAGAATTCCACAAATAGCACAGCCCAAGTCAGATGACTGAATACATTATCAGCCTCCTTTTGGGTCTATGGTATCTCAGCAGAGTCATCCGTGCTACATGGAACGAACACCACTCACCAAAAGCCATCACACAATCTGTGCCCCACAGCTAAACAGGCAACAGTAAATCTATTTTGAAGAACTAAGGAACCAATTATCTAGGTCATCTCCTCGCCTTTTCCAAACCTATATCCCTCAAAGTGTTCCCTAGGTTTTCTACATATCCCCTCACAATCAAGTTTTCCACAGAGAGAGCAACAGACAACAAGAAAAAGCTTTCAGAGAGTAAATGAGTTGATGTTGTCCTAACGAAGCCCTGGGTGACAGCCTAACAGCCAATAGGAGCCCCAGCCAAGCGGGCCAGAAGCAAGAGCTGCCTGGCTTCCCAGGCACTTCAGCAGCCCAACTGTGTGACCCTGGAAGTTATCTGACAGCTGTGCGGCCACTTCCTTCCTGAGCAGCAAGAGACGCATGCTACAACTGTGAACGGCTGCTTCACATTGTCCCAGGGAGAAGAAGGCACCTGACCCGAGCAAGCATTTAGTAAGTGCCATCACTTTGCTTCATTGCTTCTCCTACTTCCTGCCATTTAAAAAAAAAAACAAGGGGAACCTTGAAAGTTCAAGAATGGTTGAGATATGGACTGCATATGGCTTATAGGAGTTAACCCCTCAGTCCAAGGCTGCCAGCATTCGCAGAACTTCAGCTGAACCGCTGAGAATCCTAAGGACATGTGCTACATACTAGACCCTTGACGGAAAGCCAGCGCCAGGCTCCCCCTCCGACTCCAACCTCCTGGAACCGGAGGATAACAACTTCTACTTAGGTGTTTGTGGCCAGAATCAAAAGGATGGTACACTCATGGAAAAGCCTAGGAGGGGGCGGCACCGCCCTGTTACACTCCATCCACAGACACTGCGGCGCTGGACAGAAATGAGCTGCATTTAAAAGACCCACAAACAGAGCAGAGCACCTTCACACATGAGGGGCACACAGCTCAAGCCAGAGAGAGAGAGGCCCAGGGGAGGGGAGGGGCACAGAGGTGGAGGAGCCACCTGCCAGCCCACCCTGTCACATCCTACCAGCTGCAGGGGACCACTCTGACCATGTGCCATACCACACGGTGCTCACAGAGGTAGCAACTTAGATTGAAACCAAGTGAAACTGAATTAGTTCATGTATCAGGATTTTATAAAAAAGAAACCTACTTAATTATTAGCTCATCTATCAAGGGAACATTCAAACAACCTGGGGGTGGTGGCTGAAAGTATGTATCGTGTGTGCACATGCACGTATGTGCATGTAAAGGCCAGCACTCCAAGTTGGGTGTCTTCCACTTTGTTCTCCATCTCACCAAACAGAAACAAAAAGCAAGGTCTCTCTCTGCACCCAAAGCCCACAGCTGAGTAGGCTTGTTGGCTAGTGAGCTCCAGGCCTCTGCTCGACAGCACTAAGATTGCAGATGAACCTTGCCAGGTTTCTACATGGGTCCTAGAAATTCAAACCCAAGTCCTTGAGCCTGCAGTGTAGACATGCTTCTGTCTGAGGCATCTCCTAAGCCCCCCAACTTTCTTTTTCTTTTTTCTTTTCTTTTCTTTTTTTTTTTTTTTTCTTTCCGAGACAGGGTTTCTCTGTGTAGCCTCGGCTGTCCTGGACTCACTTTGTAGACCAGGCTGGCACTGAACTCACAGCGATCTGCCTGCCTCTGCCTCCCAAGCGCTGAAATTAAAGGCGTGCGCCACCACCGCCCCGCCCAGCTCCCACAACTTTCTTATTCTAAAAATAACCCCATTATCAGGAAAAACATAACACAATCCCAAATCCAAGTAGAATTCTGGATGTTACATACCTGAAATTACATACACACAGATAGAAGGAAAGATCTGATTACTAAATAAAGTTGAAATTAGGGCAAATATTTCCTTCTCTACCACCATGGTGTAAGGGAAAGAAAGGGAGGAGGGAGACCATCACCCAGTCTGTGGACCCTCTTGAGTCCCTGGCTCTGTAACTCGCAGGTTTCACTACCAACTACACTGTCAAGGTCTTGGCAGTCAAGTCTCTATCAATAACGATGGAATAAGTGAATGAAATAATTGCTAAAGAAAAAAGAATGCAGAGAAAAGACCTCCAAAGTCCCAAATAAGGATTCTGCTGCACAGGGACCAGAACACTGTAGAACTGGCTGGTTTGAGGCATAAATCCCACCAGAATTAACAGCGAATTTCAATTTCCATCTATCTGTCAACTGATGAAGGCTTGTAGTACATTTAACTACTAGTGGTTAACATCTACCTATTTGCAGCCTCCTCCTGATCACCGACTGACACTGTGTCCAAATCTCCAAACCAGCTAAATGAAGTAAGTACTGCGACACTTCCAAAGCTCATTTACGTTTGCTAGAAATTTCCAACCAGGGAACCAAATGAACACTATCCTAAAATAAATCTTATCGTATTGCCATAGCCACCGAAGGCAGAAATGTTGTGAATGATCAACATTAATTGGTAAACACGGAGAAACTTTGCACTAGAAGCCAAGTTTCGTGCTCTACTTGCAGACCAGCTGACCAGTCTTACTTCATTTACCTGTAAGATGCCAACACCTCCGTTTTACTATTAGCTGGGAAAATGACATAGACTTTGTTGTTGTTGTTGTTGTTGTTTTGGTTTTTAAAGATAGGGTTTCTCAGGGCTGGAGAGATGGCTCAGAGGTTAAGAGCACTGTCTGCTCTTCCAAAGGTCCTGAGTTCAATTCCCAGCAGCCACATGGTGGCTCACAACCATCTATAATGTGATCTAATGCCTTCTTCTGGCTTTCAAACACTGTATACATAATAAATAAACCCTTTTAGGGTTTCTCTGTGTAGCCTTGGCTGTCCTAGACTCACTTTGTAGAACAGGCTGGCCTCACACTTAGGAGATCTGCCTGCCTCTGTCTCCTGAGTGCTGGGATTAAATAAAGGCACGCCTGGCTCTACATAGACTTCTAAACAGCCACAGATGTCGCATACGTGGCACTTAACCCATAAGGGCACGTATTCCTCATGCGTCTGAATTAAGGGTTTGTGACATGCACTTTACAAGTTTCCCAGAAGGCTTTTGAGAGTGGTACGATGGGGGAGGGGGGGTGCCTAACACTAAGAACCTCTTTTCCATTAGAAGAAACAGAGGTAAAAGGCGCTGTTATTGCTATGCAAATAGGTATCATTTCACTAGGCCCTGATTTGCTTAGTTCATGATCCAACATGTCAAGGCAGTAGTTTCTTACTTTCTTCTATCCTATTCACCTAAAAACCAACATAGCAGGTATGGAGAGATGGCTCAGCAGGCAAGAGCACTGGCTGCCCTTCCAGAGGTCCAGATAGCGCCCAGTACTCACATGCTCTTACCCATCTTCCTCCACTTCCAAGAGATTCAACACCCTCTTCTGGTCTGAGTAAGTACAAGGAACCCATGTGGTACACAGACACACATGTAGGCAAAACACTCAAACACAAAAAATAAAAATATTTCTTTTAAATCATCAAAGCCTATAACCATGTAACACCAAACAAAGCTAGAAACAGAAAATTGTAAATTTTTAAAAAGCTAATAATGTCTTAAACATTGGTTGTATCGTAACAACTAAACAGTTACGTTCTTAAATATAATTTCAACCCTGACACAATAATGATCAATTTCCTGTGCATATCAGGAAATTAATCTTTTATTTAAAAATACTTTAAAGCACCACTCTTCATTCATTCTTTTTCTTTCCAATAATGTAACGACTGCTTCAAAGAATAATAGCTTTTGTATCCAATATGACAAAAAACCATTTTTTTTTCCTTAGATATCCAAGGTGTCAAAGCGTGGGTCACAGAGCAGCCTGCCATGTATCTGAAACACCTAAGGCACTGAATCCTTGACTTGAATATGTAAAATAGAAACCTGATCAGAGATCCTAGATTCCAGAGACTCAAAACTTTAATAAGATACAACTATGGGGATGGGTAGCAGGACTCGGATTCATCAATTCTTTATGCAACCCCTCTGCCGTTTATATTCCCAGTAAAATGTCTCTCGCACTGAAAGTCATCTAAATCATATTTAATCAATGAAGGGTTAAAAAAATTTTTTTAATTACTAAGTACCCCAAAAGCATTAAATTTACATAGAGGATTGCTGAGCTGCATTGAAGCCTGGGCCTCGCTCGGTACCCTGACATCTAGAAGTCAAAGAAATCCTCTTTTAAGAGGGAAATTCCCAGGAGGAAGGAGGCTCGGCTCGAGCACGAGAGCACACAATGGAGTCACCGCCGACAATGCTCAGCTTTTTCTGGATGTCTCCATATGCTTCAGAGGTTCCCCTAGGCAGGCATTCGAGGGCTTGCTAACCTAAGAACATTTCCAAGGATCCTTATAGACAGCGAAGTGAAATAATAGGTTGCTTTTTAAGAATTCAGGAAAGAGAAAAGGGCCTGTATCAGAGTGGCCCTCAGTAAGCAAATTAACTAATGGTGGGAGTGTCTGGATTCTGCTGGATTCTGATCATTAATTTACAATACTCCCTACTTCTGTCAGTCGAAATAAATGCTTGTTTTATCTTCCACTTGACTCATTTATCACCAAAGTAACACTTCAAAAGCTACAGAAAAAAATGCAATTTACTTCTACATGAACGTTCAAAATTATACTGGATTGGGAACCTACACTATAAATTTAAAAGTGACATATTACAGACTACTGTTTCCTTACACTACGGCCTCTCGCAAATTCTTTCTTAATAAACCCAATAGTAATAAAACCTGGAGAACCCAGTATGGAAGCATGAGTTTCAAGCACACACAAAAAAATTTTTTTTAAGTTCCCAAATTAAATTCATGGGTGACAGATTCCGAAAATGAATGGATTCTTAGTTTGACACTATTTATTCTTTGAACTCCCAAAGATACTACAGATTCCAGTTAGGAAAAGGAATGTTGCTAACCGCACCAACAAAGAATAGGAGAGTATGCAACACACACACACACACACACACACACACACAGCACTGCAGCAGCTGCTGTCTTTTTAACAGACAGCAATTCCCGCTGAGCAACCTAGGAACCTCACAGGGAACCTGCCCGCCCCCCCCCCCCGCCCCTTTCTAAAACTCAGGAGTCCAGAAAAGTCACTTCACTGGACCTAAAGTTAAAACAATCAAAGATAGCTCTTGACCTCTTACACATCACAGAAGCCACACACTGAGCAATTCATCCGTGTTTAAGGAAACAATTTTTCTTAAAGAATCTTTTCCATAGGAGTAATCTGGAAAGCTGTACTTGCCCACCCCCACCCCCGACCTTTTTTTCCTTCGGACAAATATTTTTTGGCTAGTTTTGCGCTTTAAATATCCACGCTTACTGTCTTAGTAGTGCTTTGGTTCATAACTTCATTTTGTTTACCCAAGAGCAAGAGAATAAAATACGCACAGCATGAACCGCAACTTTGTAAAATATCACACCCAGACCAAGCACAAAAACTTTCAAGTGCGCTTTGGGAATTTGTGGTTTGATTAAACAAGGACCCAGTGAAGCCATTCCAAACAAGAATGCATTAGCACTCCTAATAATCACCTGACATAAGGCCACCCCACGCCTTCTCTCTCAGAGTGCCCTTTCAATTTCGTCGTGCCGGTGCTGGACAGAAGCCCAGTGAAACGAACGCAGACCTTCCAAGATCCCTAGCACGCACACCTGGTGCTGAGGTCCAGAACGCGATCGCTACCAACATATGCCATTTTAAAACCGGGCCTCCCAGTTACTGCCACATCCTGAAGTGGCTTTAGACTTTGTCACGTCTAAAACAACGCCTCTCGCGCAACCAGAGAAAAGCACAATCTTCGCGCACCTCTGCAGGTCTCCCCAGGTCACAGATTCTGTGAGTGACACTATTCCACAAGCCGAGGAGCGGGCGACTAAGGGACGCGCCAGAGTGGATGGCTCTCGGCGTCTCCATGACTCCCCCGCCCCGCGTGCAACTCAGCCCTTGACTGGTCGGAAGAAACCCCGCCCCCTTCCTGCCTCTGGCCCCCACCATTGGCTCACCGATACCCAGCAGGTCAGTTCCCGCCTTCCATTGGCTCACTGCCCCATCAGTCAGGCACGGCAAGATTCGGGTCGGTGGGAGGGGAAGGAATCGGAGGAGGTGGAGTGGGAGTGGGATTAGAGGACGAGGTGGTGGAGGAGGGTGCTCCGGCTCCGGCTCGGGTTTGGGAAAGTTTCCCCTGCCAGTGACAGGCCCTCTAGGCGTGAGGCCCAACGCCGCTCCCCGCGAGTAAGGGGCACGGGTCGCCGATTCCCGCCCCTCAGTCCGCAGGCCCCGGAAGCCACTTGGGGGAGGGGAAAGGGAGGGACCATGGAAGCAGGGACCGAGCCACCCCCGAGCGCGGCCGCGGCGCCTCTAGGACTCCCCCGAGGGGCGGGGTGCGGGCACTCTAGCCCGCGGCGCCGACCCTGGCCGCCTCCCCGCGGGAGCCTCCCGGGACCCGGAGAGGAGGGTCCCCGGTCCAGGGCGTGACCCGAGCGCGCCGGCCGCCGGGACCCCTCCCGCTTCCCGCGGGGGGCCCCCGAGGGCCTGTCCCTGCAGGGGCCGCAGGAGGGGGGGGGGATGGACCGAAAAGGGGGCGCTGGCGAGCCAACCCGGAACCTCCCGGCCCCGCGGCCCGCCTCCCGCCCCCGGCCGCGGCCCCAGCGCGCCTCCGGCACACATGCCCGCACCCAGAAAGTTAAGTCAGGGGCGAGCCCAGCGCGGCGCCGCCGCCACCCGACCCCGGCTCCCCGCCCCCACCGCGGCCCGGCCTGCGCGGCCCGAACGCTGCCGCCCCGAAGCCAACCAGGCCCGCGGCCCCCCAGACGCCCGAACCCCCGCCGCCGCCGCCCCTGCCGGCCGCGTCACCTTCACACACCCCCAGCACTTCCCGGGTCCGGCCTCCCCCTACCTCGGTTCCCACCCGTGCGGCAGTCGCACGCCTCCCGGGAAGAAAGCACCGGCCACGGCTGCGCCCGCCAGCCCCGGCTTCACCTCCCCCCGCCCTACACCCGCCCGGGGCTCCGCCGCGCAGCCCCGAGGGGGCCGGTTGCAGGGGCCCGCGCGGCACAGCCGCCGCTTCCCGGCCTGGTGCTCACCTCGGCCGGCGCCGCGGGCTGCAGCCTCCGCCCGCCTCGCGCTCCGGGGCTGGTCTCCGGAGCCCTCTCGCCCGGCGCCCGAGCGCCTCCTTTCTCTCCCAGGGACTCAGCGTCTTCCCGCCCTCCCCACCCCCCCAGGCGCCGAGTCCCCGGCTCGGCCGCGCCTCGAGGATGCGCGTCGCGGGCTCCGCACGCCCGGGCAGCGGTGCCCGCACACAACAACAGCCCGCCCGGCCGGCGCGCGGCTCCGCCGGGCTGCGCGCACCAAGGGCAGCGGCCCGGGTGGGGACGCGGCGCCCCCCGCCCGCCGCCCGCGGGCCCCCAGGGGAGGCGCAGTTACCGGTGGGGCCGTCACGCCGTCAGGTGCCGGCTGCCGTCGGCGCTGACCTTCGCCGCCGCCGCGGGAGCCCAGGCTGCGGCCGCCATGTTCCCGTGTTAATAACTGCTGCCTGGTTGTTTATTTCAATGGAGATCCTCCCCCAGCTCCCTCCTCCTCCTCCTTCGCCTCCTCCTCCTCCTCCTCCGCGGCTCTGCACTTGCGGAGAGAGACACAGACCGCGCGAGCTCGCGAGCAGGGGAGGGGGCTCGGGCACCGGGCTGGCCCGCCCTCCGCCTCCCGGCCGCCGCCGCCTCCGAGCGAGCGCTGTCACCGCGCAGGGGGACGAGGCGGAAACTTGCGTCCCGCGCCCCCGAGCGTGGGCCGGCGAGCACCGGGGCTACCCCAGCCGCAGGGTCCTCAGCATCTCCCAGGCTGTCGAGACTTCAGAGCCCGGAGAGTTGGACAAGATGGGTGTCTATGGTCTAGGGACCGCGACCTATGGGTGACTGGAAGTGAAGGAAGAGTCAACAGAGGACTCCATGCGAGGGCAAAGGGCAGTGCCCAAAAGAAAGCCAGCGAAGGGGACTGGCCCGAGCCAGGGAGTGGAGGCTAAGGGACCGCCGCGTCGCAGACGGTGGGGACGATGCTGCGAGAAGGTTGCGGAGAACCTAGTGCTAGGGTCGCCCCAAGAGGAGCCTCTTGCGCGCGCTCAGGCCGGGCTGGGTTGCTAGCAGCCAGCAGTCTGCACCCCTCGCGCGCACCTAAGGACAAGCTTCGTACCCAGCTGCTGTTCCGGGAGGCACCCCCTAGGCCACCAGGTCCCCTCGGTTCCTTCGTGGATACGTCTCCCAAGTTGCTGTCCCTAATGTCTCTGGAGGGGGTGGAGGGGCGTGACCAGGGAGGCGAACTTACCGGAGTGCCACCCCTCGAACGCTTGACAAAGCAAAGGCTGCACCTTGTTTAGAAAGACCGGGTGAAGCGTTCTTGGTACGCCTCGAGACAAAAAAAAAAAAAAGTTTTGTTTTCTTAATTGGGGAATTCATTATCAAACCCTCAATGGAGTATTGGGATTGAGGAGACATGGAGGAGTGTTGACAGAGAATCCTCCTTTAAATGTAGTTTGGTTTTAACTCTGGAAAAACAATCTTTTTCCATTTAGATATAATGAGTTGAAAGAAATGAGCAACATTTGTTTGCTTAACGGAAGTTATCAAAATATGACAGGAACACGTTTCCTTACTTTATCTCTTATGAAAGGTCACTTGCTATAGACAATAATAGCGTTTACTAAACAGTAAGGACTTGGCACTGCGTTAAGTGATTCACACATACTCCAAATTTTACTTTTCAGACCCTACGAAGTAATTGCTATTTTTATACTTAACAAAACACTAAAGTCTAAAGAAGTAATTTTTTGTAGAGTCACACAGTAAATAAGGTGGGGAAGTACTGAGCTCAGGTCCATTAACTGCAAAATGTACTCCTTAATCGTGTTTTCAAGCTCCAAATTATTAGGACAAAGAAAAAGAAAAGTATATGTCTGCTTAGCTATAGCTAGAAAATATTTGGAAAGCTGTAACAAATGTTAGCATTGGTGAGTGTAGTAAAAAGGAGGTCTGCAATGGGGTACTTCCACTTTTTATTTCAGGAATGTGTCTGGTGTTTGGAATGTTTGTTTTAACAGTAAATTTTAATTTTTTTTAAATTTAGAGTAGCTCAATTATATTCCTCGAAGACTCAAAAGCCTTCACCAAGTTGGGAACAGAACCAGGAAATGGCGGGTATTCTTATGATCTGTCTTCCTCCACTTTTAACCCATAATATTCTTACAGGGAGGTTGGGCTCCTCCTGAAATGCCCCCATTGCCGGACTTAGATGAGCCAGATTCTTCATGGTTTCTATTCTCCCTGACCCCTTTTTTGGCAGAAGTCCAGAGTCCATCCATGCTCTGTAGCAATAGAATTAACACTTTAAAAAAAACTACCTGTGATGTCTGTGGGAACCACTCCCTACCTCATTGCTGCATTACTCAGTACAACTTCTTACTGCATGCTCAAGACACATGACAGTTTCCAAAAAAATTAAAACAAACCAAAAACTCTTACAGTAGCATAATGAGTTCCATCTCCAGCTGTTACCCAGTTGCTGCAGTGGAAACTGGAGGAGTCACGTGACTTTTGCTTTCTGAAATAGTGTCAAGACTTCACACCAGTTGTAACTACAGCATTTCTTTATTTTGCTTTTTATATTTTTAAGTTTCTTGTCTTAGACCCAGCCTTATTATCTATCAATACCCTTCACCTTGAGCTGCCCTCAGTAACAATCTTTCCTGTATGTATCAACACTCGCACTGAATAATGACTTCTGGGTGGCAGAAGACTGTTTACTTTTGTACTTTGTTAAGTCCTTGTGCCACTTTAACACAGCAGTATTACTGTGTTCTGTTGGTATAGAACAGAGCATGTGGCCTTGTTTATGCATGTGCCTTATACATCCAGGAGACTGTAAGCTCCGAGGGCCCAGAATCCCGCCTACCCCAGCCCCTGGAGTCCCCAAAAGTGACACTGGAAACCACATAGAGTACCAAGTTCTATACATATTTTTTTCTTTACCTGGATTCTGATGATAAAGTTATATATTAGTCACAGTAAGAGGTTATAACTCGCCTTTCCGGCGGTGACAACCTCCCTACGAGAACATGCCTCTCGCAAAGGGTCTCCTTCATCCCTCTCCAGAAGAGGAGAAGAGGAAACACAAGAAAAAGCGCCTGGTGCAGAGCCCCAACTCCTACTTTATGGATGTCAAGTGCCCAGGCTGCTATAAAATCACCACGGTCTTTAGCCATGCACAAACAGTAGTCTTGTGTGTTGCCTGCTCCACTGTTCTCTGTCAGCCTACAGGAGGAAAAGCAAGGCTGATAGAAGGATGCTCCTTCAGGAGGAAGCAGCACTGAAAGTACCTAATTCAAGATGAAGGGGAAACCACCCCAATAAACACATTTTTGATAAAAAAAAAAAAAAGAGGTTATAACTAATACAATAAAACAGTGATAGTTACACACAGTGTTATATAGATTTCTGTAGGCTTTCTCACACACCCCTTTCTGTACTTTCCTCATTTTGTTTACAGGGAACATTTTACGGATTGCTTGGTAACCAAATCATGTATGGTGAGGTTAGGCCACACAAGGGAATGGATAGATGTGGGATAGATGACGACATTGTGAAATTTCATGAGGATGGTCATAATGGCGAGCAATGTGAAAGGTCGATTTTTTACGAAAATCTTCACTTACTATTTTAAGATTGTAGTTGACCATGAATTAGTAAAGCTACAGGAAAAAAGCAAAGGAGCTAGTACTGTATCTGTCCCACTACTCATGTCCTTGTTCATACCGCATTTGCCAAAGTCTGACTCATAAAACATTCTCAAAAAAAAAAAAAACACAGGTTTTCCAGGTTTTGAAGAATCAATTTCTGAGGCATCAAAAATAAGTGCTTAAGGGACCGAGTACGGTGATACATACCTGTAATCGAAGCACTTGGGAGGCAGAGGCAGGCAGATCTCTGTGAGTTGAGGCCAGCCTGGTCTACAAAGCAAGTCCAGTCCAGCCAAGGCTACACAGAGAAACCCTGTCTCAAAAATCAAAACAAAACAACAACAACAACAAAAGTACGTATTAGAGCTATTTATAATCAACGAGACATGATAGCACATATTTCTAATTGTAGCACCGGGGAGGTGGAGATACTTGGATGAGTTCAAAGCCATCCTTGCCTACATAGCAAGTTTGAGGCCAGCCTGGACTACGCAACGCCCTTTAATATAAATTTTTAAATGTTAGCTATAATTAATAGTGAATCATCACTGTGACCATATAAGTAAAAAGATCAAAAAGGCAGTAAATAATCTGACCTTAGTGATACAAAGGAAGAGGGAAACAGAGATACAAGAAGTGTGAACATCTGAAAGAACAACCCTATCAGGAAAAAAGTTAGTGTGCCACTATAGAGGGGAAAAAGTCATTGAAATGTAGAAACAGAGGGTCTGGCATGGTGGCACACGCCTTTAATTCCAGCACTCGGGAGGCAGAGGCAGGTGGATCGTTGTGAGTCCGAGGCCAGCCTGGTCTACAGAGCGAGTCTAGGACAGTCAAGCCTACACAGAGAAACCCTGTCTCCGGGGGGGGGAAAAAAAAGAAATTTAGAAACAGAGAGATGCCAGGTCATGGGTGAATGAATCAAGAAAAGATATACACACCCCAAAAAATACAACAGCAGGATCATAAATACAACATAACTAGCAAAGAAGTAAAGAATATGGTAAATTATCCATTTAACAATTCACTAAAGAAAATCAGTAGTGGGCTGGAGAGATGGCTCAGTGGTTAAGAGCACCGGCTGTTCTTCCAGAGGCCCCGGGTTCAATTCCCAGTTCCCTTTATGGCAGCTCACAACTGTCTGTAACTCCAGTTCCAGGGGATCTGACACTTCATACAAACACACATGCAGGCAAAACCCCAATGCACATAAAATTACTTTAAAAAAAAATAAGAAAAGACAAACATTTCTTCTTTGTGCTGTGTGTTGCTGGGAATGGGGCATATATGTGTGTCTGGAGATCAAGGACAAGTTGGTTCTCTCTTTATCCCACGAGATCCTGGGGAGTCCACTCAGAGCACCATAGCAAGAACCTTTACCAGGGGACACATCCTTTTCTTTAGATTCTTTCCCTTCTGTGTATATGATGTGCACAGGTATTTATGCTCACACAGGTGAGGGTGCGCACACAGATGTATGAAAGCCCAGCAGCAGGAGTTTGGCTAAATTGCTCCATCACACTCCACATGATTTATTGAAGCCGGGTCTCTCACTTGAGGCCAGAGCTCGCAGATATGTCTGGTTTAGCCAGCCTATCTCTGCCTTCCAAGTAGTAGAACTGCAGCCCGGCCAGCACACTCACTCAGCATTTCCACAAGCCCTGGGGACACCCACTCCAGTCCTCACACTTAAAGCTGGCTCCCTAGGCACTGAGCAAGTTCCCCGTTATTTAGAGCTTCTGTTGTTGTTAACAACAAGGTGCCACATAGGCCAGGCTTGCCTTAAGCTAGCTCAGGCTCCCAAGAGCTGAGATTACAGGCATACCCTACTGCACCAAATCAAGAAAAACATTTCTATTTTTGTCTGTTTCCCTTCCATGTTCAAGTTTTTCAAGGTACTCACCTTTTTTATTCCAGGCTGGCCTTACACTCACAGAGATCAACCTGATTCTGCCTCCTGAGTGCTGGAATGTAGGTGTGCGACACCCTCCAGGCTCACTTTTTCCGTACATAAAAATGGAAGATTCTTTAGTGTCCTATGCTAGTTTCTTAGCATGCAAACTGGTGTAATGAGGGTAAAATAGAATTGTAAAAGGCTACAAAAGGTAAGTAAATAACCATGAAATAGACTCTACCATAATTAAGAAGAAAAAAAATGAAGTAGACTACATATTGTCTGACTATAAAACCATCACCAAACACAATTTCTTCATGGGTACAATTGTCAAGGACTGAAACACAATAATATAAATAGTATATATATATATATATATATATATATATATATATATATATATATATATACACACATATACATACATACATACATACATATATTTTTTTTTTAATGCAGATCTAAAAAATGTAAAGCTGGGTGTACTGTGGTGCACGCCTTTAATCCTAGCACTCAAGAGGCAGAAACAGGTGGATCTCTGAGTTTAAGGCGCAGCCAAGCCACAGCATGGAAATTCTATCTCCAAAAATCAAAACAACAAGAAATAAACAGCCTGGGTGTGGTGCCGGTGTGCCTGTGATCCCAGGACTGGAAAGCTGGAAACAAGAAAATCAGGCACTCAAGGGTGTCTGTCTGAGGCCGTCCTGGCTACCTGAGACGTTGTCTCAAAAAAACCAAAAAACGAACAAAACTATAACTATCACAGCGATACAGAAGTAAGAAACAGACAGAGTTAGGTACTGACTTGATTACTGAATAAAAACATTTGATTTCTTCAAAACCCTTCAAAAACAAATATGAGCCAAGCATATTCCTCACATTCTTATCTCTAATGGAAGGGGCCATTATATGTATTATTCCAATTTTACAGATGTTTTACAGATGAGGAAACTGTGGTTCAGAGCTATGCAATAATGTATACAATGTCATAAAGCTGCCTTTGTGTATGGCTGACCGATTGGGCTAAGATCCTATTCTTCGTATCTTAAGGTCTCCAATACCAAGCAACAAGGTATCCTCACCTTCATCTTCCTGCACCTATACCAATTCCTACCACATAACAGATGTTTCATAAACACTCACAACATGAATAAATGAATGAACAGCACACCCACAAGATTTATCTTCTCACTTTTATTGTTACTTCTGCACTTAAAAGCATTTAACGATCCCACATTATCTACAAGATACAATTCAAACTGTTTATTTTACATTAAGACTTTCCTTCACAGGACCCGACTTTTCTAGCTGTATCTTTCTCACTGCTTAAACAACAAATCCATAATATCCCAACAGTCCTTTTAAGGTTTTGGAATCAGGCCACGGTGATTTTCAACCCTGACACTGTCTGTGGAAATGCAGGCAAGTGATTCCACATCTCCAAAAGTCCAGGCCAGTGGGTTGGGAAAGCAGAAGGGACTAGAACCATCTTTATCCGATGATGGCATGGGAGGATACATACAAACCCACAAGCACTTAAGGAATCCCTAAAGTGAATTGACCTTGGAGAGATCAAACATAGAGGTCAGTTGAACTTCTGTATAAGAAGAAGAAACAGTTACAAAATGCACCGGACAAGGACAAAGACACTTAGGAATAAATTTACTAGAAAATGTACAAAAACCTTTACATTTACAAAACAAAAAACTGCTGATCTCCGGGTGTGGTGACACTCCTGGAAGCAGAGGTAGGCGGATCTCTGTCAGTTTGAGGCCAGCCTTGTCTACAAAGAGAGTCCAGACCAACCAAGGTGCTACATAGAGAAAGCCTGTATCAGGAAAACAAAAACTAAAAACTGAAACAAAACAAAACCAAAAAACCCCCTGCTGATCCCTGAGAGGTGGTGGCAGCAGCAGCAATGGTGCACACCTTTAAGCCCAGCACTCACGAGGCAGAGGGAGGCGGATCTCTGTGAGTTTGAAGCCAGCCTGGTCTACAGAGTGAGTTCTAGGACAGCCAAGGCTTACACAGAGAAACCCTGTCTGGATGAAACAAAACCAAGCCATAACAAGACAAAACCAAGAGCCCTGCTGATAGAAATCCACATGGTTTCATTTTAAAGGCAACATGGCTTCCTAAATGCGACAAGTGTCAACTTTCCCAATTACTTTTATAGTCAGTCCAGGCATGGTTTGGATAAAAAATGTCCCCCAGAGCCAGGCGTGGTGGCCCACACCTTTAATCCCAGCACTCGGGAGGCAGAGGCAGGTGGATCTCTGTGAGTTTGAGGCCCGGCTGGTCTAAAAAGCGAGTCCAGGACAGCCACGGATACAGAGGGGCCCCCAGAAGGATCATGTGCTCACAGCTGAGGCTCCAGCTGGCAGATCCAATAATCAAGACACCATTGGATCATGGGATTGGTCTCATATTTTGGTGGTATTATTAAGAGGAAGAGAGATGGGACATGGGGCCTCGCTGGAGGAAATAGGTCACTCAAGAGTGGTGCCTATGAAGGGTAGGTATCCTGTCCCTAACTCCAGGTGGCTCTCTGCTTCCTGGCTCCTGAGAGGAGAGCAGCTCAGCTCTACCACACCCTTGTTCCACAAGCCAGGCCCCACCAGGCCCAGAAAAAAAAATGGAGCTAGAAGAGCAAAGACTGAAACTAGAGTCAGTATAGAGCTTTCCTTGCTTGAGTTGCGTGCCTCAGGTATTCTTTGCCCAACACAAACCTATTCAGAATTTCATAGGCTTCTTGAATGAAAATTGATATAATTTGAAAGTGTATATCAAAGTATCTATTCCCTAAAGTAGCCAAGGCAGGGGAGCAGGAGGACCATTAGAATTACACACACACACCTGTTTCAATACTTTCTATAAACCTGCTGTAGCTAAGCAGAGTGGTGACCCATGCGTTAGAAGACGAGTGAATTAATACAACAGATTGTAGACTATAGTGAGTTTATAGTCAACTGTTAGGCTTGTTTTTCGAGACAGAATTTCTCAGTGTAGTTCTGGCTATCCTGGAACTCACTCTGTAGACCAGGCTGCCCTTGAACTCAGAGATCCCCCTGCCTCTGCCTCCGTAATGCTGGGATTTAAAGGTGGACACCACCATGCCCAGTCTTTGTTTTTCTAGACAGGGTCTCACTATAGAGACCCGACTATATTCACTATGTAGGCCAAGCTGGCCTTGAACTCAGAGAAATCAGCCTGCCTCTTGGCTGCTGGGATTAAAGGAGTGGGCCACTGTGACCAGTTACCACATCTCCACAGGGTTTACCACCTTAGTTTTTGAAACAGGGTCTCTCTCTCAGGGAACCCAGAGCTCTTCAATGTGTCTGGCCAATGAGCTCCAGATACCTCTGTTGCTGACCCAGTACCCACACCACACTGAGGCTACAGCAGCTTGGATGCTGGGCTCTGAGCAAGACATGGACTCAACTAACCAAGTCAGTCCCTCAAAAAGCTTTTCTTTCTTTCCTTCTTTCTTTTCCTTTTTTTTCTTTTCTTTTTTGCTTTTGGAGACAAGAGTTTCTCTGTCTTGGCTGCCTTGAACTCATTTTGTAGACCAGGCTGGCCTCGAACTCATAGAGATCTGCCTGCCTCTGCCTCCCAAGTGCTAGGATTAAAGGCATGCACCACCACGCCCTACTCAAATTTCTTATTAGAAAACAATAATCCTGGCATTAAAAATGTTACTAAGAGTGACAACGAAGTCTACACCAGGAAAACTTATTCAGGATTTCCTTACCAAGCAAGATGGTTACATCTCGACTGAGAAACATCTCCGAACTGATCATAAGAAACAACGCATTGTGACAAAAGAGACAAGAAAACTCAAGCCACTTTACAGGAGAGTGTGAATAGCTAATTAAATACATGAAAAGATTCTCAAAGTCATTAGTCATCAGAGAAACAATGGCAAATTAAAGTCACTCTGGTTACAGTTTCCACACCCACCGGAAGTGCTGCAGGCTGATGGGAGGGGGCGTGCATAGACGCACTGGCGGGATTCTGCAAGCAGCACCCCAGAAAACTAGCCAGCATACTTCTCCTCAACAACTCCCATAGGTGTTTTTCAAAGAGATGTGAGAACATATGCCCACCAAAAGACATAGTAGCAGGAAGCGTACTCCTAAGAACAGACAAAAGGTAAATGGAGTCTTACTAGAGCAAACATGGAAACCTGTCTGGAACCAGGAGCCATCACTAGGGGAAGCAGAGGAACAAAGAGCAGTGAATTCACACACTGGGATGGTACTCAGCCATAAAACGTAAGTAAGGTTTATGCAGCAGTATGGTTGTCACTCTATGTATATGCTGCATAAGGTAGGCTAAATGATATACCATGATAAAAGCTGATACAATAGTGGTCAGATAGAGAGAGGGTGATGATCAGAGTTGACAATGATTTCTTGAGTTTTACTGAGTTATAACACAGAATATGTGCACTTGTTGTTTTTGTGTTGTTTTTCGAGACAGGGTTTTCCTGGGTAGCCCTGACTGTCCTGGAACTCAGACCAGGCTGGCCTTGAACTCACAGAGATCCGCTTGCCTCTGCCTCCTAGGTGCTGGAATTAAAGGCGTGCGCTACCACCACTTGGCTGCTTCATATAATTTATATTGAACACAAGACAATTTGGCATTTTAAAAAATGAGATAGTAGGGAGTTCCCCCAGTACAATGTTATGTGTTTACAGAAAGGTTGCAACAGGTGTCATACTAATAGTGAACTATTTCCAGCTTCCTTTGGGGATTGGGAAATAAAATTAGGGATACTAAGCCTCGTGTTACCATTTGAATTCATCACTATACAACATGCCCCAGCCAATGCAAGAAAAAAAATGCATGTGAATTAGTAATGAGGGTCTTGGGAGGAGATGGGAGATGGGAGACAGAGGCAGGAGAATTCCTAGAAGCTAGAGGACCAGCTAGCCTGGAATACACAAAGGCCACAAACAGCAAAAAGACCCTAGCTCAAACAGGGTAGGCTAGCTGGGCATGGGTGCATACGCCTTTAATCCCAGCACTCGTGAGACAGAGGCAGGTAGATCGCTGTGAGTTCAAAGCCAGCCTGGTCTACAAAGCGAGTCCCAGAGAGCCAAGCCTACATAGAGAAACTCTGTCTCAAAAAACTAAAAGCAGACGAACAAACAAACATACAAAAAAAACAGAGTAAGGTTGTACTCTGGCCTCCAAACATATACTCACACATGAATGCTTACACACACACACACACACACACACACACACACACACACACAGAGAGAGAGAGAGAGAGAGAGAGAGACAGACAGACAGACAGACAGACAGACAGACAGACAGACAGAAGGACAGACAGACAGAAGGACAGGACAGAAGGACAGAGAGACAGAGACAGAGGAGGGAGAGAGAGAGAATTTTTTAAATTAGTAATGAAAAAGTAAAACTGTCATGCAGATGATATGAATGTTCACATTTAAAATATCCTAAATAATCTATAAGCTATTTAACAAGATCTCTGGATTACAGACCAACATTCAAATTTTTTTCTATATATTAGGAACAATTTAAAAATGAACCTTTGTGATGTAAAGTGGAAGCTGTTTATGGCTGGCAGAACAGAGTCGTGGAGATTTCTGAGCACTTGTGAGAAAACTCCAAGAAAACAAGCCAAGAGTCTTGGGAGCTCAGTTACTTAAAAAACCCAGAATTGTTCTGGAATGTGCTTTTGTGCCTCCCTCACATAGGATAGAAGTGAGTTTACTTCAGAGTATTCATCACAGCGGTTTTTATTTATTTCTATGTTTTTATCACATGGAACTTGTGATTGGACACTTTACTCAAGTGACTCTTCTTAACCCTCAGAGTATAAATTGTCTGATACTCTGAATAAAGTTGGCTATTGCATGAGACTTTAGTCTGCCTTATTTTGGGGCCCAGCTCTCCCAGGTTCACAAAAGCAACTACGGAAGTAAACACATGCTATCTATTGTGGCAAGGCATGTATGAATGATGACTCAGTAACTCTGTTCCTAAGTATGTAATGGATATAGCCATTAACCATAAGAATAATTAGGTTAACCAGGCCTGGTGGCTCATGCCTGTAATCCCAGCACTCGGGAGGCAGAGGCAGGCAGAACGCCATGGTTCGAAGCCAGCCTAGTCTACAAAGCAAGTCCTGGACAGCCAAGGCTACACAGAAGAACCCTGCCTCGAAAAAAGGACTAACTAGGTTATAGGCATCTTATTTAACTGAATAATTTACTGTCATAAAATGAACTATTTTAACTCCACACAATAATACACGAGTCATATAAAAATAATCTTGAAGCTAAGCAGTAGGGGCCCACACCTTTAATCCCAGCACTCAGGAGGCAGAGGCAGGCAGAACTCTGTGAGTTCAAGGCCAGCCTGGTCTACAGAGTTAGTTCCAGGACAGCCAAGGCAACACAAAGAAGCCCTGTCCTGAAAAAAAATTTTTTTAAATCTTGAATAGGCCAGACAGTGGTGGCACATGCCTTTAATCCCAGCACTTGGGAGGCAGAGGCTGGTGGATTGCTGTGAGTTTGAGGCCAGCCTGGTCTATGAAGCAAGTCCAGGGCAGCCAAGGCTACACAGAGAAACCCTGTCTCAAAGGAAAAAAAAATCTTGAGTAAGAGAATCCAGTAACCGAATTTTACCACATGGTTCTATTCATGTAAAACACAAGGACAGATGAAACTAGTCGATTGTGACAGATGTCAGGACAGTTGTTAACTCTGGGGAAACAGGTTGGTGCCCAGGAAGAAACAGAAGAGAGAGCTGTGCCCACCGAAAATCTCTGATTTCTGGTCTGAGTGAAGCCACATGGAATGTTTATTTTATGAGGCATTTTGCCCAGGGCCATCCACGACGGATGAATATGGAGTTTACCTATATGTATCACACTTGATTTAAACAATTGCTGTTACTGTGTGCACTTGTTGCTACTGCCCTGACTAACCTGCTGGCTCCTCGGAGGAATGGTGCTTTAGGTAAGCCATCAGGTGGGTCCTCTGGGAGACCAGCAAGTGCTCTGAGCCACTGAGCCATCTCTCCAGTCCCTGGTGGGTCCTCTTGTAGAAAAGACTCTAAGCTGGGCGGTGGTGATGCACATCTTTAACCCCAGCACTCGGAGGCAGAGGCAGGTGGATCTCTATGAGTTCGAGGCCAGCCTGGACTGCAGAGCGAGTTCCAGGAGAGCCACAGCTGTTATACGGAGAAACCCTGTTTTGAAAAACAAAACAAAACAAACAACAACAACAACTAATGTCCATATATATATGGACCCATCATCTAATATGACTCTGTCATGTTTCTTTTTTTTTTTTTTTTTTTTTTTTTTTTTTTTTTTGGTTTTTTGAGACAGGGTTTCTCTGCATAGCCTTGGCTGTCCTGGACTCACATTGTAGACCAGGCTGGCCTCGAACTCTCAGGGATCCACCTGCCTCTGCCTCCCGAGTGCTGGGATTAAATGTGTGCACTACCACCAACCAGCTCAGCCATGTTTCTTTAGGCTTGTTTTTTTTAACCTTTAAAATTATGGTAGAATACACATAGCATAAATCTGCCATGGTGGCCATTGTCACGTATACAATCCAGAGGCATTCATGCATTTATCTTGCTGTACAGAGATCTGCACCGTTCATCTCTGGAACTTTGTCATGAAAACATTCTGGACATGTTATTACAAGCATGATGAGACTCAGTTTCCCATCAGACTCTTACGTCTTATGATTTCAGAGCTTTGAACGTGTCTGCTGGGCAAATCAAAGCATCTTCCGCCTTGGGAGAAAACATCGTTTTTACATGTCTAAAATCTCCCCTCTGGCTCTGTTTGGAGTCCTCCCAGCCCCCACCCTCTTCGTAGCCATCACACAGATATTTCTTCTTCCTTTCATGAGATTCGTTTACAGTATAAGCGCTTCTGTCATCACACCTGAATTCTACCCTCCCAAGACTTGGTGGTTTCCTTGCTCTGAAATCCTTCCTGCCGTCTCTTTTTAGATCATTATTAGCTTAGATCATTATTAGTATGATGTCACGGGCTTCATCATGGCTTTTCATATATGTGTGTCACTCTCCTTTGTTTTCAGGCATCCACCTCCTTTGCTGTTTTTCCTCCACCCTCACCCCACCCCTGGCCCTTCATCTTGTGCGGGTCATCTTCCTCTCCCTAAATAGCCTCCCTTCTGCTCTCCTGTCACGTGAGTTCTAGAACCCTTTCATACTTCAAGCAGGTAAATTTGAGCATTCTTTTATGGTGCAGCCATGTGCCCTTGAGCCTCACAGTTCTAGTCTGTGCTTGACAGAGCCATTCACCAAGTACTCATAAGTTCTATTTATCCACAGATGCACTCCAGGAAGCTCATGCATCGTATGTGTGTGACCCCTCTCATTCTTTCCTGCCCCCCACCCGCCATGCGTGTGTGTGTGTGTGTGTGTGTGTGTGTGTGTGTGTGTGTGTGTGTGTGTGTTTCTCTGTCTTTGCTTCTGTCTCTCTCTTCTCCCTGCCTCCCACCCTCCTTTTCTTTTCTGGTGCTAGGGTTAGAACCCAGGGTCAGGGTCACGCTTCTGCTAGACCTCAGCTCTTTGCACTGTTTTTTTGTCACAGGTTTCAGATGACAGCTCTGAGAATTTGAGCACCCTACAAAGTTGTGTTTTCATGCAGAAATAGAATCTAACTCTCCACGATTCAATGTAAAACCAAGCTTGTAGAATAAGTCCGGAAAAGAAAAAGAGATGGAGCTGGGCGTGGTGGCGCATGCCTTTAATCCCAGCACTCGGGAGGCAGAGGCAGGCGGATTGCTGTGAGTTCGAGGCCAGCCTGGTCTACAGAGTGAGCACAGGACAGCCAGGGCTACACAGAGAAACCCTGTCTCGAAAAACCAAAAGGGGGGGGGGTGCTGGAGAGATGGCTCAGTGGTTAAGAGCGCCACCTGCTCTTCCAGAGGTCCTGAATTCAATTCCCAGCAACCACATGGTGGCTCACAACCACCTATAATGTAATCTGATACCTTCTTCTGCAGATAAAGCACTCATATGCAATAAATTAAAAAAAAAAAAAAGAAAGAAAAACCAAAGGGGGGTGGGGGGGGGAAGAAAACCAAAACCAAAAAGCAAGAATAAAAAACAAAACAAAAAAAGAGAAAAGAAAGATTTTGCTGTTGATAGTAGTTATTAACGGACTAGCTGCTTTTGTAATAAGCAATGTGTACTAACCACCCTTAGACACAGGAGATAAGGCACAAACCTACCACAGGTGGCCTGGAGGAGGTGTCTGCCCACTTACTAATCCAAACAAAACTCCCATCTCTTAATAACACATGCTAGGCATACAGTAAGTATTTATCGACCGACTGATTGTGGCTAATGAAACCATGATGATACATATCATGATACATATGTTTTATAAAATTCAATGTCATTGACAAAGGGAAAACAGAATGTATAGTTTGCTGGGTAATCAAGGTAAAATATTCCTCTATTCATTATGAAGTTGTTCTGGGTGGAGAGCACAGGTGGCAGTCTTTGCTGAGCACTGGTCAGAAGATGGGTGCTGTCACCCTGTTTTCTTCACATCCATCTACAATGGGCAACTGTGGGTGTGATCGTTTGAATGAGACACGTACCCTCATATTCTTGGGCATTTAAATAGTTGGTCCCCAGTTGGTGGTGCTTTCTGGGAGATTTAGGAGTTATATATAAAACCTTGTTGGAGGAAGTGTGTCACTGGAGGGGAACTTCGCAGTTCAATATGGAAGCCCCCAGCTTCCTGCTCTTGCCAACATGCCTGCCGCTTGTTGCCATGTGCCCATGCCAGGCTAGACTCTTACCCTTCAGGAACCACAAGCCCCCTCAAAGGTCTTCCTTCTATAATTTATCTTGGTCATTTTTTTTTTTATCACAGCAACAGACATGTAACTAATACAATGGATTTCCTCATCTCAACTCCAAGACTTGTTTCAGTTGGTGGGATGTTAGATTAGAAGACACAGTCTTATCCTACGGCACAGAAACTTTAGTCTGTGAAAACTAGACTGCATTTGTTTTAGTTTGCTGTATTTGGCCATGTCTTGCATTGCTAAGCACACATCCCACATCCCACTGTCTGAGTTGCATTTTTGTTGTTGTTGTTGTTGTTTTGATTTTTCAAGACAGGGTTTCTCTGTGTAGCCTTGGCTGTTCTATACTCACTTTGTAGACCAGGCTGGCCTCAAACTCACAGAGATCTGCCTGCTTCTGCCTCCCTGAGTGCTGAGATTACACCCAGATGGGTTGCATTTTAAAATCCCACCTTCATAGGTACTTTAAGTTCATTCGTTCTTTTTAAAAATGCTTATTTTATTTTTATCTTATGTGTATGTGTTTTGCCTATATTCATGTGTGTGTACCATGTGTGTACCGAGAGTTCAGAAGACGGTGTCGGATCTCCCGGAATCCCGTGTGGATACTAGGAACCAACCCTGATCTCTCCTGCCAGAGCAGCAAGTGTTCTTAACTACTAAGCCGTCTCTGCAGCCCAGAGGTATGTTATTACCTATGATGACAATTATTTCTAGTATGTCATAGGCTGAAATCGTAATCCCTAAACTCACATGTCTAGAGTTTGGAGCTGAGGCCTTTGAGAGGCATTAAGGGTTAGATGAGGCATGGGGGCGAAATCCTCATCAGCCGATGAGTGTCGTTACAGGAGACTAGAGACGGCAAGCTCTGTCTCACCTTGGGTTTTTTGTTGTTCTTCTTGTTGTTGCTATTGTTGTTTCTGTTTGTTTGTTTGCTTGTTTTTGTTTTTGTTTTTCAAGACAGGGTTTCCCTGTGTAGCCCTAGCTGTTCAGAAACTTGTTTTGTAGACCAGGCTGGCCTGGAACTCACAGAGATCCATCTGCCTCTGCCTCCCCGAGTGCTGGGATTACAGGTGGGCACCACCCCGCTTGGCTTCTGTCTCATCTTGTGATACCCTATGTCATCTTGAGACTCTTCAGCATCTCCATCTGAAAGAAGGAATGCACCATATAATTTAATATTTAATATTTAATTTTAAACTTGCCAGCCTTCAGAAACATGGGCCAAATGAATGCTTATCCTGTATCAATTACTCCGACTGTGGAATTATAGTAACAAAGAAAAAAAAAAACCAAAAACTAAAAAAACAAAAAAAAAAACCACAACTAAGCCAAACACCCAAATGTTTGTTTCTCAGAGTCCTTCAGAGAAAGGGAAATAGAATGTGCACACATTTTATATATAATATGTACGTACATGTGTGGAGAATGAACAAGCTATGAAGCCCAAGATTTGCATATCAAGACATTCAGAGAGGAATCGATACTTGAGGAACACCCACAGCATGAAGAATAATCTTTCCCCAAAGTCTACTGATTTGAATGTTAACCACATCTGAACATCTTCCATGTTCTGGAAACATCTAGACAATCATATAACTAAAGTGAGTATGACAGCCTGGGCAAGGTGATGATGCATCAAAGCAGTCCACTCCTTATCAAGTTAGCACTCGCACTCGATGCCTCAAGTCAAATTTACTCTCCAGACAAAGGCAGCAGCAAGACCACACTTTCATCTAACACAGACAGCTTTTCTCTGTGCAACCGTGAGCACACATGTACACTAAGGCAGAACCATTGGTGCACTTCATGCTTTTTCATGGCCTATGACTTGAATACTATAATATAAGTAACTCTTAAACACTGCAATGCAAACCTAATACATCTTATTTTATATGGCAAGGGGATACAGGAAGGAAACAACAAAAACATCACATACACATTCACAATAAAATAACAAATACTTAGAGCATTTGTGGTCCTAATTCTGCCATGTATCAGGTGTTAGAAGTTTGTTCTCATATCCACCTTCTTCCACAACCCTCCTGCTGCTCCTCAACAAGTCCCTCCCAGCCGAACAGTGGTGGCACTCACCTTTAATCCCAGCACTCGGGAGGCAGAGGCAGGTGGATCACTGTGAGTTCGAGATCAGCCTGGTCTACAAAGCGAGTTCAGGACAATCAAAGCTACACAGAGAAACCCTGTCTAAAAACAAAACAAAACAAAACAACAAAAACAAACAAAAAACAACAACAACAAAGAAACAAGTCCCTCATGGTTCTTTTTTTTCCCCCCAGAGACAGTGTCTCTCTGTGTAGCCTTGGCTATCCTAGACTCGCTTTGTAGACCAGGCTAGCCTCGTAGTCAGTGATCCATTTGCCTCTGCCTCCCAAGGGCTGGGATTAAAGGCAGGTACCACCACTGCCTGGCCAGTCATGGTTCTTTACCTGACAGGACAACCCAAACATCCCTCATGAAGGATCTAGTTGTTACTGGCTCTGCCTAAATTAAATTATATTTACCACGGACTTTGAGTCCAGGGTATGGTAGGCCAAAAGGCACCCAAGTGCATCTCCTACCCTCCAGACAAAGTCCTGCTATTATAATGAATGAAAATTCCCAATTGTTCGATTTTGCCAACAAAGACTTTGGAGCCAGATGCTGGGGTGAAAGCATGCTTGCTTGGAGAGGCACAGAAAGCACCCATCTGACCTTCCTACTCAGCTCATATCCCAAAGGAAAAGGCCAAAAACCAAAAGCTACAAAGCTTGCTAGCTCAGCTGACAGCCCAAGAGGAAAAAGCCAAAAGCTAAAAGTTAAAGAGTTCAAGGTCAAAGAACTATCTCTTCTTCTCCATGATATCTTAAATACTTGTCTCTCAAAGTATCTGTTAATCCCTGTCAGCTGGTTTCTTGCTCTGCCTCTTGATCAAGGATTAACTTTGTTAAATCCTGTGTACAGAAAGCTCTTGGATTAAAGGTGTGTGCTAGGACTAAGCCACACCAAACAAGAAATGGGTTTTTATAGTTCACAATGGGACCAAATATCCTGCAACTTAGTTCTTTTGGCCTTCCTATGTGGTAGCTGGATAGTTTCTCCCTGACAACAGGATCAATTGCCCTATCTGTGCAGGATACTGACTCCTTTCTCTGCCTCTTAATTCAAGGCTTGGGATATTCAAATTTTACTTTAGAGTCAATGATAACTCTAATTCATGGAATCATTGGGAACCACCTTCTTCGTAATTATGATAGTTAAATCTTCATTGTCAGACAGGCTTTTATTTCCACAATCAGGAAGCAGAGGCAGATGGATCTTCGTGAGTTCAAGGACAGCCTGGTCTACAGAGTGAGTTCCAGGGGCACCAGAGTTGCATTGTCAGACTCTGCCTCAAAAATAGAACAATACAAAAGAAACAAACAAATTTCCTTTTCAGCTTGACGGTGCCTGGAATTTTAGCTGAGGAGAAAACACTGCCCTGAGTATGTGTGGCACCATGCTATGGGCTAACATGTTGCATTGAATAAAAAGAGACTAGCTACTTTCTGCTTCTAGGTTCTGGACACTGTGTGACCACCCAGCGCACCAGACCTCCTGTGATGATTTCCCCAATAGGATGGACTATACCCTCAAACCGTGATCTAAAATAAAGGCTTTCTTTCTTAAGTTACTCTGTTAGGCATTTTCTCACAACAAAAAGTTTAGTGACCAGACCTGTGGGTCATGACCTCTTTGGTGGTTGACAACCCTTTCCCAGGAGTTACACATGAGATATCCTCCATATCAGATATTTACATTATGATTTATAATAGTAACAACATTGCAGTTAAGAAGTAGCCAGCCTGGTCTACAAAGCGAGTCCAGGACAGCCAAGGCTACACAGAGAGACCCTGTCTCAAAAACAAAAACAAAAACAAAAACAAACAAAAAACCCCTAAAAACAAAATTAAAAACAAAACAAAACAAAACAAAACAAGAAGTAGCAATGAAGCTGGGCGGTAGTGGCGCACGCCTTTAATCCCAGTACTTGGGAGGCAGAGGCAGGCAGATCACTGTGAGTTCCAGGCCCACCTGGTCTACAAAAGTGAATCTAGGACAGTCAAGGCTACACAGAGAAACCCTGTCTCAAAAAAAACAAAAAACAAAAAACACCAAAAAACAAACAAACAAACCAAAAAAACCAAGTAGCAATGAAATAAGTTTATGGTTGGGGTCCCCACAACATGAGGAACTGTATTAAAGGGTCACAGCATTTGGATGGTTGAAAACCACTGGATTAATGGCACACACTTTGCAGCGAATAGGAAGTAAATGTATTTGTTAGTGGATCCAAATTACTACAGTGGCATCCAGCTCATTCTCGCCCACGAGTCCCGGTTATGAGAGCAGCTGTCCAGTATAGTCCCCTAACTAGAACGATTGCTGAGTCTAAGAAATATCCTTCCGCTGGCGTGTCAAGCCATCTGCTGCAGGGTTGTGCGGAGCATAGGAAGCTCATGGAACGGTGTGAATGTGGGGCCACTCCTGCACTTCACTGACCTTCAAATGACTTGTGCATCAGAGGGATGCTGTGACCAGGAGAATATGTATGTTCTGTGACGTGACTGACAGCCTATTTCCCCAACCATTACCTTTACCTGGTGGACTCAGGGCTCATGGTGGCCACACACACGGACTCCCATGCAGAGGATCCCTTAGCTGAGGTTCCAGCCTGCCAATAGTGAAGAACACCATCTCTAGTGGCCAGCCAGCTGCTCGGGAGCAAGGTGAGGACACCGGGAGCAGCAGCATGCTGTAGCTGGGATAGACTGACTCTGGACAGGGACAAACCTCTTGTGCACACTGTACTTGAGAAACTATCACCGGGGATGCTTTTGCTAAGGAATAGTGCCTCTTTGCAGAGAGGTACACACAGCAATGAAGTAGCAGTTACAATAAGCGCATTTAACATTCCTTGATAGTCTCAAACCCCACTCTTCTACTAGGAATGCATTAGTTTTAATAAATTCTCTCTAAAATGCAAAATGTCAGCTTCAAAAATGAGCTTTGCTTATGAACATATCACTAGTGATGTGATCTGACTGTAGCAATGAAGAAAAGGCTGCAGCCACTATGCACTCACCAGTGTGTACAACAGCCCCTCAGTGCCAAGCTGAGACGTTTTGGATCCCCTCAGGCATGATTGCAAAAAAAGAATCTATAGTACAATGGAATTTTCTGGAACTTTATAAAGAACCAAATGCTCATATTCTTTCTGAGATGATCATATTCTTTGCTGAGAATTTGGCCCAAGTGTATTTGCCTTGATTTCACTGTTGGCTCTTTCTTGATTACTTCTAGGCCTTTTAATGTTAAATTTTAAGGAGGGACATTGTTGCAATTCTTTTTTTTTTTTTAATTTAACAAATCTAACGTTGTAATTCTTTAAGGAGTTTTTATGTTGGATCTGTTTATTTCAAAAGTAGCGTTTTTTTAAAGTGATCCAAAATGATGTCCAAATGGCATGCTTTGAATATTCACTTACAATTTGTGTGATTGTATCTATTTTTAAGTGCTGGGCTATTATGCATAATTTGTTTCCTTTAAAATTTGTAGCTAGTTTACCTGCTTTTAAATGTATTGAGGCTGGTAAGAAAGCTCAGCAGATAAAAGCAAGGTCTGATCATCTGAGTCAGTCTCTGGGGCCTATGTGATAGAAGGAGAGAACAAAGCCCTGCAAGTTGTCTCCTGACCTACACACACACACATACACACACACAAAATCACACACATAATCATACATGCAGGCATCATACATATACAAGCACATACACACACACCACACACACACAAGTAGACCATGTACATGTACACACCACATACATACATGCACCGTACACACACACACAAGCACACACACATGTAGCATATGCACACCATATAAAAGCAAGCATACATACACATCACATATACCATACACACACATACAAGGACACCACACATATGCATATACCACACATACACATGCATGCCTGCACACACTGCGTAAATACATAAATAATGTTTTAAAAATGTCAATAACCTAAAATTCTTACATGCATTTTAGCTGTAGCTTAGAATAATGATTTGTCTTTTGTTTGCTTGTTTTTTCTTTTGTTGTTGTTTTTGTGAGGATCTTCTGTTTCCTGGGCTGGCTGCAAACTCCCCAGGTAGCTGAGATGGCCTTGAACTCCTCTGTGTGGGTATGGGGCAGGGTCTCACAGATTTGGGGCATCAAGCACTCAGATACATGCCTGAAGCCAGAGGCCAACTCCAGGTGTCCTCAGGGGCTCTTCGTGTAAGCTGTTTGTCTGTCTGGTTGGTGTTTTGAGATAGAGTCTCACTAAGTTGCCTTTTCCAACCTGGAGCTATTTGTGCAGGCCAGGTTGGCATGGAACTTACAGACACTCACCAGCCTCTGCCTCTAGAGTGCCAAGATTAAAAACCACAACATCTGACTGTTGTTGTTTGTTTGTTTGTTGTCCTGGACTTCCTTTGTAGACCAGGCTGGCCTTGAACTCACAACGATCCACCTGCCTCTGCCTCTCAAGTGCTAATAATGCACGGAAGGATATGCTTCTACTTAGGCCACAACCGTGGCTGGGATGGTAGAGGCTTGCCTAGAATGCTTGAAGCACAGATTCAACCACCAGCACCACCTAAGACTGAAGGTCGAGCCACATCGCACAAGGAAGGAGGCATTCAAGACAGATTCAAGGCCATCTTTGGCTACACATAGAGTATGAGCGCAGCCTGGGATACAGGAGATCCTGCCCTCTCTCTCCCAAGAAAAAGAAAGAAAGAAAGAAAGAAAGAAAAAAAGAAAGAAAGAAAAAAAGAAAAAAAGAAAGAAAGAAAGAAAAAACCCTTGACTAATATGCTTGGAATTAGGTCTTAGCATATTGCATATTCAAGCAAAGCACCCCCTGGCCCCCCCCCCCCCCCCGTTTTGTTGGGCACACAAAGGTTGCCACTGAGTTTTACTAAGACTGCTTTTCCACGCCAGTCTAAACCCCTACTATAGGGACAGTGCAAGTTTTGGGGTAAAATGGGTCTTGTGATGTCCATGATCTTGTCCAAAGAATGCTTGCTCTGCCAGCTCCCACTGACACCAAATGAAATCTCTTCCACAGATGCCAAGCCTTCTACTCTCCCAAGCAGACTTGTTTGACAACAAGACCCCACTTAGAAACACACACACACACACACATACATACATACATACATACATACATATATATATATACACATACATATACACATACACACACACACACACACACACACACACACACACACACATAGGCATGTGCCACCACGGCCCAGCTTCTCTTCACAGGTTTTGGTTTTTTTTGTTTTTTGGGTTTTTTTGGTTTTTGTTTTTTTTTTTTTCGAGACAGGGTTTCTCTGTGTAGCCTTGGCCATCCTGGACTCACTTTGTAGACCAGGCTAGCCTTGAACTCACGGCGATCCGCCTGCCTCTGCCTCCTGAGTGCTGGGTTTAAAGACTTGCGCCACCACGTCCAGCTCTCTTCACAGTTCTAATGTCAGGGTGACTCGGAGAAGCCATGTGCTGAGACAGAAATGACTGGTGGCACATTCTGGACAAAAAAGCAGAGAAAGAAGGTCCCAAATGATTGTCACTCACAGGTTCTTTGCTAAAGAAAGAGAAGTTGGATATTTGAAAGAGTCCAGCCCTCCCCTTGGGGGGTCTAAGATTGCTATAGGAAGAGAAGTACCTATTGTCTTTTAAAAATTAAGGGGGAGAGATTATAAGCACTCTGTAAAGAGACAGCTTTGGAGAGGAAGGAATTTAAATTTTAAATTTTCAAATGAGGTCAGAGATTCCACAAATGCTAGTAAAAGGGCCCTTTGAGTTTCTTACACTTTCTGCAGAAATACTTCTCTGAGAAGCACAAGCTGAGTGGCAGTGTGCAGAACTGCACGGAAACCCTCTAAGGAACATGGCTAAAGGATGCAGTGCTTAAGATAAATTTTCTGCAACTGAAGGTTAAAAAATTTAAAAAAAAAAATATATGCAGGCAAGTGGCCAGATGTACTAGGTCTATATTTGGCCTAATATGCTAAGAGGAAAGCATTAATGAAGAGTCAGAATTGGGGGCCGGAGAGATGGCATAACATTTAAGATCTCTTGCTGTTCCTGCAGAAGACCCAGGTTCAGTTCCCAGCATCCATGTTGGGCGGCTTACAACCAGCTGTAACTTTAGCCCCAGGGAATCAGATGCTTTATTCTGGCCTCTGTAGGCACAATACACACACAGTGCACATGTACTTGAGCAGGTTCATACATTTAAAATATCTTTTTAAGAAGCCGGGCATAGTGGCACACACCTGTAATCCCAGGACTCCGGAGGCAGAGGCAGGCAGATGGTTGTGAGTTCAAGGCCAGCCTAGTCTACAAAGCTGGTCCAGGACAGCCAAGGCTACATAGGAGAAACCCTGTCTCAAAAAAACAAAATCCAAACCAAACCAAACCAAAGCTTTTTAAACCTGGGCACGGTGGCACACACTTTTAACCCCAGCACTCAGGGAGGCAGAGGCAGGCAGATCACTGTGATCACTACACAGAGAAACCCTGGGGGGCGGGGGCGGAGAGTTGGAGCTTTTAGAAGAAAACATTCTCCGAATCCCACAAAGAAGAACCTAAATAAAGCAAAAGTAACCTGACAGGCGACTTCTTTTTGTAAAAAGAAATTTGGGCATCAAAAGCCAAACTATGCCAGTGAGCACACAGATGAGGAAGTTCGCTTAGTTTTTCATTGTACTGCAGATGGTGCCTGTGTCTATGCCATTGGTGGGAACTTGGCCTCACAACCTGATGCTATTGGCCCATTCATAATTATCACAAAGAAAATGAACAAAAGGGAGGAAGGGCAACTGCTCCAGGGCATCAAGTTACAGAATACAGCTGGGCTTTTGCATAAACAGGTTTCAACAGGTTGGGGAGATTAAAAGATCTGCATAAAAGTTAAACAAGATGGGGAAGATTTATAGAAAGTTGGTCCTTGCTGGGCTAGAAACCTTTGATTGAAAACAAGACCAACAAGAACTCACCATGGTGCCTGGTCTGGTGGTTCACACTTGTAATTCCAGCACTCAGGAAGCAGAGGCAGGCAGATCTCTGTGAGTTCGAGGCCAGCCTGGTCTAAAAAGTGAGTCTAGGACAGCGAAAGCTACACAGAGAAACCCTGTCTCAAAAAACAAACAAACAAACAAAAATTTGGAGAGTTGATGGTGGCACACACCTTTAATCCCAGCACTCGGGAGGAAGAGGCAGGCAGATCGCTGTGAGTTCGAGGCCAGCCTGGGTTGGAGAGTTAAACGTTGAAGTAAATTGGTGAGTACCTCTTGCAAGGCTCCTCAAAGAAGGATTAGTGAGTTTACTCTCCACTGTAGATATGAATCTCATGGAAGTCTCATGTTTCGATGAACCACTGAGCTATGCCCCTATACCTTGTAGGTTTTTTTAATACAACTTATCTTTTTCTGTTTATAACATTTTATTTTATTTTATTTTTGGTTTTTCGAGACAGGGTTTCTCTGTGTAACGTTGGCCGTCCTGGGCACACTTTGTAGACCAGGCTGGCCTCAAACTCACAGTGATCTGCTGACTGTGCCTCCCAAGTGCTGGGATTACAAATGCGTGCCACCACACCTGGCTACATTTTGTATTCTTCATTATTTAATATCTTTCCTATTTTATGTATGTTATTAAAATGCTGTTCCATTTATAATAGCTATACAATATTCAATATAGGACTGTCTATCTTTTTGTTTGTTTGTTTTTGTTTTGTTTGTTAAGACAGGGCTTGGGCTGTCCTGGAACTCACTCTATAGACCAGGCTTGTGGCAAACTCAGAGATCTGCCTGCCTCTGCCTCTGGAGTGCTGGGATTAAAGGCGTGCGACACCATTGCCCAGCCTCCAAGTGCCTTTATCTTCATTGTATTACTTCGTTACTTCTGCTTGGCTTCCTGCAAATGAGGCTAACACTTTTCTCCCCCATCTTTCCTACTTGAATCTTATGAGGTGCAGAGATCATAAGAGAAATGTCTCCTTTCTGCTGCTATCACCAGCATAACAATTTATAAGAAGCCAGGAGGTGGAGATGGGGGTGGTGGCAGTAGCGGCAGCGCCACACACCTTTGATCCCATTGCTCTGAAGGCAGAGGCAGGTGGATCTCTTTGAGTTGGAGACCACCCTGGTCTACACATCAAGTTGCAGGACAGCCAAGCCTACACAGAGAAACCCTATCTCAAAAAAACAAAACAAACCTCCGGGCATGGTGATGCAGTCTTTAATTCCAGCACTCAGGAGGCAGAGGCAGGTGAATCACTGTGAGTTTGAGGCTTGCCTTGTCTACAAAGCAAGTGCAGGACAGCCAGGGTTACATAGAGAAACCCTGTCTCGAAAAACAAAACAAAACAAAAACAAAAAACCAAACCAAACCAAACAAAAACAAACAAACAAACAAAAAACCCACAACAGAGTAGGATGTGGTCATGCACACCTTTAATCTCAGCACTCGGGAGGAAGAGGCAGGCAGATCATCGAGAGTTCAAGGCTAGCCTGGTCTACAAAGTGAGTCCAGGAACAGCCAAGGCTACACAGAGAGACCCTGTCTCAAAAAACAAAAACAAACAAACAAACAAACAAAAAGCCCACAACAATAATATAAAATGTTTTTGTTTTAAACCCAAGTGTGGGGATATGGAGCTGCTTTGCAGCAGCTGACTATGATTTGCCTCGTGCTCTAGCAGAGGTGTGATTTTTCGAGCTGCAGATAGTTTCTGTGATTGTGCGATGTTTGGAATGCTGGGTACTTTTCAGAGGGTATAAAATGCTAGGGTCGCTGGGCATGGTGGCGCACGCCTTTAATCCCAGCACTTGGGAGACAGAGGCAGGTGGATCGCTGTGAGTTTGAGGCCAGCCTGGTCTACAAAATGAGTCTAGGACAGCCAAAGCTACACAGAGAAACCTTGCTTTGAAAAACCAAAACAAAAAACAAAAAACAAAAACAAAAACAACAACAACAAAACAAAAAAAATGCTAGGGTCCGGGAGAGTCATTGGGAGTTCCTGGTTGGTTAGTTGTTGGTTGCTGTTGGTTGCTGTTGGTTGCAATTTCTTAATTAGTTGCATACAAAGAAAAAAACAACACCAAGAAGAAAATAGATATCTTGAGGGTGAAGATCAAATGTGCCCCAAGTAGCTTGACATCCCTAGTCAGCGGGAAGTAGTCTAATGATAATGTTGCCCCCTTTCCCAACCCCTTACTTCATTCAGGGATTGCTTTCTTTTCCTCTCTATCCCTTTTTCTTTCACATCTAGCATTAGGGGGATGAAAGAGTGGGAAAACGGAGGAGAAGGGTGGAAGAAAAAAAGAACCCATAAAGTAGCAAAAGCTGGTTACTGTGAAGCCAGCAGGGTAGCAGGTGGCTGACAAGGCAGCTAGGGCCTGAAGCTGAGAGAGCCTCAGGCTCACATCTCATTGAGAGCAGAAAGCACAGAGAGTGATTTGGGAATGTGTGTGACTTCAGAAACTTTAAAGCCCATGTGCAGTGCTGGGACTTCTCCCCGCAAAGTCACACTTTCTGAGCCTCTCCCGAAACACTGCCACCGACTAGGGCGAAGTACTCAAGCACCTTGGCTTATGGGGCAGCATTCTCATTCAAGCCACCACAATACATATGTTTTAGTTGTTTGGTTTTTTTCTTTTCTGAGACAGAGTTTGTCTGTGTAGCACTGGCTGTGCTGGACTCACTTTGTAGACCAGGCTCACCTCGAACTCACAGAGATTTGCCTGCCTCTGCCTCCTGAGTGCTGGTGTTAAAGGCCTGCACCACAACACCTGGCTTATACATATGCTTTATACAAATACATATTTATGTACATGTTTATAACCAGTTTTGGAAATTATCAAAATCTATGTATATAACATTACATTTTTTAAAAATTTATTTATTATTATGCATATGGTGCTGAAAAGGGCATCAGATCACATTATAGATAGTTGTGAGCTACCATGTGGGTGCTGGGAATTGAACTCAGGACCTCTGGAAGAACAATCAGTGCTCTTAACCGCTGAGCCATCTCTCCAGCCCCATAACATTAAATTTTATTGCTTAATGAAATCTCTATCTCATGACTCTAGTGAATGTTGCTTTGTATAAGCAAGCAGCATTTTGAGGTTTTATTGAACATTTAACAGACACACAAAGACATCATTTTAACAGTTTTTGTTGTTGTTGTTTTTCCCTGTTGTTTGTTTTTTGAGACAGGGTTTCTCTGGTAGCCTTGGCTGTCCTGGATTCTTATAGACCAGGCTGGCATCAAACTCAGCGATCTGCCTACCTCTGCCTCCTGAGTGCTGGGATTAAAGGTGTGTACCACCACACCTGGCCATTTTAACAGTTTTTAAGATGCTCAGCCTCACCAGGTTTATACAGCAGCATGTAGTTATCAGGCTTTTTAACACACTGCTGAAATATTCACATTTATAACCATGCACGTGTGCATTTTAAATTGTGTATGCCAAAAATAATAATTTTGACACACAATAGAAATGTACTAAAGGAACGGAATGGCCTCAGATTGTAAATGTTTTTTATTTTTATTTTTTATTTTTTTTATATTTTGCACAAACAATATATCAAAATGATGCCCTTAATCCCAGCAATTGGGAGGCAGAGGCAGGCAAATCAAGGCCAGCTTGGTCTACAAAGTGAGTCCAGGTCAGCCAAGGCTACACAGAGAAACCCCGTCTTGGAAAAAACCAAAATAAATAAATAAATAAATAAATAAATACATGGAATTGACCATCATAGCCCTATGTGACACCATTATGTAGTGTCTAGGTGCATGCAATAAAAAGGTAATAAAATGCCTATCTCTACTCCATTAAGAAGTGAGGAAGGCTTTGTAGATGAAAGGGTGAAGTTTTTCCTGCCAATTTAAGGTAATATCTCCTCCTCTTTCTCTGAGAAAAATAGCTGAGGGAAGATGGCTTTACTCTGAGATGTTTTTCTCAATTTTGCTTTAGGCCAATTTTGTTTTGTTTTGTTTTACTCTTTTAATTTACAGTGAGGCTAAATTTTATTTCCCAAGTTTGCATTTGAGTCTAAACGGAAAAGAAAAGGGGGAAAAAATAAAGGAAATACAGCTTTTGATTAGGCTTTATACATGAGCCAGGTTTCCCTCTGGAATCTTAGATCCGGCAGTGCTGATATGGATCCTATCTTGGGCTAAGCCACACTGGTTGGCCCACACAACCATTTACCTAGTGTTTAGTATTACTAATGCTCAGGGCGTACATTTTCCTTTAAAAAAAAAAAACAACCTCTCACAAAGGGAGGACATATGGAGTTTAAATATGTCTAGTTTAGCCTTAAAAGTCAACCACTTTTTCAGAACATCCTAGGGGAAGGAAGCTGGTAGTGTCCGAGAGTGTCCTGCCCTGTTCCGAAGCCCACATCCCCACAGCTTTGGGGGGGGGGGAGCAGAAGAGACAGGCAAGTAGGGGGGCACTTTCAAGGCTTCAGGTTAAGAGAAATTAAAGGAGTTATATTCCTAATGCGCCACTTTGGGGAAGGGATTCGACCCTGTGTCTGGATGCTCTCTTGGTGTAAGAGTCTGGCTAAGGATATATGAGGAATCAGCTCTTATGCATGTCCCCCAGAAAAACATGCACTATTCCATCTAATCCAGCAACAGAGAGGATGAGTCTGGGGTGGGAGCTATTTTTGGCCCGGTGCCACTAACAAACACTAGTGGCTCTCTGGCCACAAGGCAGAAGCAAAGAAGCCCAGCGAAGCATGCAAACCGTTCCAAGGGCTGACCAGCCGAGGGACAGGCAGGGAAAGCGACCAACTATGCTTGGGTCTTAGCACAATCCCCCAGGAATGTTAGCAGTGAGAGGACATCACTGTCATCTTTAACAGCCTGAGCTGTAAAAGCCCTAAACCCTCACCTCAGGCCAAACTGGACTTGAACCTTCAACACTGAAAAGAAGTTTAAGACCAACTTGTACAATGAGGACATATTAATGTATTCATAAGTATGAAGGTTAAAGAAAAAATGGAAGGCGTATCAAAGTGTGAGTATAGCTTCCTAAGGGAAATGAGATTTGGGATGAGGAGGTCTGTGTGGGGATGAGGTGTAGGGTTTGAGACAGGATATAGTTATATAACCTTGGTTGACAGGGTTTCTCTGCATAGCCTTGGTGGTCCTGGACTTGCTTTGTAGACAAGACTGGCCTCAAACTAAGGAAGATACACCTGCCTCTGTCTCCTCCAGTGCTGGGACTACAGCACTGCACCCGGTTTCGATTGTTTCTTTCTTTCTTTCTTTTCTATTTTCTTTTTTCTTTTTTTTTCTTTTTTTGGTGTTGTTTTCGAGACAGGGTTTCTCTGTGTAGCAGCCCTGGGTGTTTGTTCCTGAAACTCACTGCGTAGACCAGGCTGGCCTGGAACTCACAGAGATCCACTGCCACTGCCTCCCAAGTGCTGAGATTAAAGGCGTGTGCCAGCACCGCCCAGCCAACTGTTTCTTAGTATAAAGATAAAGAATGATACTGGGCATGGTGGCGCACGCCTTTAATCCCAGCACTCGGGAGACGGAGGTAGGTGGATCGCTGTGAGTTTGAGGCCAGCCTGGTCTACACAGCGAGTCCAGGACAGCCAAGGCTACATAGAGAAACCCTGTCTCGGAAAACAAACAAACAAAAAAGAATGAAAATGCAAGTGGATAGAGAGTCCAAATTGGAGATTGTGTCCCTCCCCCTCAGAGCTCTGGGAACCCCGCGGAAGAGGGGGAGGAAGAATTCTAGGAACCAGAGGGGTTGAGGACACCAGGAGAACATGGCCCACAGAATCACCGAGCAGGCTCATAGGGACTCACAGAGACTGAAGTGACAATCAGGGAGCCTGCGGGGTCTGCACTAGGTCCTCTGCATACAGTTATAGTTGTGTGTAGCTTGGCATTCTTATGGGACTCCTAACGGGAGAAGTGGGGGTATCTGACCTTTTTCCCTGCTCTTGGGACCCTTTTCCTCCTACTGAGTTTTATCACCCAGCCCTGACATGTGGGTTTGTGCCTAGTCTCATTGTAACTTGTTATTCAGTGTTGCTATCGCTAGGAAGCCTGCTCTTTTCTGAAGGGAAATAGAGGAGGAGGAGATCTGGGGGAGAGGGCAAGGGAGAGTAGGAGGGCACGGAGGGTGGGGAGACTGTGGCTGGAATGTGTTGAATGAGAAAATTAAAAAAAAAATAAGAATGAAGGTACAAACTCAGAAAAGGAGATGAGTTGAATTAACACACAAAGCAAACATCCAAACAGCTGGAGGATAAAATGCCTCTTTTGTTTTCTCCAGCTCTTTTCTGAATCCTCACACTGGAAGGTGGAAGCAGAGTTGGGGAGCATGGAAGTAGAGTGCTAGTGAATTTAACCCAAAATGGTTTCCCAGGTCAGAAAGCAGGGAAGGGAGTAAAAACAAATGTCTAGACTGAAATGGCTCCAAAGCAAACAAACAAAATAGATACCTTCAACCAAATACTCTGAGAACAACCCCAAACAAAAAGGCATCTATCAAACAGGATCCTTAAATAACCTCAGAGTAAACAAATGGACCTCCCACCAAATCCAGGGAGGGCCAAAGAACTCACCAGAGTCTACCTGAGGAGTTAACATGGATGGCGGGACTTCTGGGTCTGTGCCTGTACCTCAACTGCATGATTCCTTCTGGGAAAAGTGGCTTATTAGGACAGTGCTATGATGGGGTACCTGTTAAGGAAAAAACACCACTTTCACCATAAGAGGGCTAAGAGATCGTTTATTGTGGAAACAAATGAGTGACCATGACTCAGAAACACAGATTTTAATTTTATTATTATCAATGAGAAAACAGTTTTATTAAGTTTTATAGTGACAGAACAAAGAAAGTCATAAGTCAAGGTGGTTTTCAATGGCATTGGTGGAAACATTAACTATGCATTAGAGGGAACCAGAGAAATCTCAGCCAGAGGCCTCAGCTGCCCTCTGAGGACATGGGCAGAGGCTCTTGTTTTTGTCATGTGAACATGTGTAAAGAAGTGTCTTCCCTCTTTTCCCTGGGACACAGGGTCTGTAGCTTGCTGCCTTGCAGCTCATGCAGACCACACAGAGATCTGATGGCCTCTGCTTTTAGTACTGGGATTAAAGTCTGTGCCATTATTCCTGTCTTCCAGGAACTTTTTATTTATCCATCACTGGATATTGTTTGACACAGAAGAAGGCAAGGAATGGCTTTTTAGGGTGTTAAAGCTAGCTCAGGTCAAACCGTAGTTAGGCTCTGAGCTGGCAACATGCTTAGTTCTCCACCACCAAAGCTCTGAGCAGTCAACCAGCCTTGAGAAGGTTTGAACCAAAGGTGTGGCTGTTTTCTAGGAACTAATGTTCATTTTTGGATTCAGCAAATGTTTGTGGGCTTTTTCCTTTCTCTCTCTCTCTCCCCTTCTTTTTCTTTTCTTTTTTTTTTTTTTTTTTTTTGGTTTTTGTTTTTGTTTTTTAAGATAAGGTTTCTCTGTGTAGCCCTGGCTGTCCCAGGACTCGATCTGTAGACCAGGCTGGCCTCAAACTCACAGACATCTGCCGGACTCTGCCCCCAAGTGCTGGGATTAAAGGTGTCTGCCAACCCTGTTCAGCAAAAACTTTTTCTTTAAAACAAAAACAAAAGCAAACAAATAGAGTAAAGGAAAAAAGAAGAGTGTTATAAAAGGAAGAGTTAAAATTAGGCCTTAAATCTTCACTGTGGGCTGCAGCCTGGGGGCCGTTTCTCCCTTACTCCCTCAAGCCCCCTTGACTTATTGGTGCCTTTTGTGTGTGGTTGAGGGGCAGTGTTGAATGACTCTTTCCACGGAGGGGCGGGGGTGTCACTTAGACACCGTCAGAACACACAGATATTTACATCATGACTCACAACAGTAGCAAAAGTGCACTTATGAGGTAGCAACAAAAATCATTTTATGGTGTGGGGTCTCCACAATCTGAGGAACTGGATTAACAGGTTTAAGCGTAAGGAAAGCTGAGAACCACTGTTTTAGTGAGATTGCGAGTGAGGATGCGTGTGAGCATGTCTCACGTGCATGGGTCCACAGGTCATCTCCTCTTCCGCGCAGCAGTCCAACGCCCAGTCAGAGGAGGTAGTGTCAACAGATGTGACTCCTACAGGGAACTATCCCCATTTCTTCAAGCCTTTTCAATTTTGTTTTTCCGTAGAATAAATAGAGGCAGAGGGTAAAAATTAGATGCTAGCTGGATACACAGCAAACCTTCTTCTCTCCATAGTTAGATAATTTGTGCCTTGTGGGCCAAGAAGAGCCGATGACCTAGTACTTCCTGCTGGGAAATAACAGGTTTGGGTAGCCGACGAATGCTTCTCATCCACGAATGATAAGATGAACCAGCCGAAATGCTCTTCAACATACTGGACATGTTCCAGAAGAAGCAAGCACATACAAGACATGATCTTACCGTGTTGACACTGAAAACATTCAGATCTAAAGAAAACCAAGGAGAAAAAATAAATAACTGCTTTTAAGAGAGAACAGGCAGAGAGACGGTATCCGCCAGTGGGCATTTGATCTCTGTGAAGCATCCTTCAACTATGTGAAACTGCATTGAGTGAATTGGTTCCAAATGATTTCATAATGGGTACTGGGAGATGTACTAAAAACCGAGTGAAAGTTCTATAGGAAGTGCTTGTGGTTCTAGGCTTTGAGAAGTCTCCCATGTCACTCTGGCTGGTCTCTAAGACCTGGGCTCAGATGATCTCCTGCTCTAGCCGCTGGGAGTAGTTGTAGCTGTGGCCTCATGCCAGCAGGCCTGGTGATGGGTCATGCTTTAAGGTAACATTGTGGACACCTCCATACGTGCAATGCTAGCAACTCAAAAGGATAGCTGTGCACCTATTTTATTTATCTATTTTTTTAAGATAGGATCTTATGGAGCTAGAGAGATGGTCAGTGGTAAAGGGTAACTTGCTGTTCTTCAAGGGGACTTGAGTTCAGTTCCCAGCACCCAGGTCACGAGGCTCACAACTGTCTGTAACTCTGGCTCCAGAGACAATGATTCCTTTAGCCTCCTCAGACACCTGCACTCATGCCTACATACCCATATGCATGCACACACACACCTACAGATAGTTTAAAAATAATAAAAATAAATACATATTTTAAAATAAAAAGTATTTTTAAAAAACATATATAGAGGGATTTTAATTCAGAACATGGCTGCTCTGGCAAGAGATCACATCCAAAGACTGTATGATCCAGCTGGAAAACAGACACATCTTTAATCTCAGGAGACAGACAGAGGCAAGCAAATCTCTGAGTTCAAGCCTAGTCTGGTATAGAGCAGGTTTCAGATAAAGAAAAGCACAGGTCCTGGCGTGGTGGTACATGCGTTTAATTTTAGCACTCAGGAGACAGAGGCATGCAGTTCTCTGAGTTCTAGTCAGTTCTGTTCTGGCAGGTGAGTCAGCGAGCGGAGAGGCAGTGCAGTGGAGTTGAGTTTGTGGCAGTGCAGTTTGTGGAATTCGGGGGGCATTTTACTTGGAGAGTCTTATAGAGACAGGTGGAAGAGAGAACAGAAACAGGTGAGGACAGAACAAGCCAAAGAATGAGAAGGAGTCAGAAGATGAGAACAGATTGTCAAAGTTCGTATGAGGCCGACCAGAGAAATCAGTCAGAAGCCAAGAGAAGCCAGATTGCATCAGTCAGCTTGGAGAGGAGTTTTAATCTATAACAGCTGAGTTGAACCAGCCAGCCAAAGTTCAGAAAGAACTAGAAATGATAGGATGAGCTTACTCAGCAGTAAATCTCAGAGGCTGAGAACATTCTAGGCCTAGATTAGATTGTATGGAGGCTAGAAGCTTCCAGGACTAGAAGAATAAAAGCTTTTTTTTTTAGTGTGAAGGACTGTCTTTTATTCAGGACTTGCCAAGTTCTGCTAATGGCACTTCTTGGGGGGTGGGGAGGTACAAGTGACACGCAGCGAGGACTCTTAGAAACAAAGTTTGGGTTCAGAGCTTCTAGTTTTAAATATGGGAGTCTGAATCAACGAACGGCCACTTTGCTTTGTCTTAAGTTAAGTTAGTAAGCCGCGTGGAAAGCACGAGGTCTTTTGGTCAGGGAAGCATCCAGGGAGGCTGCCTGGCCCGGGTGTGGGACACTTGCGAGGCTGCTGCATATACTGCATTCTTAGAGAAATGTGTTTGTCTAGGGAGGCGTGTGGCTTCTGGGCTACCTGTGCGGACGTTGGCGGGAGATCTTCATCACCTGGGGCAAGGACGCCAGTGATGAACACTTTGGTTTAGGTGAGCTGGTGCTTTCCCATTCTTGCTCAGCTTTGTCTTTCTCTTCCGCTCCGTCTCCAGTATGTGGGTGTTTTTTTTTTTTTTGCACAATCCACATTCCAGCAGCTTTCACGGCCGCCAGGTGTCCAGCTTTTCTTCTGGAGGCGAACACATGGTGCTGCTGGCTTTCTGAGGAGTGAGCTCAGGCAGAGGCCGGGTGGGTGGCTGCGCGAGTGTGAGGGGCCACGGGACGTGATTCTGGGCGGCTGCGTGGCCTGAAAGCGATGTTTAAAAAAAAATGCTCTCATTAGCTTTGAACTTCTGCATCATGGATACATGCCACTGTGCCCAGCTTGTCTGTCTTCAAACATTTTTTTCCATTGTTGTTCCTATACTGTGCCTAGCTTGTAGTAAGCTCAACAAATACATCTGGGGTGAATGAATAAAGAAAAATGGGTGAATGGGCTGAGCACTGGTGGAGCGTGCCTTTGATCCCAGCACTCGGAGGCAGAGGCAGGTGGATCTCTGTGAGTTCGAGGCCATCCTGGAGGGAATTCTAGGATACTCAGGGCTGCAGAGAGAGACCTGGTCTCAAAAACAACAGCAAGAGGGATGAATGGATGAATACGGTAGTGAGCCTGAGACACAGCAAAATTATGAATTTTTTTAACCCAAGAAAGCCTAAATTCAATATGCAAAACATTCTCCTTTTAAAATATTGCTAATCTGATATTGTGCTAAATAGTAATTCTCAGTTATATGGGACACTCTTATTTTTTCCCCACAAGTGAAAATTAGAGTATATTTTATTCGATGGTAGAACAGGTGCTAATATTTTTTAAATTGCCTCAAAGTTGGCAGATAATAGTTATACTTCATTTTCTAGTGGAGGAAGGGAGAACAGTTTATTTTTTAGAAGCAAATATGAGGAATTCATTGAACATCAACTTGAGATAAAATTCCTGTTTTGGCTGGGCATGGTGGCACACACCTGTAGTCCCAGCACTCAGGAGGCAGAGGCAGGCAGATCTTCTTGAGTTCAAGGCCAGCCTGGTCTACAAAGTGAGTCCAGGACAGTCAGGGCTACACAGAGAAACCTTATCTCGAATAACTCCGTAAAAAGATTCCTGTTTTGTTTTGGTTGTGAGCCTAGCCTTTAACGTCTGAGCCATCTCTCCAGCCCTCCTGTCTTGTTTAGAGACAGGGTCTTATCCTGTAGTCCAGATAGGCCTGGAAATCACTTTGTGAAAGAGGCTGCCTAACTTGTGGCCATCTTTCTGTCTTTCTCAAGACTAGGATTACAAGCATGTGCCATCACACTTTTACTATGACTTTATTTTTTTCTTTTATTTTTATTTTAAAATTTTTAAATTAATTCTTTTTTCACATATATTCATACACACACACACACACACACACACACACACACACACACACATATATATATATATATAATAAACTATATACAGCAAGAAGAATCATGAAACAATAGGAATTACTCATAGTATTTTGGCTATTTGTAATTGGTAACCTTGAAGAAAACATCTTTCCTATCTTGGTGAGTCTAAAATTTTGGATGTAAATCAATATCTATCATATCTCCTCTCTATCAACCTAAGAACATTTACCTAGACCTAAAAACATCTTAACCCCAAAACAACTGAGCTTAACTGTAAAACTAAATGATCAGGTCTTCAACCACATCAGAGACTTGAGAAGGAATAAAATTAATTACCTGAATAAACAGGAAGTACAGGTTAGCAGCTTCCAAAGTGAAGAAAAAAAAAAAAAAAAAGACAGAGACAGTTTTCTCTGTGTAGCAAGGCAGGAACTATTAGGACTTACTTACCCTTTTTTGGCAGAGTTTGACCATCGACTCTGCCTGCATCCAAGCTTGTCCATTTTTTGCCAGAATTCTGTCAGTGGCTGAAATGAGGACACTTTGCCCAGTGACTTGTTTGCCTCATTTGAAGCCATCTCTATAAGGAGGTTCTTTGATGCTCATCATCTTCTTTGAGGTAGGCTGAGTGTTGCTAGGAGTTAACCTGTCTTATTGTTAATGAATCTTTAAAATAATAAAAAAACATCTTTAAGTGCCATATTCTGTAGGGTTTACCTTACGTTCAATAGGAAGAGTAATATCTCCATATGGGCGATGAGGGCAGCAGAAGCTTTCCTCGCATCAGATAGATTAGACATGTTCTCCTCTTTTCATCTACAAATCTTACACCTCCTTAAAAACAGTCAATTTACTTAGATTAACTTTATTCTTCTCCTCTTCCTCCTCCTTTTGTTGTTATTGGGTCTCACTTGTAGTCCTGTGGCCCAGGCTAGCTATCCTGGAACTTTCTTTTCTTTCTTTATTTTTCTTTTTTCTTTTCTTTTTCGTGTGTGTGCGTGTGTGTGTGCATGTGCGTGTGTGTGTGTTTTGAGACAGAGTTTCTCTGTGTAGCCTTGGCTGTCCTGGACTCACTTTGTAGACCAGGCTGGTCTTGAACTCACAGAGATCTGCCTCCCGAGTACTGAGATTAAAGGCGTGTGCCACGGCACCTGGCCCAGCTTCTGGGATGTTCCCTGTTGTTAGGGAAACTGAAGCTGCATAGCTCTATCCCACTTCCACGTTCCTAGTGGGAAGGGCCTGAATGCTGCCTGTAGAGAGAAGTGTAGCGAGAGCCACCCCTCCACCCTAAACTGATGCCACATTCCAAGCAAAACTCCTCAACACTGTGCCAAACCACTGGCTCACACTCACTTTCTAGGAAGCCAAACCAGGCAAACATAGCTGGGATGGTGCAGCTTTTCCAGCTGATATATGAGGCATTTTAGGTGGGGAGACACAACTGTCACAGTCAAGCATCAGTTTACCCAAGTTACAGGAGCCTATCGCTGTGAAGGCTTTTTAGTGAAAGGGGGAAGAAAAAAAACCTTGAGTATTCTAAATGCGTTGCTCATTTTTAAGAGATTTCAATTGTATGTGTGTGCACACGTGTTTAGATGTACATTTGCATGCAGGTTCCCAAGGAAGTCAGAGGATTCCTTGGAGCTAGAGTTACAGGCAGCTGTAAGCCATCCAACATGGGATCTGGGTTGCAAATGGTGATGCTCTGTAATAGCTGTCAGTGCCCTTAATCACATGACATCTCTCTAACTCCCAAATATAGTAGACTTAAACCTCTGGTTAGAGTGATATAAAAGTATACAAAATATACTGATGAAAGCATGGTTCTTATGACAGAGTTGATAAGAGTAAGATATTTTCTCCTGGGGCTGAAGAGACGGCTCAGTGGTTAAAAGCATTGACTGCTCTTCCAAGGACCCAGGTTCAATTCCCAGCACTCACATGGCAGCTGATAACTTTCTATAACCCTATTTCCAGGGGATCTTGGCACCCTCACACAGACATACTGCAGGCAAAATACCAATGCAGATGAAATAAAAATAAGTTTAGAAAGATATTTTCTGCCTCAATGTGTTAAACTATTCTTTGGCTGCAATGTGTGTACAAGTACACATATGTGTGCGTGCATGGAGGCCATGGTTGATGACTGTTTTCTAGGTTAATGCTACCTCATGCACATGTCAAACTATCCTGGAGTTGTGGTGATTGGAAAGTTAATATAAAAACCGTTGTTTGGAGCCATTGAGCTAGTTCAGTGGGTGTCTTAGGGTTTCTGGGAAGAAACACCATGAGGAGGGCAACTCTTTTTATTTTTTTCAAGACAGAGTTTCTCTATGTAATAGCCTTGGCTATTCTGAAACTCACTCTGTAGACCAGAGTAGCCTCAAAATCACAGAGATCCAACTGTCTCTGCCTCCCAGGTGCTGGGATTAAACGTATGCACCATCATACCCAGTCTTGAGGGCAGCTCTTTTTTTTTTTTTTTCTTTCTGGTTTTTTGAGACAAGGTTTCTCTGTGTAGCTTTGGCTGTCCTGGACTAACTTTGTAGACCAGGCTGGCCTTGAACTCACAAAGATCCACCCACCTCTGCCTCTTGAGTGCTGGGATTAAAGGCGTGCGCCACCACCGCCCCGCTGAGAGCAGCTCTTATAAAGAAATATATTAATTGGGGGATGGTTTAGTTTATTCTAATCATGGCGGGAAGCATGGCAGCACCAGGCAGACATGGTGCTGGAGAAGGAGCCAAGGGTTCTACAGCTTGACCGACAGGCAGCAGAAAGAGAATGACAGTGGGCCTTGAGCATTTGCAATCTCAAAGCCCCACCCCCATCCCCACCCCCATGACACACTTTTTCCAACAAGGCCACACATGGTAGTAGTGCCACTCCCTGGTGACCAAGCATTCAAATCTATATGTGCATGGGGCCATTCCTATCCAAACCACCATTGTGGGTAAAAGTGTTTACCAACAAGTTTCATGACCTGGAACTGATCCCTGGGACTCATGGTAGAAGGAGGGACCGAACTCTCACATATTAACCTCTGACCTCCACAGAACACCATGGTTCCGGTATTAGGTACTTTTCTATTGTTGTGAGAAAAACAAACACACAAACAAAAAACCACCACGAGCAAGTTACAGAAGCAAGGGTTTATGTGGTCCTCCAGCTCAAAAGGGTTAGGTCTATGATGCTGCAGTGAGGGCACCTCAGCAAGAGCAGCAGCTCAACCTCAAACTGCAAGCGGGAAGCAGAGAGCAGTGGGACTGGCTGAGGGCTTTTAAACCTCAAAGCCCCTCAAGTGACATATTTCCTCCAGCAAGTTCACACATCATGCGCCTACCCAAACAGCGACACCAAATGGAGACCGAGTGTTCAAACGGCCCTGACCATGGGGACATCTAGTGGAAACCACCACAGGACTTCACCGCCACCACAACCACTAGGCACAAAATCAAAGAAATGAATGTAAAGGAAAAAAAAAAAAAGACAAAGAAAAAAATTGTTTGGCATCTCACTCTCCTTTCATGTAGGGAAAAGACTTGCATGTGAGGAGTGTGAGAAAATATGCAATACTGATACTTAATAGTTAAGTGACTATCATAAGTAATAAAGCTAATGTTTATTTTATTTTGTATAGGTACGAGTGCTTTGCTTGACTGTATGTCTGTGCACCATATGGGTACCTGATAGCTCAAAGAGGACAGAGGAGGGCATAGAGTTCCTAGGAACTGGAGTTTCAGATGACTGAGCCACCATGTAGGTGCTGAGAATTGAACCTGGGTCCTCTGAAAAAGCAGTCAGTGCTCTTTACCACTGAGCCATCTCTCTGGTCCCTATACTGAGGCTTCTTTTTCTTTTAAACTCATTTTTGGAGTCTAGACGTTAGCCCAGGCTGGCCTCAATCCTCCTGTTTCAGTTTCCTAAATGTCAGGATTGTATATGTGACCCATTATGCCCAATTGGGGTTTAAAATAATAATCACCAAATAAACTAACAAGATTAAAATCTAACATAATAAAGACATCAGCAAAATATTACTTGCATACTCAAAAGCAAGTAACATGGTTTCAACAAGTCCTTTTTTGTTTTTTGTTTTTGTTTTGTTGAGACAGGACTGTCCTGGATTCACTTTGTAGACCAGCTGGTCTGGAACTCACAGTGATCCACCCTCCTCTGCCTCCTGAGTGCTGTGATTAAAAGTGTGCGCCACCATCACCCTGGCCCCAAGTCTTTTATCTTAATGTTAAGGTCCCATACTAGTTTCTTGTTTCTTCTCTGCTACAAAGTACCTGATAATACCAACCCAAGGCTCTTATTTTGAAGGTACACTCCATTACGTGGGAACGTCCTAGCAGCAGGAGCTTGAGGACACATTGTTTCCATAGCTATGAAGCAGAGAGTAATGATGCTTGTCCTTGTCTCTCTCTCTCTTTTTTCTTTCAAGACAGGGTTTCTTTGTGTAGTCTTGACTGTCCTGGACTAGCTTTGGGGAACAGTCTGGCCTCGAACTCACAGAGAGCTGCCTGCCTCTGCCTCTGCCTCCCAAGTGCTGGGATTAAAGCCGTGCGCCACCACTGCCTGGCTCCTTGTCTACTTTTTATTCAGAATGGTGCCGAATACCATTGGGGGATCTTCAACCACGACTGATGTAATCTACTCGATCCGGAGCAAGCCTGCTCAGAGCCTTGTCTTAGGAGACATGGTGGCTCCAGATAGACAAAGGAGACTAACTGTTGAAGACCTTTTGCTTTTTTGGGGTGAGGCAAATTCAACTGTGCTGAGTAGCAAGCTGAAGCCTTAGCGTTCTCTCCCTCTTTTTTTCCCTCTCCCTCTCCCTCCCCCTCTCTTCTTTTGAGACAAACCCTCTCTATACAGCTCTGTCTATCTTGGAACTAGCGATGTAGACCAGGCTGGCCACAAAGTTTGTGCCTCCTGAGTGCTGGAATTTAAGGTGTGTACCAGCATTCTCAGCCTCTCAGGCCTTGTAGTGACTGCCGTAGGTTTCAGCTTTAAAGCAAAACAGGCTAAATGCCATACAGAGGACCATGCTTGCCTTTCCCAAGGGTCCCCAACATTTCTAATTGACCTTATTGGCAAAGTGAGCTTAAATGGCAAAGCAGTTACACACACACACACACACACACACACACACACACACACACACACACACGGAAAACAGCACAAATCCCAGGCACCTGATAATCACTTTTCCATCAGTAATCCCCATCACCTGCATAGTAGCACTACATTTCTCATAGTTTTGTTAGCTGACCGTGGGCAATGCCATCAAAGGCGTGTGATTAATTTGTGCACTTGGGGAAGTTGTAACCAATGTTCACGAAACAGAGTCCACGATAAAGATGGCGATCACAGCTTCCCTTGAGCCCCCCTGGGCCTGTGTTTAATTCCTCACCCAGGTTCCCTCTTCCGGCCCTCCCCCATTGGACGCCACATTCATTAGCTCAGCATTACTCTTAATAACCTACAATGAAGCTAAAACGATCCCTTTCTCTCAATTAAAAGCTTTTTTTTAAAAAAAAGTCTTAACTAGAAGGTGATATGATAGGGAGAAAGAAGATGCCTGGGTCACTAGAAAGAACCTGTAATTGAGTCGTGAGTTGAAGATTATTTTCCGTATTCCATAGTCTAATACTAATTGGAGTACAGATCCAAGAACCCAGGAAATGAAGTAAAAAAACGAGGTGTGCTTATTTTTAATAAACATTCGTGTCTTTTCCTCTCTCATCCATCAGCTCCTGTCTAATTAATAATGGATTTGAAAACCCTGACACAAAGCGGAAAGCACCACTGATAAGTGTCGGAAAAGGCTGCATGCTGAAGTTGTATGCCAACAGCAATGTAAGTTGCATTTTTGCAAAGACATTAATTAGCATATTATCTAAATTGTATCTTATAAGAATATAAATTTATTCTGGCTTATGATTGGAATATATAAAAATTATGCATTCATATTAAATGGCTGAAAATGTTAAAAACCTATAGCTATGCAATCTTGATATCTTGATGGTTTATGGCACAAGGTAATTTTTTTTGTTTGTTTGTTTTTTCAAGACAGTGTTTCTCTGTGTAGCCTTGTAAATTTTTATTTTTTTATATTTTGTTTGGTATCAAATATATATTTTATTTTTTGTTTTTTCAAGACAGGGTTTCTCTGTGTAGCCTTGGCTGTCCTGGCCTCTCTTTGTAGACCAGGCTGGCCTTGAACTCATAGTTATCTGCCTGCTTTAGCCTCCTGAGTGCCAGGTACCACCGCACCTGGCAATTTTTTAATTGCATTTATGTCTTTTATTTATATACCTCTGAGTTCAAAGATACAGAGTTGGGCTGGAGATTTAAGTTATTTGGTACCATCCTTGACTAGTATGCACAAAGCTGTGGGCTTGGTCCTCAGCACCATTTAAACTGAGTTTGGTGCATACCTCTAATTTCAGCCTTCCTGGTGTTGACAGAAAGATTAGAAGTTCAAGGTCATCCTTGATAACTACTAGATAACTTTCAGGACAGCCTGGGCTACACAAGATTTTTGTCTCAGGGGGAAAAAAAACCTCTTTTTTTTTCTTTTTGTTTTTTGATTTTTGTTTTGTTTTGTTTTTGTTTTTCGAAACAGGGTTTCTCAGTGTAGCCTTGGCTGTCCTGGACTCACTTTGTAGACCAGGCTGGCCTGGATCTCACAGACATCAGCCTGTCTCTGCCTCCTGAGTGCTGGGATTAAAGGCATGCGCCACCACGCCCAGCTGAGAAAAAATTTTAAAAATAAAAATAAAGTTAAAAAAAATTAAAAGATGGAGAAGTAGTTTCTAATTCATTCACACATTTGAAATATACCTTTTGAGAAATTTGAATGCAGTGCCAGATTGAAGGTACAGGTATAATCAGAATGTAGATCAGTGGTAGAATAGGAGGGTGTGCTTAGTGGGAGCACACAAGACCAGAGAGGAGAAAAACAAACCAGATGTCAATGAAGAAACACAAGTGCTGCTCTGTGTAGATCCCAACTGCTCCCAAGTCTGTTCTCTGGCCCATCATGCTGGTGGGAGTGGTTCCTTTCATAAATGGAGCTCATGTGGAGCTCTGAGGTCCCTGATGCACCCTCAAAAGGATTGGTGGATCACTTTCTGTTCCACCCACCCCCCCTTTTTTTTTCTCCGTAGCCCTGGCTGTCCTGGAACTTGCTCTGTAGACCAGGCTGGACTTGAATTCACAGAAATCTGCCTGCCTCTGCCTCCAGAGCACTGGGGTTAAAGGCGTGCGCCACCCCCCACCCACTCCCTGCCCCTGGCTTAGAGTCAAGCTCTTGATCTTTAGGATTACAGGGGATGAGCATACATTTATGATTTTGTGCAGCAAAGAAAACAGGCTGGGATGGGGTGCATGCCTTTAATCCAAGCACTCAGGAGGCAGAGGCAGGTGGATCTCTGTGAGTTTGAGGCCCCCCTGGTCTACAGAGCAAGTTCCAGGACAGTCATGGCTACACAGAGAAACCCTATCTCTAAAACAGAAAATAAATAAATAAATAAAAGAAAGAAAAAAGAAAAGAAAGAAGTTAGTAAAGGGATAATACAACCTACAGTTGACAGGAGGTTGATATCCAGAACCTATTAAAGATCTTGAAAATTAAGCACCAATTTTCAAAAGCCCAGTTGATAAATGGATTAATTCACTTAATAGAGACTTACCAAAGGAGGACTTACAAATGGCCAATAGATACTTGAAAAAGAGCTTAACACCCTTACTATCAAGGAAGCACAAATTAAGGACGAATTGAATTTTCATTCCTCTACTCAGGATGGCTATCATCCTGAAAAACCAACTAAAGCATAATGCTGGATGTTGTGCACTCTGGAGGTGAAAGTAGGTAGCTTAGAATTTTAAGTTCATGGCCAGCCTCAGCTACTTAGTAAGTTACAGGCCAATCTGAGATACAGGATACTTTGTCTCAAAAAGAAGAAGAAGAAGAAGAAGAAGAAGAAGAAGAAGAAGAAGAAGAAGAAGAAGAAGAAGAAGAAGAAGAAGAAGAAAGTAGTCAACAATAAATGCTAGCAAAGACGTAGAAAAAGAGCACTTTTACACTACTCGTGGGAAAGAAAATTGGACCGGCCACTATGGAAATCAGTGCTGAGCTTCTGAAACTAAAACTAGAATCGTCCTATGACCTAGACATACCACTCTTTACCTGAAGGACTCTAAACATACCGTAGAGATACTTGCACATCTGTGTTTTTTCTTGTAATATTCACAACAGCAAGACAGGGAACCAGCCCTGAAGTCCACTAACAAATAAATGTGGTCATCTATACAGCAGAGCTTTATTGAGCTGTAAAGACAGATGAAAATAATGTTATAGATGGAATCAGAGATCACTGCGCTAAGTAAAATAAGCAACACTCAGAAAGACAAATACTGCATGCTTTCCATTGTGTGGAGTGGCATGGTTTTCATTGCTGCAACAAAAACGCCTGGCAAAAGCAATATAAGGGGGGGGGGCGTGTTTTAGCTCATAGCGTAAGAAAGGTAGAGTTTATCATGGTGGGAGGAGGCAACATAGTGGGTGTCATCTGGCTAGTCACTCTGTGTCCCCAGCCAGGAGACAGAGAGATTTCTTTGACTGTTTCCCCTTTATTCAGATGGGATCCTGGACTAAGGGAGGGTGCTGCCCGTGGCTAGGGTGAGTCTCTCTCAGTTAAACCTTTCTGGAAACACCCTTAAGGATGAGTGTCCAAAGTGTGTCTGCTAGGAGATTCTAAATCCCAGTGGAAAGCTAAGGTTACTCATCAGATCCGGAATATACACTAAAGTTTATAAATATATGCAAGTTTGTAAATGCATATGCACGAGTGTAGGATATGAAAGTAGGAAGTGGTCTATGGGAAGAGAGGGAAACGTGTAAAGAGAGGACGGAGAAACAAGACAGAGTAGAAGAAAGCATGTGACACAAGAGCAGGAGGGATTCCATAGGGAGGAAGGGGACCAGCAAGAAGAGGGAAAGCGGATGGGGGCAGACAGTGGAGGGGCAAATAAGAACAAGTTGTAGTGGTGTGCATGAGTGCCAGTGGCGCACTGAAACCCATTACCCTATATGCTGTCTAAAACAATTACAATTTTAAAAAGCCCTCAACCCTTCTGCCTCAGCTTCCCAAGTGCTGGGATGAAAGGCATGCACCACCATCAGCCTGTGTTTGCTTGCTTTATTAAGTGGTAGTCTCTAATTTTGATGGAGACTAGTCTGGGTGTTCCTATGGGTAAGTGCTGCACTGCTGCTTTTTGTTTGTTTGTTTGTTTGTTTGTTTGTTTAAGACAGGGTTTCTCTGTGTAGCCTTGGCTGTCCTGGAGTCCCTTGTAGACCAGGCTGGCCTCGAACTCGCAAAGATCCACCTACCTCTGCCTCCCAAGTGTTGGGATTAAAGGCGTGTGCCATCACTCACTGCTGCTTTACAGAACTAATTTCTGATGCTAATAATGGAAAGGGTACTGCAATTTTGTCCTAATTGTTTTCAAGTTCACTAACAATTTCCCAGATGAGGGATTCTAAAGTGGATAGTTTTCATTTAGAAATGTAGTGTTTCATCAGGCCTCTGGGTATGTTCTGCCAGTGACCAAGTTCTATGGAATATTTTTTTTTAATTCACAAACACAATTCAATTTATAAACAATATATAATGAAATGATATAAATAATAAAATTCCAATTTTAATGTCAATGTCAAGTATATATAATATATACATTTTATTTTGAAATATATATATATAAAATACATATACAGATATATACAGACATACATACATATATTTACGTATGTGTCTCCCTCAATAAGTTTAGATTTAGTGAACATGCTTCAAACTAAGGGTAATCATAACTCAGTATACTTTTTGTTCCTCTGAACTTCAAAATCTATTCTTTGGTTTATGTAGCAAATTTCTAACCCCAAAAAAGTGATTTATGTGAATTTCTTTGGGAGATGTATGTGTTGCTTGGAAATTCTGTTTTTATATTTTGGTTGCAGGCTATAATCACATTAAATAGACTGAGAAAGCGCCTCACAAACTGGCTTTAGCAATAGCTGTATCTTTACATATCTGTCTTTGGGAAGAGCTGGTCGGAATGTCTATATTTTACTTACTAATCTCTCAATTTCCTCAATAAGTAAGTCAGTAAATTGAATTTGTAGTTTATTTTTCTTTCTTCCCATCAAATTACACGAATGAGAAATACTGTGGTCTTATAACATAATTCTATTTCCAAGAGAAGGAACATGTAAATCAGTAGAATAATAGGCATTGGTGATCGTGCAGAACGTACTTACTGAGCGTCTATACTCTGCAGGGTCCAGGCAGACGTGTTGCCCTTGATGTCTTTCCTTTCAAGCAGAAGACACTTAAGAGAGAGAGAGAGAGAGAGAGAGAGAGAGAGAGAGAGAGAGAGAGAGAGAGGCAGGGGTCCATTTCAGGCAGAATCCATACTTAGACCAAAGAACGCAGCTCTGAGCCATATATCAAAGGTGGCTTTGGTGGGCACACATATACAGCCTTAGAGTCTCTAATTCTGACACTTTCTTATTAACTATTTTAAAATGCATTACTAGGGGGATGGAAAGATAGCTTAGCTGTTAAGAGCACCGACTGCTCTTCCAGAGGACCTGGGGTTCAAATTCTAGCACCCACATGGCAGCTCACCCCTGTCTGAAACTCCATGATCTGATAACCTCACACAGCCACACACGCAGGCAAAACACCAGTGCACATAAAATAAAAATAGATACATGTTTTTAAAATGTATTACTAGCCTCAATAATTTAGGGGATGGGTGGCCATGAGACAATATCCCCAATAAGGCCAGATCATAGAGGGTTTCAAAGTAGGTACAGTTTTATAGGCAGAAGTGATGAAACTCTGAGTTTCTCAGCAGTGCTTTGATTAGAGACTAGAGTATACATGGGAGAAGGTAAAAATCACAGTTGTAGCCTACTCTATCAAGCGAGTCCAGAAGAGCCAAGGCTACATAGAGAAACCTTGTCTGGAAAAAGAAAAACAAAACAAAACAAACAAAAGAATCACAGATGCCAAGACTTGCTTGATGACTGATGACCAAAGCTTTCTAGGCCTCTGGGCTGGGCAATGAGGTGAACTGAGCTACCTAGTTCTTAATCAGACAACACTTCACAAAGAGATACCACTTTTGTGTGTGTATATGTTTGGGGGGGGTAAGTGGGCCAGTGGGAGACAGGATTTCTCTGTGTAGCCTTGGCTGCCCTTGACTCACTTTGTAAACTAGGCTGGCCTTGAACTCACAGAAATCTGCCTGCCTCTCCCTTCCGAGTGCTGGGATTACAGGTGTGCTGGCTCTGACTGAACGCTTAATAACTAATTGTGGAATGAAAAAAAAAATGAGTTAATATGATCCAAGGAAAACAATGTGGTTCACACACATAAGTGCACATACAGATGTACACACACACACACACACACACACACACACACACACACGAGCGCACACACACATGAACACACATATATATCCTGAGCACAAATACATGACATAATACATACACATACAAACACATATACATGCAAACATATACACCCATACATACATATGTATACATGTAGACATATATACACATGTTCATGCACACAGGTGTTTAGATGCTGGTGACCGATCTGGTTTGATTGAAGAAGTAATCTCTCAATGTCTTTCAGCTTTGTTACTTTTTACTACATACTTTTGGAACGGGGTCACCTCAGACTTGCTGTGCACCTAAGAGTGACTTTGAACTCCTGATCCTCCTGCTTCTACCTCTCAAGTAACTAGGGTGACAGGCCGTCCCACTACGCCTGGTTTACACGGTGCTGCTGACTGGAGCCCGGGCTTGGTGTGTGGTAAGCATGCACTTGGTCAGTCAAGCCACGTCCCCAGCCCTAATTGTCCCAGATCTATCCACAGAGACCACAATGACACAAAAGTTGTAGAGATCCATTTCTCTGCTGTGATTCAACAGTGCTCCATCTTCCCACATAAAACCAGGACGCTGGGGAGCAGACTTCGCTACCGAACATTTTCCTACGCTATTGGCTTCTGAAGCACTTGAAGGCTGTCCGCTTGTTGTTTTGTTCTTTGCCGGAAAATAGCAAAGTGAATATTTATCCAATAATGGTAGGAGGAAAAAGTGACTTGGGATTGGCTTGACAGTGTAGTCATTATAGACGTGAGCCCATGGGTATGGTATTGTCTGTGCACACGATAGTTATATCCTTCATGGGTTGTTTGTAATTGATGTGACTCTCTTTCTACTGCAGTGACATACAAAGGACGAGCCAGGATCAAAAATTCACAGGAAAAATATGAGTACATCAAATAGCCCAGATAACCAGAAATACCATCATTTTACAACTGTAGAAAAAACATCTGAGAGCTTAGATGCGTTTTCTACATTTCGTCCAATTGTTTTTAAATCGTATACACCTTTAATAGCTTAATATCACCATGGTAACCATATTTCATGTGTATGATTTGTTTTTGCTGCATACAAATGATCTGAAATGAACTTAGAATTTAAAATCATTACTATACTAGTATCCTCTAATTGTTTAGAGAATGACATTCCTTTGTTTCTATTTTGCATTTTCCCTTGGCTATATTTTAATTCAAAAGTTTCTGTTGAGTCCATTGAAATTCCAAACTCTTATTTGTTCTAGGATTTTCTTTTGTTTTAATTAAATATTTTTCCATATACATTTATATAATTACATATGTATAATAAACTACCTACATCAAGAAGAACCATGAATCAATCAGGAACTACATAAATGTTACATTCTTAGTGTTTGGGCTATTTGTATTGGGCAGCCTTGAAGGAAACATCTTTCCTACTTTGGTGCAGGTAAAATTCTGAATGTAAATCAATTATTTATCATATCTCATCATTATCAACTTAAAACATCTATCTAGACCTAAAAATATCTTAACCCCTAAACATCTAAGCTTAATTGTAAAACTAAACTATCTGGTCTTCAACCACATCAGAGACTTGAGAAGGAATAAAATTAATTACCTGATTATACAGGGGGTGAATTTAGCAGCTTCCCAAATGAGAAGATGACAGAGACAGTTTGCTACAGAGCAGTCACCCAAAACTCTCTATAATGTTGGAGCATCATTTTTCTCAGCATACTGGACACTGACATTCTGCATCCTTCATGTTCCAGCACCAAGTGCTTCAGTTGCTGTTCCTCATCAGAACAAGACAGCTCCCAGGACACCTGTGAAGAAAGCTTCCGATCCCAATTGGTCCAGCAGTTCACTGTCCCACACAGGACTCTAATTAAGCCTGGAATTTCTCAACATTTAGAAACTAGAGCACAAATGGTATTCCTAGCTCGTTTAACCATTTCCCCAATTTTTTCTGGGCCCCTACAAAGGTAGTATTCCTCCCAAATCAGACAGAGAAACCTTAAGAGAATGATGCCCCATTTCCTTAAAGGGGGATCGGGTAGGTTTTTGGTTGCTTTCTTGGGCTATAGAGGGTTATTTTCCATGGGAGTTGGTTATAAGTATTGGTCTTATTCAGAGAGAAAACAAGGTTGGACTCAGGGATGTATCTCTTTTCCTTTATCTTCCATTCTTAGGTTTGGAGATAGGGATTGAAAAGAAAAAAGGGGGAATATAGAAATATATAGGGAAGATACAAAAAGTAGATTTGTGAATCTACTCAACTTAATGCCTTAATTGTTACTCACAAGGTTATTTTTAATTCACTGGTATACAATTTTGTATATAGGGTTTTCTTTTTAAAGCAATTACGGTTTCCTAAATTATTCATTTTATTCTATTTTTAACTTTAGTTTATTTAATCATGAAACTGTTTTCTTTTATTTGGCTCTATATTAGAATAGTCCAATATATCATATTGACCTCACCAAAGCAAGACTTCTGTACAGCATTTACTTAACTGCGCCTCTCTGGCTTGCCTTGTTCTATACTTACGCCGCCATTACTGCAATGCTGTTTACTTGATTTATTGGATTTGGCTTACATGTTTTATAAATTGTGACTGTTGGGAAAATTTTTAAAGAGATTGACTTGGCTTGACTGGGGAGTTTTGTATTGAGAGCTCATTGCCATTCAAGTTCCATTTATTTAAGAAGATACCCATTTTAACAAGGGCCCTTATCCACGAGTAAATAATGCTGGCTAGTTGAAGCTGGACCAAGGCTCTCTTCCAACCTTAGCTTTTACATTGCAACCTTAGACTTGGTTGATGTCTGAAGTCCGTGTGAGACACCAATCAGGGTGAGGAGCTAGAACCCCAGCCACTTATGTGTCAGAAAGTCTGAATACGGAGCATTATGTGGGGACTAGGTTTACACGGCTTCTTATGTTGCCCTCTTTCCATTCAGAAATTTGGGTTTCTGCCTAAGTCTCTCCCTAGCAGCCAATGTTCTTTCTCTGAGGCCACCTTTATATAAAGCAGGTCGAGTTACAGTCACCTCATTAATAAAGTCTAGTGGCAAGTACCGTGTATAGGTCCCTCAGTATCCTCTGATGAAAAGGACTGATTCAACATGAAATACTGATGTTTCTTTTTTCTTTTTTTTTCTTTTGAGATTTATTTTTAATTATGTGCATGTGTGTGCATGTGGGAGTGGGTGGGGTGCGTGAGGAAGCCAGAGCGTTGATCCTTTGGAGCTGGAGTTACGGCAGCCATGAGCAGACTGACTGTGCTGGGAACAAAACCACGTATTCTCTATAACAGCAGAATACACTCTTGTTTTATTTATTTATTTTTTTTGTACAAGGTTTCTCTGTACATCCTTTGGCTATCCTAGACTCACTTTGTAGACCTCGAACAGTGCTGCTTCTGCCTCCCTGAGTGTTTAGTCTGAATTCCTAATTTTGTATATCTTTTGCTCTACTTAGCAAGCCCTAGACAGTGGATTTGATGCCCATAGGGACAGAGGCAAATTATACCTACGTGAAATGTCAGTGCAAGTCCGGAGCTTCATGATGGTAGGAGCTGATGTGACACTGGACCACTAGAGAAACAAGGCCACCCAAGGTGGGACAGCACAGTCGCTACGATGACCCTTAACTGCTATTTCCTTATTACAATAACATCTCAATTATGAGCCGGAGGCCATTGTCATACCCAAAAAAGCCCTACTTGGGGACAACAAAGGAGTATAAAGACTATTGAAAAATCCACATGCATTCCTGGAATTCTCTGCCTATCTCATGAGTCACTATTCTCCTTTAGTTTGTCCACACAGGGAACTAGCCAAGAGACCACCATGCACATCTCCTGCGAAGGTCACATTTAGCTCCTGAGTGTGTGCCATTGTCCTCTGATAAACTTCCACTCAATTCTTTACCTTACCTTGCCTGTGAATTCTTCTTGTGGTGGAGATAGGAACCTAGAAAGACTGGTGGAGTCTCTCAATGTGGTCTCTCCAGCAACCTCGAGTCTTTCCTAGTGCATCACTGTTAAGAGCCAACCACTGAGCCGGGCATGGTGGCACACCCCTTTAGTCCCAGCACTTGGGAGGCAGAGACAGGTGGATCTCTGTGAGTTCGAGGCTAGCCTGGACTACACAGCAAGTTCCAGGACAGCCAGAGCTGTTACACAGAGAAACCTTGTCTAGAAAAACAAAACAAAACAAACAAACAAACAAACAAACAAACAAAAAGAGCTAACCACTGTTGCTTGAGAGTCCTAACTATGAGCCAGGCGTGGTGGCACATGCCTTTAATCCCAGCACTTGGGAGACAGAAGCAGGTGGGTTACTGTGAGTTCAAGGCCAGCCTGGACTACATAGTGAGTCCAGGACAGCCAGGGCTCAAAAAAGCAAAAAAGCAAAAAAAAAAAAAAAAAAAAAAAAGACAGTCCTAACTACATTCAGGAGTCCTGCCATGAAGGAGCTCACAGAGGCACCATGGAAAGGGGACATCAGGAGTGGCACTTGGCTATTACTACCTGACCAGTGTGGAGGAGGGTGGCATGGGGGGGTAGGGTGGTGGTGGTGGTAGGGTGGTGGGGCAGGGCAGGTAGGGGGGGTGATGTCACAGAAGAAGTCTCGGGCTGAGTCTCTTTAGAGATCTGTATCTAATCAGATCACGAGAGAGGGAAGAGGTTTCAAGGGAAGAAAGATCACGGTGGTGGACATAGGATACTGTACACATCCAATCCCTCAGCAGATACTGCCTAAGCCGGTTCTGGGTGCAATAAGGAGAAGACACTAGAAAACATGGCATTGCCTCAGGAAGTCTACTGTCTAGTGGGGAAGGAAGACCCACTAAACAGGTCACATAAATGCTATCCTGTAATGATAATAAAAATAAAATTACAGGGCAGCACAAGGCTCAGAAGAAGGGTTTCCAGTACTATGAGCACGCTTTGGCGTAACATCAGGTCCCTGCCTCATACAGACGCCTACTGGTTCCTCCAAGATGGACTCTCCCGCACCACGGCTGAGTTGCCTGCTTACGGGGCTTGACTTCTCAGCGAGCCTGCTGCCTACCTATCTCAGTTCTTTTGGGGGGCCTGGCATGCTTTGTGCTCAGGATCTTAAAATGAAGGCACTGTGTCAAGAGAGCAATCTTGTCAGAATGAACAGGGGCTGAAAGAGCCTCTGGGTAGCCACTTGGTAGCGCAGCTACCACATGGGAACTGGCAACACATCTCATTGGGGGAACTGGTGAGCAGGCACTCAGCCTTGGTCTGCCCCTGTGCCAGCCATAGCAGGTGGCTTTGTACAGGTTTGGTTTGGTTTTCAAGACAGGGTTTCCCTGTGGAACAGAGGCCTGGCTGTCCTGGACTCACTTTGTAGACCAGGCTAGCCTTGAAATTAGAGGTCCTCCTGCCTTTGCCTCCCAGTGTGCTGGGATTAAAGGCGTGTGCCAGCACTGCCTGGCTGAGACGCATGTGTCTTTGCACGCGACCATGGAAAGCTCCTCTCAGCACCTGTACAAGTCTCCTGGGGCAAAAGAGACCATCTCCTAGCCTTGCTCAGCCTCTTAGTCTTACTTTGGATGCATACTCACACAAGTCCCTCAAGCAATGGATCCCCAACCTTATTTTGACCTTGGTTCTAACCTCAGTGGGAATGAAAACGGCTGTGCCTCTTGTGTGTCAACCTTTCAAATACTATTTTTGAAGTGCTTCTCCCTGAGCTTATAATTAAGTTGAAAAACCTTCAGTTAGACAAGAAGAACAATTTCTTGACTTAGAAGAAATTTCTGATTTAAATAGCACAAGCCTAATTGTGAAATAGAGGGTCAAACTCTGCCTGCAAACAGTATTGACTCTCTTCCGATAATGTTTTGCCCCCCAGCTCTGGCTCGCCTGCTCGCTTGCTTATGGAAGGAGCTTCAAGATGGAAGTGTGCAGTCCCAACAAAGAAGTGCTTTTTCCCTCTGCCCTGAAGTTTTTCACAAACCTCTGGGCCCAGGCAGCTCTGCTTGGGAGTGATTCAGAGGTAGGAATGTTCCTCTGTAGACTCTTTCAGAGGCATCACCGTGCCTGGACCACAGCTTCCTATGTAAGGACTTTGACCATGTATAGGACTCCAGTGCCCCCAATTTTATTATCTTACAATGCCCCAAATAAAGGCCAGGATGCAGATTCAGAAGAAAGCATGGGAGCAAATGGGCTTGCCTTTCTCTTAAATATGTATGTATGTGTGTATGTATGTATAATTTTTTTGGGGGGGACAGTTTCAAGACAGGGTTTCTCTGTGTAGTCCTGGCTGTCCTGCACTCACTTTGTAGACCAGGCTAGCCTTAAACTCATGGAGATCCACCTGTCTCTTCCTCCCAAGTGCTGGAATTAAAAGCATGCACCACCACCACCCAGCTATGGAAAGTTTCTTATTCGTGTTTATGTGTGAGTGTTTGTGGAGGCCAGATGCCCTGGAGCTAGAGCCACAAGGTTGTGAGCTTCCCTGTGTGGGTGCTGGGAACCAAACTCCCGTCCTCTGGGAGAGCAACCCACACTTTTAATCGCTGAGCCACCTCTGTAGAACTCTCCCTGTTTCCGACCTTTTTTTTTTTTTTTTTTTTTTTGTGGCGTAAGGTTCAAACCCAAGTCGCTGTACATGGTAAGCACTCTACAACTGAGTTACACACCTCATCCCCACAATTCTTCTTGCTAACAGAAAAAATAGTATATAAGCCGGAAGTGGTCGTACAGGCCTTTAGTCCCAGAACTCAGGAGGCAGAGGCAGGTGGATCTCTGAGTTCAAAGCCAGCCTGGCCTACAGAGTGAGTTCTAGGAGCCAGGGCTGTTACACAGAGAAACCCTGCCTGGGAAAATTTTAAAAAAGAAAAAGAAAAGTAAAGAAAAATGGTAAATATAAAATGTTTAGGTTTTTTTCAAGGACATTTTAAATTATACCAGCCACAGTGTCTTGACAACTTAAGAGTTGTCATCATCTTTAAGGCAAAGGTGGTTTCCACATGATTGTGGGTTTTTTTCCCCCCTGTAACTTAACTGACACAAACACTTGGCCTCAGGCATAACTCTCGTTGCAATGCTTTGAATCCACCCTGCGCATGCCCACAACAGCGCCTTTTCCTACTGCGGAAGTTCCTCCTGCCTGGAGGGCTCCCCCTGTGCTTTCCTTTTGGGACTTGGTATGCCTATTATTTCAAGGTTCCATTCAAGTCTGAGCAACTCCACGAAATCCCCTCTCTACTCCGCTCCGTCAGCAGGGCTCATGGAGTCCCCTGCTTCCCTCTCCTCTGTGTCTTTCAACCAACTCTGCTGGTCGGCTCTGCCCGACCCTTTGCATGCACAGACCTGTCTCTACAGTCAACCTGACGCTTCTTCAGGCATGAGGTGAGAGGGGTGATGCACTAAGCCAGTTGTAAGAATCTCCAAGCTATTTTCCACCAGAGTTTTTCCTCATGGGCAAGGTTAAAAGCTTAAATTACAATGTTAGGTGGTTACTCTAAAGCACATTTTCAGGACAGTGGGGCAGCTTGGCAGGTAAAGGTGTGTTGCCAAAATTCCTTCCTAGAGGGTGGATGAGGGTCCATGTAAACAAACCTCCTGAGGTCACAAGATCAACTGTGATATGATTCCATCAAAGTTTACTTTGGGGGCTGAAGTTTTTTGGTTTTTTTGTTTGTTTGGGTTTTTGTTTTTTGTTTGTTTGTTTAGTTTTTTGAGATGAGTTTTCTCCGTGTAGCCCTGGCTGTCCTGGAACTCCATCTGTAGACCAGACTGGCTTCGAACTCATGAAGATCTTCCTGCCTCTGCCTCCCAAGTGCTGGGATTAAAGGTGTGCACCACCACTGCCCAGCTGAAAGCTGAAGATTTTACTGGGCTTCTTTATAGAGAACAGGTTACTTACAAGAGTGTAGGTACACTTCCCCCCAAAATTGTAATTCAAAGTCTACCAACCTGGGATTATGGCTTTTTTATACTCTAATTCTTGAGGCCCTATGCAGAATTGTGTGATCAAGTAGTAAGGAGTGAATCGGGTAGTGGTAGCACACACTTTTAATCCCAGCACTCGGGAGGCAGAGGCTGGTGGATCCCTGTGAGTTCGAGGCCAGCCTGGTCTACAATGCGAGTCCAGGACAGCCAGGGCTGTCTCAAAAAACAAAAACAAAAACAAAACAAAAAGTAGTAAGGAGTGGCTGGCTAATCAGGTGAGGGCACCCCTATTCCTCCTTTGCAAGTGGGTGCATCTGAGTTCTCCAAGATGGAGATTGCCTGTGTTGGAGGCTAGAGTCATGTACAATAAGGCGCCTGGGGCCAAGTTTGATAACTGAGTTTGATCCCTGAACCGGAGTTGGTACAAGGAGAGAATTGACTGCCACAAATTGTCCTTTAACCTCCGCGTGTGTGCTCTGAAGTGTGCACCCACAGAGAAATTAATGTAATAAATTAAAACAGAACAAAACAAAATATTGTCCTCGCCCCATCTTCAAAAGGCTTCCTTCCTTTATCTTTCCAACTGCAGGGGCCAAACTCAGGCTAGAGACTTAAGGCAGAAGGGCCTGATCAAAGCCATGCTCTAGGGCCCTGCCTACCATTGCCCCCGGCAAGTCATGTTCTGGTGTGTAAAATCTCCTACGGCTTATTTATTCACTTATTGGCAGGTCTCAGGTAGCTGAGGATGACCTTTGACTTTTGATCCTCTTGATCCCCCCCTGCCTCCACCTCCCAGGTCCTGGAATTACAAGCATGTGCCATCACACCAGGTTTTATTTATTTAGGGGTGTGTGTGTGTGTGTGTGTGTGTGTGTGTGTGTGTGTGTGTGTGTGTGTGTAAGAGAGAGGGAGGGAAGAAGGGAAGGTAGTTTTGCTACACAGCCCAAGCTGGCCTGAATTTTGGCATTACCCTGCTATCATAAGAACTGCAGTGATAAGTTTGTGCCTACACTCACAGCTGCTCTTCTAAAATTTAAAATGCAGGCTATTTTTCTTTTATCTCTCCCCAACACACACACACACACAGTCTCATGTCATCCTGGCTGACCTGGATGTTATTAGCTGGCCCTGACTAGCCTTGGTTCCTAGCAATCCTCCCATGCTCTCCCAAGAGTTGAAGTTATAGACAATAGTCATCATGCTGGTCTTAATTTTCCTTAAGTTTCCCAGGACAGGGTCTCTGTGTTTGGTTCTGAGTGTCCTGAAACTTGCTCTGTAGACTAGGCTGGCCTTGAACTCAGAAATCTGTCTGAGTTCTGCCTCCTGAGGGCTGGCATCAAAGATGTGTACCGTCATGCCAGGTCTTCCTCTGCAAGAGCACCAAGTACTTTGTTTGTTTGTTTTTGAGACAGGGTCCTGGACTTGCTTTGTAGATCAGGCTGGCCTCGAACTCATAGATATCTGCCTGCCTCCCAAATTCTGGGACTAACGGCGTGTGCCCCCATGCTCTGCTTCCAGAATATTTCTTTTTGTTTTGATTTGTTTTGTTGGTTTTTTTTTTGAGACAGAGTTTCTCTGTGTAACAACTCTGGCTGTCCTGGACCTTGCTCTGTAGTCCAGGCTGGCCTCAGCCTCACAGAGATCTGCCTGCCTCTGCCTCCCGAATGCTGGGATTAAAGGCGTGCGCCACCACCGCACAGCTCCAGAATATTTCTTAACTTGCCAAACAACGCCACGAACTTGGGACCAAATATTGAAATACCTGAATCCCATGAAGGATATTTCTCACCCAAACCACCAAAGGTGTACACACACATACACACACACACACACACACACACACACACACACATACACACACACATACACACACATACACACACCCACACATACACACACATACACATACACACACACACATACACACACCCATACACACACACATACACACACATACACACACATACACACACACACATACACACAGACACACACAGACACACACACACACAGACACATACACACACACACATACACACACATACACACATACATACACACACATACACATACACACACATACACACACACATACACACACATACACACACACACATACACACACACACACACACACACACACACATACACACACAGTAATTGTTCTGGGCATTTGTCTCAGAGAAATGAAAATGTATGCTCACATAAAACCTATATACAAATGCTTACAATAGTTTTATTTATAACGATCACAAATTGGAAGACAACTCACAATTTTTTCAATGGGTGGGTGAGCAATAAGACAAATAATAGTATATCCATGCATGGGATATTGTTCAGCAACAAAAGGAATCGATTCCTGACATATACAACGACTTGGATGGATCTCAAGGAATTGTTGGTGAGTGCAAAGTCAGTCTTGGGATGTATGGTTCTGTTTATATAACATCTTTGAAAGGAGAAAATTCAGAGATGGTAGTGATCTAGGGAGGTGGCTGGGCCTCTAAGAGTGGCCAGCAAGGGTGCTCTTTGGGTAGAACTGGGATGCATCTTGACTGTTGATGCTGAGCGAGCACACGCAGGTTAGGATAGTGCATAGAACAACGCACTCGCACAATCACACCAGAAAAGAAACGAGTGCAGGTAGACCTAGACAAGCCTGGTAAGTGTTTATCAATGCTCATTTCCTGGTGCTGATATCTGTACTATAATTACGTAAGATGTTGCCTACAAGGAACCTGGGCAAAGGGCACACAGACTCTTTCTGTATCGTATTTTATGACTATTTGGGACTTCACAATGATCCCAAATGAAAGAGCCTGGCAATTGCTCAGAGCCTGGAGCCATTTGAAGAGTTAGTAAGGAAGAAACATATGAAGCACTTCTTTGAAAAGCTTCCTTTGACTGTGTAAATCAAGTCATCTTAGGTTCTGGAGGTGAACCCAACATGAGCTTTCATCATTCGAGATCACCCCGTGATGGTGTGCCTACCTGGGTCCTGTCTCTTCAATCTAGAGTCCTGGGCTTTATTAATTTTTTTCACTTATTAGGCTCATTAGCTGCACTAATGACTTCAGTAAATGTTTCTACTACTGAAGAGATCTTGTGTGAGACGCTGAATGCTATATTATGGGTGCTCTCTATAAAGGCTGCTTAAAATTAGATGGCAAAGACTCCCAATTCACATCCTGCCAACTGTCTTACCACACTTTTTTTCCCTTCTTGCCTGCTTGCCTGCCATGTTATCCTCTATAATGAGTGAGTTACAGTAATTGTAGCTGGAAAAACCATCATGCGAAGGAGGGGGTGAGCAGCTCAAAACCTGCCTTCTTTTTAAATGAGTAAAGCTTCTGTTGCTTTTTGGCCGAGATTCAGCTTCACAGCAAAGTCAAAAGAACCAGAAGAGTAAACGGCACGTGGGGAGGGCTCGTGGCAGCATAAATTAACCGGATTTCATTTTCCCTTTAATAAAGAATTTCGGGTTTTCCACAGCTAACTGTATAATCAATTTGCTGCCCCGCTGCTTTGCTAACTGCCTGTTGGCTCCACTTCAATACTATCAAGCCGAGCCTATGGCCAGAGCACAAGGAGGAGCCAGCAGCATGGAGAAGAAACTCGCTGCCTGGACACCACAGAGTGGTCTCCTTCCTGCCATTTTTTTTTCTCAGCTCTGTTTGTTTCTGTCTTCCTTTGGTTGTTGCTTCGAAGCATGGTCTCGTGGAGGCCAGGCTGGCCTCACCAGTGGTGGAGGATGACGTCAAATTTCGGACTCCTTCTGTTTCTACCTCCCCAGTTCTGGGATTACACACCTGGACTGTTGTCACACCTGCTTCCTGCAGAGCTGAGGGTTGAACCCAGGCTTCCATGTGTTAGGCTACACAAGTACTCTGCCGATTGAGCTAAGTCCCTGGCCTTGAACCTTTTAGTCTCCTTTCTTTTCTCTTCCTTTTTTTTTCTTTTCCTTTTTCCTTCATTCTATGACTTTCTTCTGAAATTACATACATTTAGTCGTGTGGAGGACTGTGTGTCTGCCAGGGCACAGGAATGGAGGTCAGCAGACAAAGTGCTTGCTCAAGTCTGGTCTCTCCATTGTGTGGATTGAATGCAGACCAACAAGCTTGGTGGCAAATGTCCTTACCCACTGAGTCGTCCCATTGGCTGGCTGCCTCTTCTCCGTACAGAGCAAGATCTGGCGAGGATGTCCAAGCTTGCCTTAAATCCCTGGGCTCACGTGATCTTGTTGCCTCAGCCCTCTGAACAGCTGAAATGGCAGGACTTCCATCCCATTTGTAAAAAGGAACTGATGATGATGATGATGATGATGATGATGATGATGATGATGATGATCGGGTGCTGGCTATTTTTATGTCAACTTAGTAACCCTAACTGCAACAGTGTGCGTGCAAATGTGTGAGCGCCTGGTACACATATGGATGACAGAGGAAAACCTCAAGAGGCAAGGTCTCTCGTTTCTAAAGTCCTTGAGGCTAGCTGACCTGTGAGCTTCTAGACAATTCCTCTGTCTTCACCTCCTTTCTCCTTGTAGGAGTTTAGGGATTACAGGTGTGCATCACCACCTCTGGTGGTGGGTTTTTATGTGGGTTCTGGGGATCAAACTAAGGTCAGCAGGCTTTTGTGTGCAAGTGCTTCAGACCCACTGAGCCATCTTGTTCTCTCTCTCTCTCTCTCTCTCTCTCTCTCTCTCTCTCTCTCTCTCTCTCTCTCCCCCTCTCCCTTCCCTCCTCTCCCTTTCTCTTCCAAGACAGGGTTTCTCTGTGTAGCCCTGGCTGTCCTGGAACTTGCTCTTTAGACCAGATTGGCCTCGAACTCACAGCAATCCACCTGCCTCTGCCTCCCGAGTGCTGGGATTAAAAGTGAACATCACCATCGCCCGGCTGGACTCATCTTATATCCTTAACAAACCCAAACTTGATGCTCCAAGTGTCCCCATCCCTCTGGTCACTTGAGTCACTGTTATAATTTCTGACACGGTGACAGAGCCTTCCTTAATCATGTCCTGGTGACTGGTTGACATTCAAGTTTTAAAGTCTTTCATTTTCTTCAGCTCTGGAGCACTTTGGAAGGCTTCTTAATTTTGAGTTATTATTTAACCATGCAAGAATTCGGAGTGCTGAGGGGGTAAAATGCATTTCCGATAGAGTTGTTTTCTGTGAGTAAGGCAGCTGAGTCTGTAGCAAACTCTCTCAGCAATCAGCACTTTACAGTCATCCTCCTGGAAGCTTGGAGAGAGTGCAGAAAAAACACATCCTATCATAACTGCTGAATGTGTTCTTCCAGCCTGTCCCAGGCCTGCAAATTATACCCTGTACGATGGGCTCGTTCCCGAACTTAACTTGTAACTCCACATTTTCTCCCTAGCTCGCTGGATTACAAGACACAAGTTAAACATACAAGATAAACAAATATTATCTTTAGTCACAGGATCACCAGACAAAAAGCCCCTCAGAGTGAGCCGACTCCACCCTCCCCGTTGCTATTTCTGCGGCTCATTCCGAAGGCTGCACTTCAGTTTGAGGACCATGGACTCGGGAAGCCTCAAAAGACTGTCTTGCTCTGAAGTCAGGCTAGCCAGGACACCTCCATTGCTTTCTGGGCTGAGACCCTAAAATTTGATTTGATTGGAGAGCTTCATCATCTTTAACCCCTTAGGGTCAGACCACGCCTATAAGCATCACACAACCTTCAGGGTTCACGGTATAGAAACCCACACAGCTCTGGCTTCTTCTTGTATTTCCCAGCATTATTTCTCAGACAACGTATACCTCTTCCTGTGTAGTTTGGGGCTCCGTGCCTCTGTGCCCTCATTCCTCGGTGACAATATCACAGTTTGAAATGGCTTCCCCCTCCAAACCTATGAAAAATTTCTACATTTCCCCTCCCTGGATTTTCTTAGAGGCTCCCTAAGATGTATTGTAATTAGCTGAAGTATTTGTCTATTTCTTTCATTTTTTTTCCCCATCTGATGTGGGGGTTCTTTTCCTATGAGTTACATAGGAAGGGGTGACAAGAGCTAGAGAGGTAAGAACAAGTGTCCCGACGAATGTGACCTTTGTCCCTGTGGAATCCCCATCCATGGTCAGTGTTCATCCTACGCCATGCCTGCAATGCAACACGGCATTCTTTCTTTTCCTGTGAACACATCCCCGACTCTTGAATAACACTTTACTTTCCATCAAGATCTCTCCAAATGGACTTAATAAAAAAATCCATTCAATTGCCTTGAAATCAGAAACTCAAGCACACCCGAGGACTCACTCACTCTGATTATAGGAAAACAAACATACAAGACAGTCGCGGCTTAATTTCTGTTTGGCTGTCATTGAGCGTTGATTAGCAGTGGCATTGTCACTTGGTGAAACATTCTAACCTTCCCTGAAGGAGACTGTTTAGCTAGACAAACTCTTCGCCTGTTGTTTGTCCTCATGATACAGAGCAGAGACACGGCGTTGGTGTCATCAAACCAGCTGTCAGACGTCTAGATTGTGGCAATACAAAAACAAACCCAGCACATGGGAGACCGCCGTGTGGTGGCCTTGGGGCAAGCCATGACAAGTCCGGGCAATCCTCTGAAAGAAACTTTCCCAAAAAGGTCCTGGAGGGAGCTCCCAATTTAGGCAGGCACAGAGATCATGTCCAGGCCCATGACCACCGTGTGTGGCCACACCCCTGTGTCCCTGCAGTTAACCATCCAAGAGATTCTCCGTGTGACTCACTCAGAGTCCACGAAAAACACACTCCACAGGAGCTCTCCCTGAGCCCAACGTCTTCAGTCTCCTGCCTCTGAGGGCAGAGGCAGCCTATAGCTTCACTTCTGCTTTTCTTTTGCAGTGTTTGCACAAGATGCCACTGTGGCCTAAGTGTCTGGTCTTAACCCAAAACCACAGATTTCTAATAAAATTCCCTGGCAAGGAGAATCTCAGGGGACTACTCTTTCTTTCTTCCTTTCTTTTCTTTTTTGTTGTTGTTTGTTTGTTTCTTTGTTTTTGGTTTTTGAGATAGGGTTTTTCTATGTAGCCTTGACTGTGCTGGACTCATTTTGTAGACCAAGCTGGCCTCGAACTCACAGAGATCTGCCTCTGCCTCCCTGAGTGCTGGGATTACAGGTATGCACCACTGCATACCATTGTTTCTTTGTTTCTTTCTATTCTTTATTTTTCTATCGTTTTCCCTGTTAAATTAAAATTTTATAAAATATATTTTAATTATTTCCCCTCTCCCAACTTCTTTTAGATTCTCCCTACCTCCTTACTCACCCAAATTTATGTTCTTTCTTTCTCTTAAAACAAACACAAAACAAAAATTTAAAAAACAAGTAAAAGACCCATAAGAAAAAAAAGAAGGCTAAAGCAAAGCAAAACTAAACAAAAAGTCCACAAAATACAACTGAGTCCATTTTGTACTGGTCAGCTCCTCCTGGGCATGGGGCCTGCCCTGGAACGTGGCTGATAAAGTCCTGACAGTCCATTGGAGAAAACTGATTTTTCCTTTGCCAGAGGGTATTAATTATAAATAGTATCTTGGTTGGGGTGGGAGGCTATGTCCACTCTCAGAGTCAGGACCCCGTCTGGCTTCCACCTGTGCAGGCTTTGTGCATGTTGGTTGCTCAGTCTTTGTGAGTTCGTGTGTGTATCAATCAGTCTTGCTTTGTCTTGAAGTCACAATTTCCTTGTGTCATCCTTCCCCTCTACCTCTTACGTTCTTTCCACCTCCTCTGCTGCATAGATCCCTGAGCCCTAACAGGAGGGGTTTAATGAAGACATTCATTTAGGACTGAGTGTTGTGAAGTCTTCCACTCCTGTCCGGTTGTGGGTCTCTGTGTCACTTCCCATCTACTACAGGAGGAGGCGTCTCTGATGATGGCTGAGTGAGACACTGATCTATAGTTATCAGAACTCATCGTATTTCTGTGTTCTTTTTTGTTTGTTTGTTTTTGGTTTGTTTGTTTGTTTGTTTGTTTGTTTTTTTCAAGACAGAGTTTCTCTGTATAGCCTTGGCTATCATGGACTCGCTTTGTAGTCTAGATTGGCCTTGAACTCACAGCGATCTACCTACCTGCCTCTGCCTCCCAAGTGCTGGGATTTGCTGTGTTCTTTTAGTAGAATAATAGTATTACGTTTTCCCCGGGTCCCATAAACTATCTGGTCTTGGGTTCTTGGCCACTTTAGCAGGATCAGGTATTGGTTCCATCTCACAGCTTTAGTATTAAGGGTTGAACCCAGAGTTAGTGCGTTGTAGGACGTATGCTAAAGCTGTGATACACCACTCAGAAACTCCTTTTTCTTTCAAATGGTGTTCACTCTTACACACACACACACACACACACACACACACATACACACACACACCATAAACAAATCAAAATGGAATTTTAAAAAATTAAAGTGAGCTTAATCAAAAGCAACATTGCGAGAGGCAGGACAAGGCACCTGGAGCCTTTCCTGTACCCTGGCCCCCGGCCTGCGCTGTGATCAGAAGCGTGTAGTGTGACAGTTGGCACCGACAGAAATGTGGGTAACAACTAAGAAATGAATAGCAGAAAACAGCTTGGAGGGTTTGAAATGAGGAAAAGACTAGTCTTTCTCTTTCTCCTTTGACATTAAGCCCACACACTTCTCCCATTTCTCCAGATATTGAATAATTTAGGAAAAACAAAAACATTTTTTTGTCTCTGTGCTTACATACTTTTTTGATAATAGAAAATGGTAACTTAATTGCTACAATGATATAATAAGTCAGATTTATCTTTTTTAAGTATCTTTTATTCTCTCTCTCTCTCTCTCTCTCTCTCTCTCTCTCTCTCGTTTTTCAAGTCAGGGTTTCTCTGTGTGGCCTTGGCTCACTCTGTAGACCAGACTGGCCTTGAACTCACAGCAATCCACCTGCCTCTGCCTCTGCCTCTGCCTCTGTCTCCTGAATCCTGGGATTAAAGGCATGCACCACCACTCCCGGCTGATTTATCTTATAATAAAACATGTTACTTGTCTTTTCAAATTACAAATAGATTTCCTAAATAAAAATCAATGTATGTACTAGGCACAGACTGAGATACCACTTGCCTAGCCTTTGTCAGGCTCACCCTGACCAAGTCATTGTCACCGCACACAAGATGATACACAGCATCTGCAGACAGAGCAGGACCTACCTGCTGACGTGGGTGAGACGCCCTTTCCAGGTGGGGGATATGAGAAAGCAGGAGGGTCAGGGTGCCCAGTGTTGCAGGCAGGTATGCCCTAGGGCAACGCTGTAGGCAGCCCTGGGTGACAGACTCCTAATGAGGGCTTTGCTGCATCAAAAGCACCGCTCAAGTATAATGGATAAATGTTTTCTTTGCTCCAGTAGGGTGACACTGTCAGATACTGGAAAGGGAAAGAGAGAGCCACTTCACGAAACACAGACTGCGTTTGCAATTCTTTCTCTCGCTGTAGGCACAGCTGAGATGCCGCAACACTTACTGTACTGTCCTCGGTAACTGCTCGCAGCTGGTATTAGAAGGCAGGGGAGGTTGTTACGTCTTGAAGAGTACACATTCCTGAGTGAAACTAGTGGCCTTGTGAGAGACAGCTGAGAACTAGTGAGTGCCCTCCACCAGGTAAGCATGTAGCAAGATCATGTCATGCCCTTAGCATTTCCTTCCCATAAAAAGGAGACATCTGCGGGGCGGTGGTGGCACACGCCTGTAATCCCAGCACTCAGGGAGGCAGAGGCAGGCATATCGCTGTGAGTTTGAAGCCAGCCTGGTCTACAAAGTGAGTCCAGAACAGGACTCTGTTACACAGGAAAACTCTGTCTCGAAAAACCAAAACCAACTCCAAAAACAAAAATAAAAACAAAGAAATAAAAGGTGACATTTGGTAACCAAGAAGTTGGTCTTCATTAGACACCAGTCTGCCAATATTTTGACATTAGACTTCTCAGGCCCCAGAACTGTGAGAAATACATTTCTTTTGTTCAAAAAACGCAAACCAAAACAGCATATGATCCAGCAATGCCACTCCTGCGCATTTACCCAAAGAATACAACACAGATACCCATATAACCATCTTCAGCGCAGCAGGATTGCTTACCAAGGCCAGGTTGCCGGATCAACCCAGATCCCCACCAAAAGATGAGTGGATAAAGGAAATGTAATGTGTGCACAGAGATGTTTTATCCAGCTATAAGGAATGAAGTCACCATTTGGAGGAAAATGGATGGAATCAGAGATAATTGTGTTAAATTGAATAAGCTAGACTCAAGATAAATATTTCAGTTTTCTTCTTAAATATTGACTCTAGATTTTTAGAAAAGAACACACACACATTTTAAAAGTAGACGAGGCACAATTTGGGAAGAAAAGAACCAGCTGGGAGAAAGGGAAGGAGTAATGGCAGTTGAACATGAGTAAAGTGTATGATATACATTTATAAAAATGCCATAATAAAACTCATCATAAGACATACATGTTTGTTGTTTATAAGCCACCCAGCATATAGTATTTTTGCAAGAAACAACAATTCTTTTTGTTGGTTTGTTTGGTTGGTTTTGTTTTTTTTTCAAGACAGGGTTTCTCTGTGTAACAGTCCTGGCTGTCCTGGACTTGCCTCGAACACACACAGATCCATCTGCCTCTGCCTCGCAAGTGCTGGGATTAAAGGTTTACACCATCACGCCTGGCAGAACAATTCTTTGTTTTTGCTTTTTCCAGACAGAGTTTCTCTGTGTAGCCTTGGCTGTCCTAGACTTGCTTCATAGACCAGGCTGGCCTTGAACTCATAGCGATCCTCCTGCCTCTGCCTCCCAAGTGCTGAGATTAAAGGTTTGTGCCACCACACACAGCAGAACAATTCTTTTTAAAACAAATTTCTAAGTAAGTACTCCCCTCACCAAGTCCTTCAAGGTTGAAAGTTTCTTGAGTACCCCAAGACTAATTTCATCTTCTAAACCATTTTGTTTGTTACCTCTCTCATCTCTGTGAGAAACTTAAAGAAGGATTTCTTTCTTTCTTTCTTCCTTTTGTTTTCATTTTCTTTTTTAAACTTTATTTTTTTAATTAATTAATTTATTTATTTATTTATTTATTTATTTATTTTAGAAACAGGGTTTCTCTGTTTTAGCCCCGGGTAGTCTGGAACTCGCTCTGTAGACGCAACTGCCTTGAAATCACAGCAATCCACTTGCCTCTGCCTCCCAAGTGCCAGAATTAAAGGCGTGGGCCAACACCACCTGGCTGTCCTTTAATCTTCACCTTAAAGTGCTTAAGAGATCATGATTTTGCTCTTATTTCTTTAGCATCCTTGTCACAGCATCTAACAATACAGGTAATGCAGGGTGGCTACTTAGTTTGACTATTGTGCTGTTAACTTGATATAGGCTGGAGTCATTTTAGAAGAAGAAACCTCAATTGATTGGCCTCTGGACAAGCCTGCGGTGCATTGTTTCTTTTTTTTTCTCTCTCTCTCTCTGATTGGTGATTGATATAGGCAGGTCCATCCCATAGTGAGTGGTTGTGGGCTGGTCCATTCCACAGCGGGTGGTGCCACCCCTGGGTTATGGTCTTAGATGGTATAAAAGCGCAGCCTGGGACGCCAGTGAGCAGCACTCCTTCCTGGCCTCTGCATCAGTCCTTGTGTCCAGTTCCTACCCTGACTTCCCCAACAATGGCGTGTGACCCGAGAATTGTAAGCTGCAATAAACCCTCCCCAAGTTGCTTTGGTCATAGTGTTTTATAACAGCAATAGAAGCCCTAAGACATCTATTTTTGTTTGATTGTTTGATTAACAAGTGCTGGAGATGCGGCTCAGCAGAAGAAGAAGCACTTGTCTTCCATTCACAAGGCCTTTGGCTTGCTCTCCAGCACTGAAAACAATTACCATGACACTTATTCTTGTTGAGTCAAGATCTTCAGTAGATAAGCTAATTATGATCTCCTACTTTGCTGAGAAAAATCTCAGCTTATATCTGTATTTTGGGTAACCATCAACAGTTCATTGCTGCTCATCATAAATTTATCCTAAAGAGAATATTTTAATCTATTATTCCATGCTTTGTTTCTGTATCATAAAAAGAACTCTTGCAAGTCAACAGTAAAAACTCAACTTAAAAATGGGTAAAGTCAGCCAGGTGTGGTGGTGCACACCTGTAATCCCAGCACTGAGGAGACAGAGGCAGGCGGACCTCTGTGAGTTCGAGGCCAGCCTGGTCTACAAAGCGAGTCCAGGACAGCCAAGGCTACACAGAGAAACCTTGTCTCGAAGAAACAAAAAACAACAACTGAAACCAACCAACCAAATAAACAAACAAACAAAAACCAAATAAACAAACAAACAAAAAGGGCAAAGTCACTTCCTAGTTCTCCACAGAGGATACACACATGGCCAATGAGCACATCCAGCACCACACAGTAAATCAATGGCAGTGTGAATGAACAAAGGCCCCTAAAGGTCCAGTGAGACATTCCCACAGGGATTCCAATTTGCTTTGCTTTTCCTCCTTGTCTCTTTTTTCCTTTCCTTTTCCTTTCTTGGTTGCTTTTCTTAAGGATTTTTCTCCTCCCTTGGCAACCCACAGCACACACAGGGGAAGCATTCATGATTTTTCTCAAGGACCTTACAGTGAGGCTCAAGAGACAAGTCTCAACATACAGAAGATGCTACAGGAGCCTCGGAGCTTCTCACAAAGCAACGTGTGAGCCCCTCCTTCTAAGAGGCACAGGTAAGCCCCATGAACTGAGAGCAGTGAGGTGGGAAGGACACAGTCGGTCACAGGTCATTTCAAGTCGCTGTCATCTGAGGAACCCTAGGATTGTCTCTTGACAAATGAAACGTGTTGCGCCCTGACTGGGGCTGGAGGCCGACTTGTTTCCTGTAACTGCAATCCCACTTGATTGGTACTGTAGAATCCTAAGTACCATCGCCTTCTCTTGCTCTAAATTGGATGGCCTCTTAGCGTTCATGGTACAGGATTTGACCTATAATGCATCTTGTTTATATAACACTCTATATTTAGTATCAAATGGAAAAGTTTGCCAATAATGACCTTTTGGAACACAGTCAATTCTCAGGAACCAAGTCTGGCTGTGGCAGCTCATCAGAGGAGAGTGACCAGATGGAAAAGGAGTGATTGTGCGAAGAGCTCGTGTGAGGAACCTGTTCGCAGAGTCCCAGCTCTCTGCTCCACTGCCTCCTAGAAACCTTGTCTTCCATCTCAGGGACAGCACCAGACCATCAGCCTGAGGCGCTCAAGCCTTGCTGGGTTGTCTTCACTTGGCGATTGTTTCACTTAACCACCCATTTCTTTTCTGTAAAAAACAAACAAACAAAAAAAAAACCAAAAAAAACCAACAACAACAACAACAAAAACCAAAACCAAAACCAAAACAAAAAAAATCCAAAAAACAAAAAACAACCCAACCCAAACAACTCCAAACAAAATCTACCAAAGCATCACTATCACTGCCAACATCTCCAAACAAGAAGAGCAACAGAAATATTCCAAGAGATAAAATTTCCTCATCGGGCCGCTTTCAGGAATACTTTACTTTGTGAGTTCTCTACAGTAAGAATGTTGTAGCACCGACTAAAAAGAAATGAGAAAATTTCCTATTTCAAGTGTTTTTTTAACTTAAGAAACAACTTTCCATACTGTGTTAGATCATTTTCCCACCAAGACCAGTATTCTCCTTAGTAGACAGAGGCCTAATGTTGAAATGCTTTGAAAACATAAATACACCAGGCAGTAGTGGCGCATGCCTTTAATCCCAGCACTCAGGAGGCAGAGGCAGGTACATTGCTGTGAGTTCGAGGCCAGCCTGGTCTACAGAGTGAGTCCAGGACAGCCAAGGCTACACAGAGAAACCCTGTCTCGAAAAAAAACCAAACCAACCAACCAAACAAACCAAGAAAAACAAAAAGAAAACCCGAAAAACATAAATACAACACGGGAAGGCTGCTAATGAGCCTGCATCCTTGGAAATCTATGCCTCCAAATTCTGGTTTGTGAAAAGATACTTTGAAAAGGACATTAGGCCTATAGACTAGACAAAATATGTATAGATTAACTTCTTGCTTCTTTTCGAGTATGACTTCAGCAAATAGGGGTTTTTTTTGAAACCTGGAAGTGTTCAGAGTTAAGGGTGTCTCCAGATGCTGCCAAGCATATGTTTTCAGGCATTCTTTATAATATGGAAGTGTTTCTCAGGTCTGGCTCTAAAAGTTGAGCCAAGCAGTTCACATATAGCTAACTATAGGGCTCTCTGCCTAGACAAGACTTTGACCACGCTTGCCTCGTTCCCTCCTTCCCTCCCTCCCTCCCTCCCTCTCTCCCTCCCTCCCTCTTTCTGCTAAGGGAGTGGGAGGGGCAGAAACCCTCACAGCCCCTGCTTATTTTGCTGTGCAGCTTTAAGTTTGCTCAGAGAGCAGGAGCCATGTTTTCCCAGATCTGTTTGCCTGTGGTTTTTCTCAGTATCATCATTTTGTCCTGAAACCATGGGAGAGACTTACAAGTAAACAGAGGAGCAGTGTGTTGTCTCCCTTGCATTAAGAGCTGTTTACAGGAGGACAGCTTTTTAAGATTAACAAGACTGCAGAGCATGTGGGGAATGAGGGAAGCCTGGTCACTCCACTCTCTGCAAAGGCTGAAAACAATTCACCCCTCATTCTTGTTGTTACTTTGAAAAGGGAGCTCAGATTTTCCATTTCAGAAGTCTCCAGAGAACATTACCACGTGCTCTTTGTTTCATTTGGACTTGCTTAGACCATCTGAACACTTGCTCTCCTAACACCTCAAAGCAGCTAAGATTCTGAGGCTTTGAGGAGCTTGGATCTGGCTACATTTGTATTTGAGACAGCCGCTCGAAGCTCCAAGGCTGCAGAAGAGCAGCGTTTACAAAAAAAAAAAAAAAAAAAAAAAAAAAGCACACTCAGCCTGAGGGCCTGAGTTCAGTCCTTGGAAGCCACATGGTGGAAGAACAGAATCTGCTCCCAACATTGTCCCCTGACAGCTCCCTTACCCTCCCCCTTCCATAAGAAATGCAGTTTTTAAAGAATTCCCAGAGGGACTCTCGTTGTAAATAGATAAGTGTTGGGCCTCATATGCAGGAAGCCCTGGGTTTGATGCCCAGCGCTGTGTGATAGGAAGAGTGTGGTGGAAGTCTGTGGATCAGGGGGTGAAGGACGGAAGATAAGGTGTTCAGTGTCACCCTCCAGTACTTACCAAGGTTGAGGCACTCCTAGGCTATATGAAGCCTTGTCTTAAAGAATAAAACATACACTAACAAGCTGGGCGTGGTGGCACACGCCTTTAATCCCAGCACTCAGGAGGCAGAGGCAGGCGGATCCCTGTGAGTTCGAGGCCAGCCTGGTCTACAGAGTGAGTCCAGGACAGCCAAGGCTACACAGAGAAACCCTGTCTCGAAAAAACAAAATCATCATCAACAATAATAATGAAACACCTCAATGACAAATCAAGCCCACAAAAGCAAGGTTGTAAAAATAACACTTCATATTTTTGTTTAGGTTATAGCTTAAAAACCGTAAAGCACGAGGTTGGCAAGATAGGGGAATCTGCCTTGCAAGCTGGTGACCTGAGTTCCAACCATGGTACCTAAGTTAAGGTAGAAGAAGAGTTATCAGCTGACACATCCGTTATGGCATGCCTACCATCCACCCATCATGCACGTGCACACTTGCACACCAATCATAACAACCAATGAAAACTTGAAATCCCAAAACACTTCACATGTAAACATTTCTCTCTTCTTTTATAAATACACAGGTCTGGAGACTAGAGTAATTATTGTAGCATTGTATGATGAAACATACTTAGAATTGGGAGTAAGATCTTTATATTTTTCAAATTAGCACACAAGGTTAGTAGATATTACTATGGGGTTTTGAGCAAAGTGTGGTTTCAGCAAATTGTCCTCCCTATGTCCTCGTGTGGCTTCCTTCCCTTCCTGTCAGTGTCTTTTCTTGTTTCCTGCTCTCTAATTCAGTCTCCTCAGGTTTTAACACAATCACACCCTGTATATGCATGTATGTACATATATGTGTATATGTGTGTATATGTATATATGTGTGTGTGTATGTGTATATATGTATCTGTGTATATATATAGTATAGTATATTTGTGTATGTATGTGTGTGTGTACATGTGTATATATATATATGTGTGTGTGCATTTGTATTGTGTAGTATATATGTGTGAGTAGATGCATACATGTATGTGTACGAGTGTGCTGGGGGCTAGGACCCGAATATGAGAGAACACTTTTTTTTTCCCTTTCTGAGTTTGGTTCACCTAGCTTAACATTACACTTTCCAAGTCTGTCTGTTCCCTGCAGAGTTCATTTCATTTTTTTTTACAGCTGACTGAAGTCTCATTGTATATATGTGCTATGTTTTTATTATATATTGTTCATCTGTTGGTAGGCATCTAGGCCGGTTCCATTTCCTGGCTATTGTGAACAGAGCATCAGTACACAAGGGTGCACAAGGGTCTCTATAGTAAAATACGGCAGGTTTGGGGTATGTGCCTAGGAGTGGTATAGCTGGATTACATGGTATGTTAATAGTTATTTTGCAGGGGGTGGAGGCTCCATACTGACTTCCATATGGGAAGCAGATCCTTTGTTCTAGTCTTTCCTTTCTTTAGTTACTTTTTATGATGGAGAGCTAGAGACTGAACCCAGGACCTTGGTGTCATAGTCAGGAGCTCTTCTTGATAGCTATGTCTTCAGCTCATATTCTGCCTTGAATGCGTCATGTCAGACCTAGTACTAAACCACCTTAGATGATCATCCTGGTACCTTTCCTCCCTTCTTTTCTTTCTTTCTTTTTTTTTCTTTTCATTCTTTCTTTCTTTTTTTAATTTTTATTTTCTTTCTTTTCTTTTCTTTTCTTTTTTTTTTTTCTTTTGAGACAGGGTTTCTCTGTGTAGCCTTGGCTGTCCTGGACTCACATTGTAGATCAGGCTGGCCTCGAACTCAAAGAGATACGCTTGCCTCTGCCTCCCTGACTGCTGGGATTACAGGCGTGTGCCACTGAGCCGGCTTCATCTTGGTACCTTTAAAATAAGAGGTTTGAAGTCGAGCGTCGTGGCACACGCCTTTAATACCAGCACTCAGGAGACAGAGGCAGTCTGACCTATGTGAGTTCAAGGCCAGCCAGGTCAACAAAGTAAGTCCAGGACAGGCAAAACTGTTACACAGAGAAACCCTGTTTCAAAAAACCAAAACCGACCAAACAAATATGTGTGTGTGTGTGTGTGTGTGTGTGTGTGTGTGTGTGTGTGTGTGTGTGTAAGAGGTTTGATAGGCATTCCATAAGCCAACTTTTAGACATATAAATGTGGCCATGGGCATGGATGGGAATATGTGCAAAATTAAAAGTTTTAGTTGCTTCAGTGAGAGCTCCATCAAGCTCACTGCGTCCTCCTATGTGTGTGCAATGGTCCTAAGATTTCTAGAGCTTTCATAGCTTTGTTAACTAACTTTTCTTCCCCTCAAGCCAGCCTAACTTTCCAGCAGGTTCATAGCCACAGCTGTGAATAAACAAACGCAAACACAAAATGGAGTTGTAAGTGAGTAGCTCTGCCTGGTCTTTACGCAGCGGGGGCTGCTTTCCTCAAAGACTTTAGAAGGAGTCAGAGAACTTGACCAACCCAATCAAGATAAACCATAACCCCCTCACCCCAGCAGCCACCGCAAACATCTCAGTGTGTTACTGTCTGAGTTCTTTTCCTCAGCACACATGCACTTTTTGGCTTTCAAATCCCGGACCCCACTGCACATATGCCTTTACACTTATTTTCAAATATTAATGGTGTATTGTGAGAATTTTTACATCATGTATATACTTAAATAGTAAGAGGGTATTTTATTCTGATGCCAAACATCTGGATGAGGAGTTGAAAAAAGTCAGTCAATTATCTAGATATTTTCAAATTCCCAGATGTTTGGCACCACATCGACAAAACATTAAAATCCTTGACCAGTGTTTTCAGCTTTGGCACAGATGTCTGGCTGGCGTTAGGGAGGCAAAGTCTCTCTGAACTGACAGACATTTTGGCAGGCAAGCGGCGGAGCGCTTATTACAATGCCCTGGGTCAGAAGTGTTTTAAAGTTGAGTTTGTGTGTATGGCTAACCTTTTCACTGTTTCACCGCGAGGAAAAAGAGTATATGCTTTTGGAAGCCTTAATCTGTTCTAATGAAAGTCGGCTGTCTCTGTCTTCGGTCATCTCTCAACCTGTTGGGTGTTTCTTGACCTGGAAAGTAGAGCAGGAATTGTCATTTCATTCAAGCCTTGCCCTGAGGGTCTGTGCTCCAACTCCGATTTTGTTTTGTCTTCTTGGTGTGATTAAGATGGTTCTTTTTGGCTGATGATTTTATTAACAGATTGTTCTGAATATTTAAATGTCACATTAATGTGCCAACATCCCTGACAGCAGTCCTGCCGAAAATACATTAAGATGTTTGGAGGATATTTTTGTTTTGCGAATGATCTTTTTCCTTGGGTTGTAATCCTTCCTCTATCCCTGTATTACTTAGGGTGTGTGCTTTTGTACCTATAACCCTTTCTACTCATTGAAAGCTAATTTCTAAAAGTTAGATGTACACTGTTATCTAAATTTTTATGTACTTTAATGGTATTAATAATTAATTTTAAAATTGTCACCTTAATATATTTTTTTCTGGCTTTTTCTTTGGCTTTGCCTTGGTTTGGTTTTGGTTTCTTTCTTTCTTTTTCTTTTTCTTTTTGATGTTGTTGGTTTTTGTTTTGGTTTTTCAAGACACGGTTTCTCTGTGTAGACTTGGCTGTTCTGAACTCACTTTGTAGAGCAGGCTGGCCTTGAACTCGCAGCCATCTGCCTGCCTTTGCCTCTGCCTCTGCCTCTGAAGTGCTGGGATTAAAGTTGTGCACCACCACACCTGGCTGGTTTTGTTTTCTTGAGACAGGGCTTCTCTGTGTAGCCCTGGCTGTCCTAGCCTCACTCTGTAGACCAGGCTGGCCTCAATCTCAGAGACCTGCTTGCCTCTTCTTCCAGAGTGCTGGGACTAAAGGTATGCGTCACCACTGCCCAACTGTTTTTTGTTGTTTTTGATTTTGTATTGTTTTTTAAGATTGAAAACCATTTCTGTCCTTATGTGTATGTGTATATGCCCCTGTGCACCTGAGACCTAAGGAGAGCATCAGACCTCCAAAGCTAAAGGTGGTGGAGAGCTGTTTGCCCTGAGTGCCGGGAACCAAACTGAGGTGTTCTGAGGAACAGGAAGTAGTCTTAACTGTAGCCGTACCTCTCAATCTTCTGTCAGGTTTTTGAGACAAGAGTCTCACTATGGCAAGATGGTGCTGGCACACACCTTTAATCCCAGCACTCTGGAGGCAGAAGCAGGTGGATCATTGTGAGTTTGAGGTCAGCCTGGTCTACAGAGTGAGTTCAAGGAAAGCCAAGGCTATGCAGAGAAACCTTGTCTATGGGAAAATGAAAAATAGAAGTCTCCCTATGTAGCCTGACCTCAACCAGAACTTGGTATGTACCATGCACTGCCTTGAACTTAAAATCATTCTGTCTCAGTCTCCTCAGTCATAGGTGCAGGTTTGCACCACCCTACCCAGTTCTATTTCTTGACCCTGTAGATTTTAGTGATCTTTCCATTTCTCTTCTATGTGATTTTCTTTAAGTTAGCTTGCTTATCCGATCCACACCTTTAATCCAAGCACTGGGGAGGCAGAGGCAGGTGGATCTCTGTGAGTTCAAGGCCAGCTTGGTCTACAAAGTGAGTCCAGGACAGCCAAGTCTACACAGAGAAACCCTGTCTCAATCCTAGCACTGGGGAGGCAAAGGCAGATGGATGTCTGTGAGTTCGAGGCCAGCCTGGTCTACAAAGTGAGTTCAGGACAGCCAAGGCTACACAGAGAAACTCAGTCTCAAATAAACAAACAAGCAAACAAACAAAAAACAAACAAACCAAAAAACCTGAAACTAAAGCAAACAAGCAAAAAGTTAGCATTACTTGAGTTTGTCTATTGTGTCTATGGTACATCTGCTAATATAAGCTGTTTTCATTCTGTCACTGAAATAGGTAAAATCAATCACAATCTCTATGCTATGTGAGAGGGGCAGTGTGTACCTCAGCGGTTAGATGCATGAGCTCATTAGGGACACCAGACTGAGTTTCTTTCATCTCACCCACACGGAGCCGACTGGCCAGTTTCACTGCAGTTTCTTTCCGGTTCTGATCTGACTAGCTCAGTTGCCACAGGCAGGACATTAGCCTGAGTTTTACCTTTTAGTTTTTTTTTTTTTTCATCCTTTCATCCATAAAAAAACTGGAAGCTTCCACATTACCATGTTTTGAGGAATAATTTGTAAGGGCCCTTTGAAATTATACGTATTAGATGCTGTTGCTGTTGTGTAACTTGATTTATGTAAAGGAGAGGCATTGGAAAATCATATAGTATGCTTTTGATTTAAAAATACATACACAAGCCAGTGCACATTTGAGGACTGACTTCTTTGTTCCTTGCAGGCAATGCAATCTCCTCACTTTCAGTTTCAGCATCTGGTTCTATGTGTTATTTTTTATTATGAATCCTCTCTTCAGATTTATTGGGTGTTACAGCTTGCTCAGTGTTCTTGCCCAGTTGCAGTTCACTGATGACTTGCTATTGTGGGTAATTTTTCTGGAGTCCGTTCAGCCCCAAATGAGGGGGTCATTAGGGCTGATGCACCATTACTCTTCTGGTATGTTACTGTCGTCACATCACGGTTATGTATGTATTTTTACATAAGAATGAAAACCTAAAAGAAAACAAAGAACTACAACGATGTAGCCAAATATTTGAAAATACCTACGTAGTCACAATCTTTTTATCTTTATCCAAAGTTCTATAGTTCTGGGTTCTAATGCTTCAGCATTAGAGTCTCCCTTGGACACAGAGGTGCTATCACAACCCATTTGTACCACTATGTCAAAGCACCTTGAGAGATGACTGGTCCATGAAGGATCTAACTTCATCAATGACTTCATCAGTTTATGGATTCATAGATGAATGGTATATTGTGAGAATTCTGTCAAAGAACGTCTAACGCAATTACATATGCATCCTGGAACTGGGGAAATGACCGCAGGATGAGTTTAGGGACTCACTGGACCTACTGTGAGTCGGACTTCAGCCGAAACTCCGTTGATCACATGACCTCCATAAGCTGCTCCTCCTTTAACCAGAGGACCAGTGTTTTTTAGGGTCTCCTGGAATCTGTATCAGCTCTGAATCAGTATCCAACAGGCTTGGGGGGAATCTGATTGCTTCCTTTCTTCCTGTAATGGTTTGAATGAGAACTGGGCTCCATAGGCTCCTGTATTTGAATGCTTGGTCATCAGGGAGTGGCACAACTTGAGAGGGATTAGGGGGGTGTGGCCTTGTGTGTCACTGGGGGTGAGCTTTGAGGTTTCAAAAGCCCATGCCAGGTTGGGTGACATTCTCTTCCTGCTGCCTTCAGATAAGGATGGAGAAGTCTCTGCTCCCTCTCCAGCCACCATGCCTAGCTTTCTGCCAGGATGTCAGCCAGCTCCAAATAAATGCTTTCCTTTATAAGAGTTGCCCTTGTCTGCCCTCACCATGGTGTCTCTTTGCAGCCACAGAACAGTAAGGGGCTCTCATTATACACCTACCCTTGTAGAAGACCTTAGGCCCCTCTGGGAAAGGTCTGGAGAAAGGCTAACAGTAAAACTCTTAGGAAAGTCCTTCCTAGGGCCTAGCCTTTTCTTCATTGAAAGGATTCTGGGTCTGCAAACTGGCTCAAGTCTGGAAATAATTCCAGGGCTAAGATTCTCTTTTGCCATGATCCAATGTGGCCTTCCTTTCGTTTGTTTGAAAACAAAATTTTCTCTTAGAACAAGTCAGCAAAATAAAATCCCAGTTTATTATTGGACATTGTTTTACATATACATCAAGCAGGCTAACAACAACAACAACAGCAACAACAACAACTTCATGAAAAAAAAGAGAAACCTTTTACCTATGGCCTTTTTAACCAGCTCATACAAATCAGCAGCTTATGGTACAGCCAAGGACATACACAGAAAGTTACTGAAACTCTTGGAATAAGATTTTTTTGGGGGAGGTGGTTTAAAATAATTTATATATTTATCTTATTTTTATGCATATTTTGTGTTTGTCCTACATGTATGTCTGTGTGTGAGGGCGTTAGATCCTCTGGAACTGGAGTTACAGACAGTTGTGAGCTGCCATGTGGGTGCTGGGAATTGAACCTGGGTTCTCCGGAAAAGCAGCCAGTGCTCTTAACTGCTGAACCACCTCTCTAGCCCAGCTGCTGTTTTTGTTTTGTTTTACAGGGTTTTTTTTTCCTCCTTTGAGATCATGGTCACACCACAAGTACAGTGAGTAACAGGACAGCCAACGCTCTTGTTACTTGTTATTGTGAAAAATAGTGGACCCCAGGCGGGCATGGTGGAACTCTCCTGTCATCCCACCACTCTGGGAAGCTGAGGCAGGTGGATCTCTGTGAGATTGAGGCCAGCCTGTCTACAAAGTGAGTCCAGGGCAGGCAACAGCCAAGGCTACACAGAGAAACCATGTCTCGTAAAACCAACCAAACAACCAACAAATGGCTGACCCCCTAAGAATATGTACAAAAATATAAAATGTAAATAAAAAATACAAACAAATTTTTCTTTAAAAAAAAAAAAAAGGAAAGAAAGCCAGCAGTGGTGTCACATGCCTTTAATCCCAGCATTGGGGAGGCAGAGGCAGGTGGATTGCTGTGAGTTCGAGGCCAGCATGGTCTACAAAGTGAGTCCAGGACAGCCAAGGCTACACAGAGAAACCCTGTCTTGAAAACCAACAACAACAACAACAACAACAACAACAAAAAAAAAAGAGCAAAGCCTTGGAAATTTTGGTTCTTTTTTCCTCCCATGTTCATGTTGTGGTTTTGGTGGGGAGGTGGAGGGCTCTTGTCCTCTGTGAGTGGCACTGCCCGCTCTGCGCCGGGGAAGTGGATAGAGAACAGATCACAGTGGCCTTAAGTTTAGCTTTTCCTTTTTGCTCTCTCGCCGTCCTCGTCAACCTTCTGCTTCTCGGTGGCGATTGCGTCATCCTCGTCATCTTCAGCTACTCGTTTGCCCTTAGGAGCTTCAGCTTCCTCAACTCCATCTCCATTTGCCTCACTGTCAGCCTCCTGCTCCCCACTTTTCTCCTTAGCATTCTGCTTGGCAGGTACGGCTCCTCCACAGCTTCCTTCTTCCCCTTCGTGTCCTTGGCGCTGATCTCGGAGTTGGTGTCCACCACCGCATAGGACATAGGGATGCGCGCCAGAGATCCGATGTAGTCAGGGAGGTAGTCAGGGAGAAAGAAATCGAGTTTGAGGACTTTGGGGCGGGTGAGAAACTGCAGGAGTCTGCAGCGGAGGAGGAGGGGGGCAGCACAGGAGGGTGCAGTGAGTAGGACCTGAAAGCAATGCAAAACAAACAAACAAACAAACAAACAACAACATAAAACGGCTTTTTGGAGCAACCAGGCAGTTGTTTGAGAAATTTAATGCTTATACATCAAATACAGATGTAGTAGGCGTCTTCTCTGTTCATGCCTGGCAACACCATGATATAGTAAGCAGTATCAAAGGTCCGTAGGAGCCACGCCACCATAACATTCATTTTACCTGTGCTGCCCGTTGCTGGTCAGGCCATGATGGACATTGCTTTGCCTATGCTGCCCATGAAAATAACTGCAGTCGCCTTGTCTTTGGCAATTCACTGCTACCGCCTGGGGCGGGGTACTTCCTGCTACTTGGGGCTCCGATCAAACCCCACTGCATTTAATTCATCTCAGCAGCAGGGTCTCCAATCCTCAGGAAGAAGACAACAACAAATGTGCTGGTGGCCCCTCACCAGGTTTCCTCTTAGAGGCTTAGTGAAGGGCATGCCTTCTGGGCCTTCCATTGTGGAGTACTAGCTTTTACAGAGTACCTTCTCAGTGCTGCAAATCCCCCCAGCCTTAAAATACCTTCAACACTAAGCCAAACCCATCTCTTTTTTTTTCTTTTTTGATAAATGCTTCACCATTCAAATGTGCTTTTTGACACTTAAAAAAAAAGCTATGAGCTTTCATACTAAGTCTAGAATCTTCTCTCACTGAACCTATATCAATAAACTCAGCCTGGTCCAGTTTTATGCTCCTTCCGATATTATCCCAAACCCTTAAATCCTTTCCCACACATACTCCACAGTCTGCTGCTTGAATGAATCAGCAACTCACTGAGCTCTCTAGCGGTGTAGCACACCTACAAACGGACTACACTTCATAGCCCATCTCTAGGGGCCTGCTCAGCCTGTAGGCCGGTTATAGGTCTAGAGGCAGCCATGGTGGGCCCTGAGGGACATCAGTGTTGTCTTTCCTGGCCTGTCTTTCAGAGAAAGTCACTGCTGGGTTATCAGACAATGGAGGATTAATTTCCTCAGTCAAAGCAATATTTTCGGGGTTGGGATGCGACTACATCTCCTGGCTGAGGGTAGAGAGACTGCCTCATCCTCTTATCACACCCTTGAGAATCTGAGGGTTCAAAGTTCTCCATTTCAACAGGGTCCCAAGTTATAGGACCCATTTGTACCAATTCCCATCCTTGCTTTAACTGCCGACACCTTCCGAGGCTGGGACTTGAATTTTCACTGTAATTCAGCCATCCTTCTAAAGAGGGCTTCAGTTTGATTTTCTGCAACGTGAGCTCTGTGGCTGCTGGAGAGAAGATTCTCTTCCAGGACACACTCAGAAACCTTTAGACTGTTATGCGCATCTGGAGCTGGTCAGTTTTATCACCGAGTTCATCGCTCATACTCTGAGATGCCAGAAGTTGGTTCATTTTATCATGGAGCACATTCTTTTCCTTACTCAGAGATGCTAGGACCAACCAGAATTATTATTTTCCTTAATTCTCCACAATTTCTCAAAGCAATTTATATCCAGGAATAATCAAATTCCTGGCCTCTCACAATTGGTAAATTAGAATAATCAAGTTTATTCGTCTCTAAGTTTGTAAAATAGTTCATGCCGTGAGCTTTCAGTACTCTGCCAGCTTTTAGGAGAGTCTTCAGTAGGTGTGAGTTAATTGGACAGCCTAGTCCAGATACTTAAAAACAACTAATCGTTATAATTCTATTGCTCTAGAAACACACACACACACACACACGCACACACACACACACACATACACACACACACGGGATTTATTACAGGTCACGGGCCTGCTAGTGGAACAATGGCTGCCTGCCAGTGGGTAGTGTAAGAATCCAGAACTTGTTCAGTCCGTGAAGCTGGATGTCTCAGCTGGTCTTCAGTGTATGCCAGAATCCCCAAAGGAGTGGGCTGGGATGCCAGCGAAGGAATGAATTGCCAGGGAGAGCCAGGGGCAAACAGCCAAAGAGCCTAACATGCATACCAAATAGCCATACATTAATTCATTCATTAAACCAAGTGAAATTAAGTTTCCATTTTAAAAGTGGTAGGGGGAGGAAAGACCATGTAGAGTGGTGCACGCCTTTAATCCCAGCACTCAGGAGACAGAGGCAGGCAGATTGCTATGATTTTGAGGCCAGCCTGGTCTACAAAGTGAGTCCAGGACAGCCAAGGCTACACAGAGAAACCCTGTCTCGAAAAACAAAAAACAAAAAAGGCCATGTAGAAGCAGGAAGTCAGTCTCCAGGAGCCCACAAATGAGCCTCACCTTCATGATGATTGTCTGCCAGGTGAGCAAGTGCACACCATCCACAGTCCCTCCAGAGACTACCACAGGCAGACATGCTCCCTTTTGGTTTTAATCAACTTTTGTGTTGTTCTAAAAAAAAAAAATCAATCCTACCTTTCAGTTCCCCTCCTCCCCTTTCCGAGACAGGGTTTCTCTGTGTAGCCTTGGTCGTCCCGGACTCACTTCGTAGACTAGGCTGGTCTCAAACTCACATTCATCCACCTGCCTCTGGCTCTGGAGTGCTGGGATTAAAAGCGTGCGCCACCACGCCTGGCGCAGTTTTCCCTTTTCACAATGACTTTTTTCTATGAAATGTAAGAATTAGAAACAGAAGCCCTCTGAATTCTAAACAAAACACAGCATAGGCACACTGGGTATGTGTGTGTCCTAGCTGGTTCTGTGTCAAGTTGACACAAGCTAGCGTCATCAGAGAGGAAGGAGCCTCAGTAGAAATAAGGCCTCAATGAGATGCAGTGTAAGGCATTTTCTCCATTAGTGATCAGTGGAGGAAGACCCAGCCTGTGGTGGGCGGTGCCATTCCTTCCCTGCTGGTCCTGGGTTCTATACTAATGCAGGCCTAGCAAGCCATGGGGGAGCAAGCCAGTAAATAGCACCCTTTCATAGCCTGTGCATCTGCTCCTGCCTCCAGGAACCTGCACTGTGTGAGTTCCTGTCCTGACTTCCTTTGATGATGAACAGTACTGTGGAAGTGGAAGCTGTCAAACAGCCCATCACCATCACCACCATCCATCCCATAACTCTTTTCCCCTGGAAAAAACACCATAACTGGGCACACATAGCACAGCAACCCCCATACCCTCCCACCCCCATCAGCCCCAGGCAGCCACCCTGCTGCCTTCTCTCCTTAAGATTCTGCTGAGTACCAGCAGTAGCACTCTTAGCTGGCAATGTGGTGACTTAAGACCAAGTTCAGGGGCTGGAGAAATGGCTCAGAGGTTGGGGACACTGTCTGCTCTTCCAAAGGTCCTGATGAGTTCAATTCCCAGCAACCACATGGTGGCTCATAACCATCTATAATGGGATCTGGTGCCCCGTCTGGCCTGCTGTACTAATAATAAATAAATACATCTAAAAAAAAAAAACCAAGACCAGGGTCAGGTTCTTAATAGTAGATGCCACTATTGCACTAGTAGAAATTACACTATAACTTGCGAGATTCCCTGATTTTTACTACAGTATGTAGATAACAGAGATGGCTCTCTCTATAGGTTTCTGCAACCACAAATTTTAAAAAAAGTTTATAAACCCCTCAAATAATTCCAGAAATTGTCTTGTCATTATGCCTCAAAGTAACAGAACTATTCACATAGAATTTGCATTGCATTAGATATTATATGTCATTTAGTGATGCTTCAAAAGGCAGAGGTTGTAAGCACACACTGTCATTTCATGTAAGTGGCCTGAACACATGGATTTCTGGATCCAAATTCCTGGACCTAACCCCACATACATAAAGGGCTAAGTGTACATATGCAATTTTAAGAAATCTTAGACTCATTACAGAACTCTTTATAGCTTGTCTTATGCATCTCCTGGCAGCTCTAAAACCCAACAGAATAAAAATATTAGGTTCTAAGATTTTTTATTTTATTACTATTTTCTTTCATTTATTATTTCAATTCCAAGACACAGGAAAACAGCAGCAGCAGCAGCAACAACAACAACAACAAAACCTCCTTCAAATCCATAGTAACACAACATTGGGTAGCATTTGGAGATGCAAATGGTCTTTGTGTGTGTATCTTATTTCCTCATGGAGACTGTGCTGCAACATAGGCAAGCTCCTCACTGGTGTTTTCCAAGCACAGGACTCAGTAAGCTCCAAAGGCCATGTCATATGCTTCATGGTGTAAAGCATACATAGCTCAACAGAGCACTGCTAGGAACAGTCAAAAACGGTAACATCTATTTAATATGGTGCCATCTTTTTCAATGGCATCTTCCTGGCAACTAGTGCACCAGCCTCAGAAGCAGGCATATTCATTAAGGAATCTCAGAATGATTTTCTTGAGGATGTTTTGACAAGTTTGGAGAAGTTATTTGATGCCATTTTGATAGAGAACAGGGAGGGGGAGGAAACGGAGGAGGAACAGGAGCAAGAGGAGGGGAGGAGGAAGAGGATGAGGAGGAAGAGGAGTTGTTAGCCAGAAGAGGTTTCTCAGTCTCTTTGTTTTCCTACAGTCAATTCCCCCCGCTGTGGAACCTGGAGATTATAACTAATAGCAGCCTGCTGGCATGCTTGACGGTCTGCTCCTTCTCCTCTGAGGGAAAAAAACACCAGCATATGTTCATGTGAGAAACTGCCTGTGTAAGTGTCAGAAGTTACAACACAGTGCCATTGGCAAAGGCTTCACGTGTGAATGGCTGGAGTGTGAGTCGTGGCGAGGGCGGCTGGTGTGACTTTTCCCTCCAGTTCATCACCGAGAAGAGGAAGAGGAGGAGGAAGCATGGCCTGGGGACCTGTTCCTGCAGTCCCAGGTAATGATTCAGAGACACCTGCCCCACCCAGAAAAGGGCAGATCCTAAGAACGTACGAGAGACCTGAACTTGATCTTGACGTCATCCTTGAGCTGGGAGAATGGCCCTGTAGTCGTGCACATTAATATGATGTATGAAGCCGAGTTTCTTTCTTTCTTTCTTTCTTTCTTTCTTTCTTTCTTCTTTCTTTTTTTCTTTTTTCTTTTTGTTTTTCGACAGGGTCTCTCTGTGTAGCTTTGGCTGTCCTGGACTCGCTTTGTAGAGGAGGCTGGCTTTGAACTCACAGCAATCCACCTGCCTCTGCCTCCTGAGAGTGTTAGGATTAAAGGTGTGCGCTACCATGCCTGGCTTTGAAGTCCCGAGTTTCATCGCCAGCATCAACAAATGAAAGCAAACAAACAAAAATAGAAAACAAAATTTTAACAATCCCAAGACCTCTGATCACCGTCCTCTAATGCTGTGACAAAATCCCGAGCTTTACATCACTCCAGTGTGTGTGATAGGACACAGTGAGGAGCACAGTTTGTTCTAGTTCATAGAGGGCAAAGAGGAAGTGACTCATTTCATCTTACATTACTGCAAAATCAACTGGGGGAAAGTTGCAGATTTATCTGGCCAGAAGACTCAACCCTTGTTTACCTGGACAGGAAGTTTTTATTTCAGAGCTTGGGGAAAGGTCTTTACATCAAAATAATTCAACTCTAAATTGCTTCCATTGGTGGTCGAAACAACTCCTGGCAGATGTACTGCCAGACGCTTCACAGAATGTACTGGGCATCACTTATATTTATTGCCCGGGGCAACAGCATCTCACACCCCATCTCTCTGTGATGAAGATTATGGTGACATTGAGAACTTGTGCTTCAAGAATGTGAAGGTTAGTACTGATTGTCAAGTTGATGAGTTTTAGAAATACCTGGAAGACAAACCAGTGGCATACCTGTTAGAATTTTCTAGATTGGGGGACATTGAGGTAGGCAGACCCACCTTTAGGCTGGGGTACCAGACTGAATAGAAAGAAGAAAGTAACCTGAGCACCAGCGTTCCTCTCTTGATGCTTCCTGGCTTCAGGGGCCATGTGGCTAGCAGCCTCACACTCCTGACACCATCTCTTCCCTGTCACGATGGAACATTCTTGCAAAGTATGAGCCAAAAAAGCCAAAACAAAAACCAAAACAACCTTTTTCTTCCTTAGGTTGTTGTTGACAGGCATTTTGTCATAGCAGTGCAAAAGTAACTAATACACAGAGGCAAAAACAACAGCCCTCGGATTCAGAAAATATACAGAAGCCAAGAACACTCCACTCTACACCCTCACTTTTTTTTTTTTTAAGGCTGGGAATCTAATTCAGGATCTTGAACATTCTAAGTGAGCAGTCACCACTGAGCCACACCCTCAGTCCTAGTTTGGTTGTTTGAAGGGTCTCTCTAGTAAGTCACAGCTGGCCTTGAACTCAGAATTCTCCCACTTCAGCCTCCTTAGTGCTGGGACTACAGAGGTGAGAACCATCCCTGGGGTATTCTAAGGTCCTTCTGCATAGGGAAGGACACAGTGTGGCCAGAGCAAAAGGTGTCCCCTTAGCAAGCTTATCTTTTGGGAGGGGAAACAGTTCGTTTTACCCTTAGAAGAGTAAAGAAACCAGAGAGCATCCTTCCAAGGACAATATGACCATGACCTTTCTTAGCTATGCTTCCCATCCCATACCTGCCAAGGTTACAGGTTTTTAAAAAACTACCAACAACAAAACCTCTATGAATGGAGCTTGCGAACCTGGAGTGGCCAGCCCCCGTGGATGGGCTAGTGACATATGGAGAGGAAAGGACTTCGTAATATGGTTTAAATATCAGCACACCTCAACGGAGATGTCGGGGCTAGTGGACAGAAGCAAAACTCACTGGGCTACGTGTAATACTTACTGATGAGTTTATCTTGTGACACTTATTTGTGTGCGTGTGTTCCTGTGCATTCGTGATGTACACATGTGTGGAGATCAGTGCTCTCCTTGCACCATTTGGGCTTCTACCATCTCTCCAGCTCACCATGTCTATTGTCAACTGGCTTTGTCCTGCTGAGCCATCTCACTGGTTCTTAAGTGACTTAAGGATCTGTGTGGTCCACTGCAGTGTTGCATACAAGACCTTATCCAACAAGCTGTGTCAAGGATCATGAAATAGGGTGAGTGTACAGCTCAGACATGCTCACGCTAGCATGAGCAAGGCCTTCGGTCCAATCCCCAGTTGAACACCAAACAACCAAATGAGTAAAACCTCACCCCCAGGGCACTCGGATTTTGCACTAGGCACTTTGAGTTGTCCTTTGACCTTCCCTGCCCCACCCTGTTATCTCCATCTCGCAGATGGTGTCGCAGTCAGCTAGAACAGGATCAGTGACAAAGTGAGATTGGAATCTAGGATGTTCGGCTTCTCTGCTCCATCTCATAGTTTCTCTCTCGAAAGAAATACATTAGGGCTGGCCTATAGGGGGGTATAGAGTGCTTGTCTCCCATGCATGACCCCCTAACTTTAGTCTCCACTTGTGCCACAAAAGGGGGGGGGGGCGGAAATCTGTGCAATGCATTGGAAGCTGCAAGGTTCTCTGGCATTTTCTAACCACCTGGGAATTTTCTAGTCTGTAAAGTCTGGTCAGCAGTCACACCAGAATTCCTGGTTCTGCAGGGCAGGACCAGTTGTCTCTCACTGTCTAGATAAGATTCAGACCTCATGCCGGGTGGTGGTGGCACAAGCCTTTAATCCCAGCCCTCAGGAGGCAGAAGTAGGTGGATTGCTATGAGTTTGAGGCCAGCTTGGTCTACAACTTGAGTCCAGGACAGCCAAGGCTACACAGAGAAACCCTGTCTTGAAAACAAAACAAAACAAAACAAAACAAACAAAAAAAGATGCAGACCTCATATGTTTTTCTCTGTGGAGGCTCAGTTGTTGTAAGAGTAGCCTCAAAGTTGACAGCCTAAGTGTCCCTCAGTTGAAGAATGGATAAGGAAACTGTGGTACATTCACACTATGAAATACTACTCAGCTATTAAAAACAAGGAAATCCCAAAATTTGTGGACAAATGGATGGGACTAGAAATGATCATAATGAGTGAGTTATCCCAGAAGCAGAAAGACTCACATGGTATATACTCACTTATAATTGGGCACTAGCCCAAAAGGCATGTCCCACGAAAGTCTTCACTTACCAGGAGATTGGGATAGATGTGAGGCCATCCTACTGAGACTCTAGGTAAGAGAAATATAGGAGATGGGGAAATAGAAGGACCCAGAGGGTCCTAGAAACCTATAGTGATGGGTGGATTGGGGCCCGGGGGGGGGGGGTCTGCTCAAACTATTGCACTAACCAAAGACAATATAATAGTAAACATCGAACCCTACCCTGGACAGGAAATTCTCCACACTTAAGTGGAGAGCAGGGACTGACTCTGACATGAACTCTGGTGCCCCATATTTGACCACCTCCCTTGGTGGGGAGGCCTGATGGCATTCAAAGAAAGAATAAGCAGGCTACCAAGATGAGACTTGAAAGCCTATGACCATATGGTAGGGGGAGGAGATCGCCCTTGGTCTTAGACCTAGGGGAGTGGAATAGGGTGAAAGCGGGAGGGAGGGAGGAATGGGAGGATACAAGTGAAGGGATAACAATTGAGTTGCAATCTGAATAAATTAATAAAATTAAAATTAATAAAAAAAAGAGTAGCCTCAGCTGGGCATGGTAGCTCATGCCTTTAATCCCAGCACTTGGGAGGATCGCTGTGAGTTCGAGGCCAGCCTGGTCTACAAAGTGAGTCCAGGATAGCCAAGATAACATAAAGAAACCCTTTGTCAAAAAAACAAAAAAACAAAACAAAAAAACAAAACAAAACAAAATAGAGTGCCCTCCATGAATATGTACCAGTAGTGTGTCTTAATCACAAATTCTCAAAAATGTCCTGGAAGATGGAAAAATATTAATTGCAATAATTTGATCATTACTCATTTTATGCATGGGATGAATTATCATTCCAGGTCTCATAAATTTCTATAGTTGAAAAATTGTCACAATGTTGATTATAGGAGATTCTTATGCTGGGGATGTAACTTAGTGGATAGAGTGTTTATTCAACATGACTTTATCCCAACAGTTGGGAGGTAGAGGCTGGGAAATCTGGCTATATAGGGAAGACAGTTGGAGATATATGAGAGTTTGTCTAAAAGAAAAGTTGACAGAAAGTAGTGGCTCATGCCTCTAATCCCAGCACTTGGGAGGCAGAGGCAGGAAGATGTCTATGAGTTTGAGGCCAGTCTGTCCATAGAGCGAGTTGCAGGACAGCCAGGGTTACATGAATCCCTGTCTTGGAGAACAAACAAACAAACAAACAAACACAAATAAAATCGATGTGGAAAAGGAGATCATGAGGGTCTGGAAAGATGGCTCAGAGGTTAAGAGCACTGTCTGCTCTTCCAAAGGTCCTGAGTTCAATTCCCAGGAACCACATGGTGGCTCACAACCATCTATAATGAGATCTGGTGCCCTCTTCTGGTGTGCAGGCATACATGCAGGCAGAACACTATATACATAATAAATAAACACATAAATAAATAAATGTTAAAAAATATCATGAGTATAAAAGTCAGCAGGCAGCAGAGCAGCAGAAGAATGTGTTGAATTTATATCTCCTTTCCTTTCCCCTTCACTTATAACTGGCCCAAACCAAGAATAGATGTCCTCCATGTTGGAAGATAGTGCCCATTACTTATCCTTCTAACCTGAAATTTAAATCACTTATTGATTCACTCAAAACTTTTTTTTCATATTAGATTTCCATGTTAAGTGATGTTCTGGGTGTAGCTGGTCTTGAAATGAGGAAAACAAAGTTAATTTAAACACTATTTGTTGAGCTTCTCTAATCTCACATCCAAACACTTATCAAAGTCCTGTCCATTGTGCTTCAGAATGTTGGAAAGTCAGGTCCCATTTTTCAGGACTATCTTTAGATTTGTCTCACCTTGCCATCTTTTCAACTTAGAACTGTGCTGTAATCTTCAAATTTTACCAGTATCAGCATCATCTGGGGGGGCTTCTTAAAGCTTAAGCTATAGTTGTGTGTTATGACTCATGCCTGTAAACTTAGCATTTGAGAGACAGGAGGCAGGAGGATTGGAATGAGTTTGAAGTAGATCTGAACTACAGTATAGCAGTTTGAATGAGAATGTTCCTCATAGGCTCTTATATTTGAATGCTTGGCCACCAGGGAGTGCTCTGCACTATTTAAAAGGATTGGAAGAATGGAAAGTGTGGCCTTGTTGGAGGAAGTGTGTCACTGGGGGTGGGCTTTGAGATTTCAAAAGTTCATACCAGGCCCAGGCACTCCTCTCTCACCCCCTCTCTGTCTCTCTCTTTGTCTCTGCCTCTGTCTGTCTGTCTCTCTTTCCTTTTCCCTCTTTCCTGCCTCCCCCTCCCGTCCCTTTGCCTCTCCCTTCCCTCCTGCTCCCTCCTGCTCCCCCTCCCTTTCCCTCTCCTTCTCCCTCGTGCCTCCCTCCCCTTCCTGCTCCCCCTCCCTTTCCCTCTCCCTCCCGCTCCCCCTCCCCCTCCCTCTCCCTCTCCCCCTCCCTCCCTCTCCCTCCCTTTCCCTCTCCCTCTCCCCTTCTCTTCTCTGTCCCCCTCCCCTTCTCTTTCCCTCTCCTCCTCCCCCTCCCCTTCCCTTTCCCTCTCCTTCTCCTCTTCTTCTCTGCCTGCAGCTCAAGATATAGCTCTCTGCAGTGCTGTGCTTGTCACTAGGCTCCTGCCATACTCCCGTTATAATGGTCATGGACCAAACCTCTGAAACTGAAAGCAAGCCCCCAATTAAATGCTTTCCTTTATTAAGAGCTGCCATGGTCATGGGCTCTTCACAGCAATAGCCACTGACTAAGACAACTAGTGTGTGCTGCACAGTGAGATTCTTTCTTGTAACCAAATGAAAACTCAGACTACATGTACGACCCCCTCCTCCAGACTTCCCACTGGCCATTAGCCCAGGGAGAACTGCAAACCACTGTCGGCAATTGGTGTCCCTCTCAAAAGTAACCCAGAAATCTTCTAATTCAAACTTAGGAAATCAGCTTGTGGGCCAAAGCTAGACTGCAGGTTGTTTTTTAAATAAAGTTTTACAGGTACACAACAAGACCCATTTGTAATTGTCTATGCTATGCTCCCTATCCATCTGTCTGTCTATCTATCTATCTATCTATCTATCTATCTATCTATCTATCATCTATTTATCATCTATCTATGACACACAAAGCCTAAAAATATTCACAATCTCACAAAATTGTTGTCATTATCCTTACATGAAAACGATCTTTCTAAAAATATAATCTTTCTTAAAATATACTTTCTGTCTTCAACATATCAGCTAGTTCCATGCCTGAAGCCCATTCCTCTGTGGTATGAGAAGCTGTGTACCCAACTCAATCCCTTTGTACTGTGAATTATTCACTTTTCATCACTGTGCAAGTGTCTGGGAGAACAAATGATTAGTAGAAAGGTTTATTTCAATGTATGGATTTAAGAGGTTTCAGTCCATGGTCACAAGGCTGTGTTGTTTCTGTGTGTTGAGTCAGAACTTCCTGACAAGAAGACGGTGAGGGAGCTAAGAGGCTGGCCTCATGGCGGATGGAAGGCAGAGAGAGGAGAGTGTGTCTGTACTGGTCGCTCTCCTCATCTTCCATTTTGTTCCCACTGGGGCTTTAGCCTTTTGGATGGTGTCACCCACACTTATGGCAGAGATTCCCCTGCTGCTTGTCCTATGTACCACTTATTTCTAGAAACACTCTCATAGACACAGTAAATAGTGCACGCTACAGAGCTCTCAGGTGACCCTTGATTCACACTCACAGTCTGTTCGGAACTTGTTTCTTTGAACATGCCATGGCCTTCTCGTGTTCCCGAGTCTTTGCATATTGCCTCCCCAGGTCAGCTAGGTCCTTTTAAAGAATGTTTAAACAGGATGAAAGACAGGACATCACATGTGAGTTTAAATTGTGAGAATTTAAACAAAAGAGACAAGGAGAGAACAACGCCGTCTGCCCATCCCACTGATGAGCTGGCTTCTCAATAGGCAAGAGATAGGGGTGAGGGAAGGGGGCCTTGACTCTGCAGCTCTCTGTAGAGGAATGTCAATTCAGAACATGGCTGCCCTGACAAGAGATCACATCCAAAGACATCCAAAGACCTTCTAGGTCTGTGTGATCTGGCTGGAATACAAACACCCATTTAAGCCAGGAGACAGAGGCAAGCAGATCTGAGTTCAAGGCCAGCCTGGTATAAAGCAAGTACTAGGTAAAGAAAAGCTTAGCTCCAGGCATGGTGGTACATAATCTGCTCACAGCTGGGGGAAGAGCTGCTTGGGATTCAGGATGCTACTAATATCACCCATCGAGATAGGGAGCCACGTGGTGAATAAAGAGCTGACTTCAAACTTCACCGTTTAAAGCCTGGACTCTTAACAACATCTGACTCATTCCTTAGGCTTCAACAAAAAAATGTCATTTCTCTTCACTTCCTCTGACGGGAGTCAGTCTTCCTTCGTCCCTATAAATAGCTTTGTTCCCTTGGCAAATTGTATGTGTTTGTGCTATCATGTTAAATTGTTAGTTTTTATTTAATTTTCAGTCTCTGTCCTCTGGGTCATGTGCTCTTCAAGGACAAGGGCAGTTTTCATTGTCCAGTGCCTATGTCTATTGTGTTCTCTCAGGACCCAGCCCAAGGTTACATATTCAACAAATACTGATGGATGCACACCCACCTGTACCTTAGCCCTCTGTCCTGACATGCTCTGTGACTTACCATTGACCTATTCCTTCCTTCCTTCCCTCCCTCCCTCTGCTCCCCTCCCCCTTTCTTCCTATGTGTATGAGTGTTTTGCCTGCTTGTGTCTGCATCACAACATGTATCCCTGATGCCTGAAAAGGCTGGAGTAGGAGTTGCAGACAGTTTTGAGCCACTCTGTCGGTGGTGGGGGATCAAACCCAGATCCTCTGGAAGAGCAGCAAGTGCTCATAACTGCAGGGCCAGCCCTCCAGGACACCGTTGCTTTTTTTTTTTTTTTTTAAAGTTATTTAGTCGGCCTGTGGTGGCACACGCCTTTAATGCCAGTAGGCAGGCAGATCTCTGTAAGTTCGAGGCCAGCTGGTCTACAAAGCAAGTCCAGGACAGCCAGGGATCGGTTACACAAAGAAACCCTGTCTTGAAAAAAAATATTTATTTATTTATTTATTTATTTATTTATTTAATGGAAAGATGGCACCTAAAGGGAAGAAGGAAGCTCCTGCCCCCCCAAAGCTGAAGCGAAGGCCTTGAGAGCTTAGGTAGTGCTGAAAGGTGTCCACAGCCACAAAAAGAAGGAGGAGAAGAAGAAGGAGGAGGAGGAGGAAGAGGAGAAGAAGATCCGCATGTAACTCACCTTCTGGCGGCCCAAGACCCTGCAGCTCTGAAGGCAGCCCAAATACCATCGAAAGAGCGCACCCAGGAGAAACAAGCTTGACCACTACGCCATCATCAAATTTCCCCTGACCACTGAGTCAGCCATGAAGAAGATAGAGGACAACACACAGTGTTCACTGTGGATGTCAAGGCTAACAAGCACCAGATCAAACAGGCCGTGAAGAAACTCTGTGACATTGATGTGGCCAAAGCCAATCCTCTGATAAGGCCTGATGGAGAGAAGAAGGCATATGTTCGACTGGCTCCTGATTATGATGCTCTGGATGTTGCCAACAAGACCGGGATCATCTAAACTGAGTGCAGATGGCTAATTCTAAACACATACTTTTTTCACCATAAGACAAAAACAAAAACAAAAACAAAAAAACCTTAATTTAATGAACCCGGCATGGTGGCACATGTCTTTAATTCTAGCACTTGGGAGGCAGAGGCAGGCAGATCACTGTGAGTTCAAGGCCAGCCTGGTTTATAAAGCAAGTCCAGGACAGCCAAGGCTACACAGAGAAACCTTGTCTTGAAAAACCAAACAACAGCTGGAGAGATGGCTCAGAGGTTAAGGGCACTGACTGCTCCTCCAAAGGTCCTGAGTTCAATTCCCAGCAACCACATGATAGGTCACAACCATCTATACTATAATATGATCTGTTGCCTTCTTCTGGCCTGCAGGTGTATGTGCAGCCAGAGCACTGTATACATAATAATAAGTAAATAAATTTAAAAAAAAGAAAGAAAAACCAAACAACAACAACAATAACAACAACAAAAAGAAAAAAGAAAAACAAAAAAAACAAAACCACCAAACCCCCCCCAAAAAACAAAAAAACAAAACAAAAAAACAGAGTGAAGCTAGTGAAATTAATGTGGATGTAGTCAGTTACGTCTGTTGACCTCAAATTACAAAGCTATCAACTCTGGCTCCATTTTGAATAAGAATTAGCTGCCCTGATTTTGAAAGAACCTGTGTTGGTGCACATGCCGTATCTGTTTTCATTTGTTGTCTGCAGTTGCTCAATCACGTCCTTTGTCTGGGTTTCCCTGCCTGTCTGGCTTTCTTTCATCAAAAGATACACTCTCTCCCATGATCCAAATTAATTTTTCCTAAAGGCTTTTTTAGATTTACTCACTGGTTGAGACAAGGACTTGCTGTCTGTCAAGCTTAGCCTGGAATTCCATATGTAGACCAGACTGGATTTAAACTTGAGGTCTTCCCAGATGTATAGCATTTGTTCAGGGTGCAGGTGAACTTTCTGGTTGCACTTGTCCAATGAATACGAAGGTGCTGCAGGTATTCCATGGAAGGTAGAATGCAACCTAGTTAACCGGGCCTCACCGACAACTTTTCTATTTAAGGCAAACAACATTATGAAGAAATCATGTGAAACTATTTTTCCTAAAAGTTAACCAAGCTCAGGAAAGGTTCGCCTTCATCGCAGCCATCACTCCAGAGCACTCAAGGCATTTGGTTTTATTTACCAGAGGTTTTCTGGGGACCCACCCTTAGAACTGCAATCAGTGCATCGTTCTCTTGAAGTTTTAATTTACAACGCACCAGTGAAACTTTTTATAACCTTGAGAAATTTCAGGCACCAGGTGCGGTGGCAAACACCTTTAATCCCAGCACTCACTTCAAGTCTAGCCTGGTCTACAAAGCAAGTCCAGGACAACCAAGGCTACATAGAGAAATCTTGTCTCAAAAACAAAACAAAACAAAACAAACAAACAAAAAGTTCAGGAAATGCTTCATTTTCTTTTGCTCACTTGTGAGTAAGAAGTGGGAGGTGTTGCTTTTAAAACAAAAATCCCAATTGTTCGATTTTAGCAGAGAAGACTCAGGAGCCAGGTACAGGGGTGAAAACTTGCTAGCTCAGAGAGGCAGAGGAAACACCCAACTGACCTTTCTACTCCACCAATGTCCCAGTTAAAAACAAAACAAAACAAAACAAAAAACCAAAGAAACAAAACAAAAAACAAAACCAACCCTTTCTCTTTCTCCACACTGTCCTAAATAACCTCAACTCTATGTCCCTCCTTCCTGTGTTTACTTACGTTTACTCCCTTTTGACTGGTTGCTTGCTTTGCCTCTTGATCTATGGTGGACTTTACTTAGCTCTTGGCTTAAAGGTGTGTGCTAGGGCAGAGCCACACCACAACAAGAAACAGGTTTTTGTTTTTGTTTTGAGTTCACAATCTCAAGTTTCAAATGTGATCAAATATCCTGCAACATGGAAGTTCAACCAACAAAATTGCTTTGAAAAGTTTGACAATAAGAAAAAATTCTTTTTTTTTTCCTTTGTTTCTGTTTTTGTTTTGTTTTGTTTTGTTTTGTTTTGTTTTGAGATAGGGTTTCTCTGTGTATCCCTGGCTGTCCTGGACTTGCTTTGTAGACCAGGCTGGCCTCGAACTCACAGTGATCCACCTGCCTCTGCCTCCCGAGTGCTGGGAGTAAAGGCGTATTCCACCATGCCCGGACTAAACCGGTGAGTTTCAAACCAGGAGAGCTGGCAACACTGGTTACTTGAGTGGCTGGGCACAGACAGGTCTCATCAGAGACATCTGATATTCCAGACTTTTGGCCAAAGATCAAGAAGAATTGGAAGAGAATGAAAGATTCAAACAGGTCATATGGATTTCTCCTCTGCTTCTTTTTTGCTCTCTTGTTTTATTCCTATAGATTTTCCTTTTGCACTCAAGGGAGTGCTTTGACATTGCCTTTCTCTTCACACTCATGAACTGCCAAGACTAAAAATGAAAATGACGGTTTAAAAGTTACCAGTCTAATAATGTTGATTAATAAATGCAGGAACATCTAGGTGGTGGTTGTGCACAACTTTAGACCCAGCACTTGAAAGGCAGAAGCAGGCGGATCTTTGAGTTTGAGGCCAGCCTGGTCTACAAAGTGAGTTCCCCGGACAGCCAGGGATACACAGAGAAACCCTATCTTGAAAACAAAAACAAAAACAAAACAAAACAAAACAAACATAGAAACATCCATGCATTTAAATGTTATGTAGCCCCTATAATTAATATCATAAATAAATAGCTACTCTCATAAGAGATAGTTACAAAGACACTGTCTTAGTTGCTGTTCTATTGTTGTGAAGAGACACCATCACCATGACAACTCTTAAAAAGGAAAACATTTTACTGGGGCTGGCTCACAGTTTCAGAGGTTTTGTCTCTTATCATCATGGTGGGGAACATGGTGGCATGCAGGCAGACATCATGCTAAGAGAGTAGCTGAGAGTTCTACATCCTAATCTACAGGCAGCAGGAAGAGAGAGACACTGTGTCTGACACGGGCTTTGGAAAGCCCAAAGCCTAGCCCTAGGTACACACTTCCTCCAACAAGACCACACCCCCTGATCCTTTCAAATAGTGCCGCTCTCTAGAGGCCAGGCATTCAAATAGATGAGCCTATGGAGGGCCATTTTCTTTTTTTTGTTTTGTTTAGTTCATTTGGTTGTTTGGCCTGGGGTTTTGTTTTGTTTTGTTTTGTTTTTAGAGACAGGGTTTCTCTGTTTTAGCTCTGGCTGTTCTGGAACTCACTCTGTCGACCCAGCTGGCCTCAAACTCACAGAAATCATCCTGCCTCTGCCTCCGGGGTGCTGGGACTAAAGGTGTGAGCCACCACTGTCCTACATGGAAGCTATTCTTACTCAAAGCCCCGCGGACACTATATGGCATACTATGTGCCACACAGAACAGTAATAAAAGTGCTCTACCAGAAGGCGTGTATCACACAACCTCTACTTTGCACGAATGTGAACATACACTTATGAAGGAAAGTTCCAGAAAAAGGTGTATTGAAATTCAGTAACTCACATGGTGCTTACTTCTGCTGATGTAACTAAATGAGTTTTCGTTTTGGTTCACTTGAAATCTGTAATTTGTCTATAGTTAGGAAAATCCGTGCTTCTGAAATAGAAGTAGCTTACAGTAGCCAGCAACACTTGGCATTTATTTTGTGTGACTGTTGACTAATTTATATAGAAAACGGCATCCATCTTGTCTAGTTAACCGCATAGTGCAATTCTCCCATTCTCTAGGGACATGGCTCCTTCTTTGTCTCTCAATTAAAGAAGGCCCGATGTCCTGGGGAAATCACTGGTGAGAAATTTGTCAGCGTCTCTGGAGCCTCAGTGTGCCTTCAAGTAAAATCCAGCTGAAATGAAGAGTTTGTTCCTCAAGGGATCTGTTCTCTGCCAGAAATAGGCCTTCCACTTCTGGGATTCTCTTTCAATCTGCTTGACTATGAAGGTTTTAACTTTCAAATGTCGATGCTTTAGTTCCCTGTGCCCTCCTTCCCAGATGGGCGATGAATAACGGCTGGTGACGGTGAGCAGACATTTTCTCCTGACCTATTTCAATTTTCCTGACACTCTCCACTCACCTATGCTCAACACTTTCATGGTAACTCACCAGCGGCCCCGGATTTTCCCAGCTCTTTATGCATGACAAAGCAAGGCTTGTGATTGGAGAGGCAGCAAGAGGCGCAAGGTCAGGGACGGCAGGAGGGAAACCATAAGTCCAGAAGCTCTGGGACTTCTCAACTCTTCTACGACTGACTGCAAGCCCTGACTAGGTAACAGACTCCTGCGCAACGACTGCACACGCTACTGTTAGCTCCGGCATCTGGCCCAGGTGACGGCATGGACCACGGATCCTCTCGGCTTCGGTTTGTACTTAACCAAACAGACAGCGTGGTGTTTCGAGCAGAATTGCTCAGAGGCAGGGAAAGAACACTGCAGTACAGGATTCTTGGCAGAGCTAATGGTGATGGGGGCGGCCAGAATTCTTTCCTAGATGGTATCTCTCTAACTTGTATGTCCTGGAGCACTTAGGCTTGGTTCTGCGGCCTCAGCTTCTCCATGCGTAGATAGGTAATAAGCCGTTCCCTCCACTCTGGTTATATGGGCGCTATGAAGATCAAATAGCCACTTAATGAGATTTAAAGTAGGAAAAAAATGTTTTTGAAGCCCTCAAAAATGCCGTGGGATTTTCAGATTCTGATTAAATCGGAGATACTATTAGGAGAAAGATCTGCACAGCTCACGACGTGCATACTCTTTACTTTTTACTTTTGTTAATTTTAACTTACCATATAAAACAATGGGCTTCATCGTGACATTTCCTTTTGTATTTTACACTCATATTTGTATTTTAAAATCTGAAGTTTATTTTTACTTACGTGTATGTTGTGTGCCTCCTTCCATATATGTGCACCATATGTATACAGGTGGCCTGACAGGTCAAAAGGAGGTCTTGAAGACTAGGGAACTGCACTTACTGACGCTTGTGAACCCCACAGTGTCAGTGCTGGGATTGAACCTGGATCCTCGGCAAGAGCCTCAAGCCCTCTTAACCACTGAGTCACCTCTCCTCTCTGGATCCATCATTATAACAGTTTCATACATATGTACTCTTTTATTAATTTGTATTATAGGGCTGGCTGGGTGTGGTGGTGCACACCTTTAATCCTAGCACTCATGAGGCAGAGGCAGACTCTGTGAGTTCAAGGCCAGCCTGGTCTACAAAGCGAGTCTAGGATAGCCAAGGCTACACAGGGGAAACTCTGCCTCAGAAAAAAAAAATTTTTTTTAATTTAACATTATAATATAATCATATGACTTCTTTTCTCCTTCTAACCCCCTTGCTCTTTCTTTCAAATTCATGGCCTCTTTAATTGTTGGTGGTGTGTGTGTATTCCAAAGCTATAAATATAACTTGTGTTTGGTGTGTCTAATGTTACTTGTACGTATGTTTTCAGGGCTAGCCTTTTGGTACTGGATATCCAGCTGGTGTCTCCCCCCCTCCCCCAGAAGGACTATTTCTCTAGCATTCACTGTTCCTTCATTGCCCGCAGTTCTTTGTCAAGGGTTAAAACCCCACGTGCTTCCCCTGCTTTGTACACTCTTGCACTATTATTCACCCGCTCACTCCCCACCCTCCCACCCCCACCCCCACCCCCACCCCCACCCCCCTTAGCCCTGTTATCCTCTTTTCTGCTGGGCCTCTTTCTCACCTCCAATCAATTCCCCTTCTGCATTTGGGTCTAAGATGCGTGTGTGCACCATTTAATCCAGATCCTGCACGTGAGAGGAAACACGCCATGCTTGCCCTTCTTTTCATAGTATTTTTTTTTTCTTTCTTCAGTGCTGTATTTAGCTGACAAATTGTTTCTCTGCTGCTGCACAGATGTGGAAGAAAATGGAGGCAAAAGTAACTTAATAAGCATGGCAAACTGGAAAGAGAGCTGTGGCAGTTGCCTACAGCCTCTCACATATTTTTATGGCTGATGCTAAAATCTCAAGTCTCATACATTGGGGGAGGGGGAGGGGGTGGGGGTGGGGGTGGGGAGGGGCAGTGCATTTAATAGCAACTAAAATGTCCACACTGGTTAGCACATCTCTCACACAGAGAAACTAGAGCCGGGTGAGGACACGATTCCTGAACACATACAATAGCAAGACATTTCCTGGAAACCCACTGACCTTTGCCTGGGACAGTTGCATCAGCCACACACGCTTGTGTTTCAGATTATAAGCATCATGGGATGGAAGAGCAGGTAGTACTCTTGCTTGGTACAACTGGGCATCAGATGGAAAATGGTGAGTGTGTACCTCTTAGTAGGTGAGGGAAAAGTTCCCCCAATTTCATTTGTCCTCTACTTGCCTAACAGGCCCTCAAATTAAACAAACTACTTCCGGAACAAACAGATTCCACTTAGTGGATTCAGATCGTTATTCCTTGTTCTTGTTCTAAAAATACTTCTAAACAGTAGGAAAATGGCCAGGAAGTGCAATCTAGTTTCTACTGGATTTTAGGTCCCTAGTGCTTAGCTTAGAGTGTGGACTCTAGGACAACGTGTTCTTTCATTAAGTGCCGTAAGAGCCCTGTGTTCATCTGGAAGGACAATCAAAACTAGCAGCAGTGATCACTAGCTTTGGAGAAGTGGGAAGCCAGAGGGAGGCTTGGTTTTAGTAGATCACTGTGCCTTACCCACCCTCAAGCTCAAATCCTACACAAAAGATAGAAAAATGGGGGCTGGAGAGATGGCTCAGAGCTTAAAAGCACTGATTGCTTTTCCAGAGGTCCTGAGTTCAATTCCCAGGCACCACATGGCAACTCATAAACATCCATAGTGTGATCTAAAGCCCTCTTCTGGTGTGCAGGTGTACATGCAGACAGAGCACTATATATATATATATATATATATATATATATGATGCAAAAACAAACAAACAAAAACCCTTTGCGTCTGTTGCAAGAACTGGAAGTAAAGAAAAGGAGCTGCTCATTTTAAACACTATGGAACCACTGTGGCATGGCAGCATGTTTGCAAGGCACGTGAGTAAACAGATGCCGTTCGTCATCAAAAAGAACAAGGGACAGCACTAACCTAAATTAGTGCTCTCTGCTCTCCAGTAGGGAGGGAGGAGCCTTGAGGTATTTGTTGTACTTGTATGTCTTTCCCCCCTACTCAAGAGCTCACCCATGGCTGTGAGATGAAGGGAAAGACAGAGTCCAAGCCAAGTGGCAGTGGGCCGCGGAGCTCTCTCTATACTACAGTCATGTACAGTTATACATTTACCGGTCAAAGCTGCAGACGGATGGCACCATTCCTCAGAACATTCTACCCAGACCCTGTGAAAGCACCTAAGCACTTACTTCAGATGTTATTACATGGGACAGGGTGTTTGATGATCAACCAAATACACTGTTCCTTGGGACTCTTCCAGTGGAATTCTTCTTAAGTAATGTTGCTTTTCTTAGGTCACGAGGAATTTAATTAAGACACTCCAACATGAGTCAAGATGAGACCCCAGATTTTTTTTCAGATGAATATCATTTTAGAGACCTCCAGATACTCTTCTACTTCTTCACCTTTTTAAAGGGAAAAATTGAAATAACCTCCTTGCTGAGGCAGAGCATCTGTGTCGGAGTATTACACAGCATGGAACTGTACGGCCAGTTGTCCTCTTCCACACTCAGCCATTAATCTCACATAGGGGGAGGCGCTCTGTGAGAGTCTCTGGAGACAGAGAAATGAAGGAGACTCTGTGGTAGGAGAGGAGGCTGGGTGCACCTTAGAGGTGGCAATTGGTGTGAGGCAGAAGGTGTCCCCTATGGCCAGGGCAGTGCTATGAATGTGAAATGCACCCCACAGGCTCATGTGTTTGAACACTTAGTTCCTAGAAGGTAATGCCATTTTGGAAGGCTGTGGAGCCTGTAGAGAGTGTATCCCTTCTCACCTGTGGGTCGAGATCCTTTTGGGGACCAGACAACCCTTTAACAGGGGTTGCCTAAGTCCATCTACATATCAGATGTTTACATTACAATTCACAACAGTAGCAAAATTACAGTCATGAAGTACCAACAAAAATAATTTTATGGTTGGGGGTCACTACAACATGAGGAACTGTATTAAAGGGAGGCAGCATTAGGATGGTTGAGAACCACTGGCTATAACCTTTCAGACTGTGAGCCATGATAGTCATTTCTCCCTTAATTTGTGTCTTGCCAGATACTTGGTCAAAGCAAGAAAAAAAAAGTAGTTAATGCAATGAGACATGGAGAAGAGCAAATTCCTAAGAAGCATGGCGGTGAAAAGAGAAATGTGAGGTTGGACCATGGCCCAGTGGTTAAGAGTGAGCATGTGCTGCTCTTGCAGAGAACATAATACTGGTTCCCAGCACCCATATTGGGTGACTTACAATCACCTGAAACTCCAGCTGCTTGGCATATGACACCCTCTTCTGGCCTTCATGAACCCCTTACTAGGGACAATAGAAGGCAAGCTCTGTCATCTTTGGCTGCGTCTTGATGTGTAAACCTTTAGATTGAGTAACTGTAGGGGAGGCTGTGCTGTGCTTTGTAGAATAGTTGGCATTACCTCTGAGCTCTACCCATTAAGTTCCAGACACAGTCCACTAGTTGTGACAACTCAAAATGTCTCTAAAAGTTGTCAGTTGTCTCCCATGGGTCAAAATCTCTACCTCTAGTAAATGAAAACATTAACTTAGGCCAAGATAATTTCATTTTTTTGGTAATTAGTTAGCTGTTAAGGTGCAGATGGAAAATTAGAGTTGATAAAGAACCAACTTAAATATTTTCCTCTTGTTACTATTGCTGCTAAATGTTTCGTGATGAAAACTAGCAAATTAACATGTCTGGAGACTGGCTGATCCTCATTTTCTACTTGCCAGTCATAACAGGATCTGAGATGTGATCCTGAAAAACAGTTCAGCTTTGACACGGGCACTGCTTACTTGGGACAGCAGAGCTTGTACTAGTTTCTAGAGCACACAGAGAACATGGCTTCTATCACACAGAGAACATGGCTTCCATCACACAGAGAGCATAGCTTCCATCATACAGAGGGCTTCCATCACACAGAGAAGTAAGGCTTCCATCACACAGAAGACTTCCATCACAAAGAGAACGTGGCTTCCATCAAACAGACAACATGGCTTCCATCACACAAGGAAGCATGGTTTCCATCACACAGAGAACATGGCTTCCATCACACAGAGAACAAGACTTCCATCACATGCAGAAGCATGGTTTCCATCACACAGAGAACATAGCTTCCATCACACAGAGAACATGGCTTCCATCACACAGAGAACATGGCTTCCATCACACAGAGAACATGGCTTCCATCAAACAGACAACATGGCTTCCATCACACAAGGAAGCATGGTTTCCATCACACAGAGAACATGGCTTCCATCACACAGAGAACATGGTTTCCATCACACAGAGAAGTAAGGCTTCCATCACACACAGAAGCATGGTTTCCATCACACAGAGAACATGGCTTCTATCACACAGACAACATGGTTTCCATCACACAGAGAAGTAAGGCTTCCATCACACACAGAAGCATGGTTTCCAATACAGAGAGAGCATGGCTTCTATCACAAAGAGAACAAGGTTTTTAATCACACAAGGAAGTGTGGCCTCCATCACACAGAAAGCATAGCCTCCATCACACAAAGAACATGGCTCCCATCACACAGAGACGTATGGTTTCCATCACATAAAGAGTATGGTTTCCATCATGTAGAGAAACATGGCCTCCTGACTTAACACTGCTGGATTCTCTCATGCCTCTCCTGCTGGCAGAAGGACTGGGCCTTAGAATGCTAAATCAGCCCTTTTCCTTTGCTTTGGATAGAAAACTACAAAGATTCAAGATACCTAGAGACTGTCGGAGATTTTTTTCCCTGTGATAATTCTATTCTGTCTTTCATAAATTTTGTAACTACGTCAATAGTAATCTTTGATTAACTAGAACTTACTATTTAACACAGTGACTATTTATCCTATTTTTTTCTGGTTTTGTTGTTGTTGTTGTTGTTGGTGGTGGTGGTGTTTTGAGACAGGGTTTCTCTGTGTGATAGCCCTGGATATCCTAAAACTGGCTTTGTAGACCAGGATGCCTCAAATTCACAAGTATGCCTCTGCCTCCCGATTGCTGGGATTAAAGGCATGAGCTACCACTACTCTATTTATCCCATTTTCTAATGAAAAAAGAAATCACAGGAGCCGGGCGTGGTGGCACACGCCTTTAATCCCAGCACTCGGGAGGCAGAGGCGGGCGGATCGCTGTGCGTTCGAGGCCAGCCTGGTCTACAAAGTGAGTCCAGGACGGCCAAGGCTAACACAGAGAGACCCTGTCTCGAAAAACCAAAAAAAGAAAAAAAAAAAAAAGAAAAGAAAAGAAAAAAGAAAAAAGAAATCACAGGACTTAAATTTAAAAATTATATGAAGCTTTCAAAATAAAACCCATTATAAGCAAGAAATGATCAATAGTGGACATTGTGGAATTTTGAACGAGAGTGGGCTCCGTAGGTTCTTACTTAGGCTTGAATACTTTATCTTCAGTTGGTGGACCTGTTTGGAAAGGATTGGGAGGCATGGCCTTGTTGGAGGATGTATATTATTCAGATTGGACTTTGAGGTTTCAAAGCCAACACTCTACACCATTGTCTCTCAACGTAGGCGGGAGGTTATCGTGTAATTCAAATGTTGAATTTACAGTAATCCAGAAAGTACTTACACAGAGAGTAAAACCGTAGAACAATGTATTAGTTCTGTTCCTTAAAGAAAAACAGAGCAATTGAAGTTTCTAAGACAGGAGCTCACAGCTCCCAGATTAGACTCCTTTGCTCCCAGAGCAGCAAGGCCCCCAACAGGCTGCAGAAAAACAAAAACTGATACACACTCTAGAGAGGCAGTTCATTGTATGTTTGTTTTGTTTTGTTTGAGTCAGGGTTTCTCTGTGTAGTCTTGGCTGTCCTGGACTCACTTTGTAAAATAGGCTCGCCTCAAACTCACAGCATTCGCCTGTCTCTGCCTCCCAAGTACTGGGATTAAAGGCATGCGCCACCAGTTCTTTTAAGAAGCCCTTGTCAAGGAAAAAAAAAAGCACCTCCTTAATACAAGCAAGCTTCTCAAAGGCAGACTTTCCGAGCTAAATCCCATGGAGAAGGGGCTCTTGCTGGCCTGACTCCTGCGGGCCAGAGGAGCAAACACTTGTGGACCCAATAACTTCCCAGAGTGGGGGAGGGGTCAGGATCCAGTGAGGTGGGGGAAAAAAAACTCTCCCTGGAAGCAGGAGCCAGAGAAAGACAGAGAAGCCTCAAGCATCTGACCTGGAAAGGTCTAGAAGGTCTAGATGTAAGAAAGCAAAGTCCTTAAGGAGAGGTTTTGAGATTTAAAAAGATTATTTTCTATGTTGATAAAGATGGAAGGCACAGTAACCCAGTGTTTCTGGCTTTCATTTGAGTTTGTTTCTTTTAGCACACAAGTACTTTTTTCATTGAAGATCTCAGTTTTGTATATTCTCTTTGGGAGAGATCAGGATAAGACGGACTTGGAGAAAAAAAAAAAGAGACTGAGAAATGAAATGCTAAATTGAAGGCTAGAACAGAGGTTGGAGAAATCTTTGAATCAAAATAGGGATCCCTCAGAGAAATCCAAACTAGAATATACAAAAACACCAAAGGAGGTAATTCCAGATGAGGAAAATCCATGAGGGCTTGAGGAAATTGCTGAATGGCTGCTCATTGAGATGGTAGATGGAAAGTCTTCAGCTACAGGCCAACGTGGTCAGGCTGGGTCCTGTAAGTGTGTTGTCAAGGTTCAGTTACTTGATAAAGGTCTGTATGCCAAAGTCGAAATGTAGATCCTGTCTGGTGTTGCTTGGGAACAAGGCCATACCGTGGCTTGTATGCTCCATTTGAACCTATACTATAGGTTCAGAGTTCAGAATTCCAGTGGGAGTTTGCCTTAAACTCTGGAAAGCATGATTCTAAGGTTACACATTAGTTAGAGATGGTGACTGTCTTAGCTATGCCTTTACAAATTGGGGATGCTGGTGCTTCAGTATGTACAACAATTTTTTAGACATTATGACATAAAACCTATTACAGAGATAACTTAGCATCAAACTTATAATCAAAGAACTATTTTTAAAAGGTATCATAAAACAGAAGGGGAATAAAATATCTCTCCAAAATAGGTTAAAGAGCGATTTATTCATTTCAAAATTATTAAATGAGACACAAAGCACACCTGCTAAGATACACTGGATTTTAAGAAAGGACTGCTGAATTAGATCAGCATGTAAAGGTTCAAATTCCAAAATGGAGGATAGAAAATGTGTTGCGGTGGTGGCGCATGCCTTTAATCCCAGCACTTGGGAGGCAGAGGTAGGCGGATCGCTGTGAGTTCGAGGCCAGCCTGGTCTACAACGTGAGTCCAGGACAGCCAAGGCTACACAGAGAGACCCTGTCTTGAAAAACCAAAAAAAAAGAAAGAAAGAAAATGTGTTGCATTGGGGAGGAGTGTGGGAAAGACTGTAAGCTTTGTCACAGGTGAAAGCAGTCTTGGTGGGCTTTACCCTTGGACACACCATGGAGACCCTGAGATAGACTGGGTGGAGCCATCCTGGGCCGGGAATTCAGGAAGCAGACCTGGGGACTCCACCTGGACTATTGTTTTTCTAATCGACCCTCAATGGGAGAAGGAGACCGCCCTTCCCACATGACACAGACAGGCAGAAAGGAGAGAGCAGCAGTAGGTTCAGACCGGGTTTGAGCGCACGTGGATCAGCGAACAGGCTGGACTAGCACACAGGCCAGAGACACCTAAGGACCGTCCTGTGGAACGGATACTGGAAAGTTCACTCTTTTTTTTTCCCTTTAACCTTTTTTCCTTCTTGTGTAAGCTAGTTGGGTTGTATAATAAAGTTTAATTGTTAAGAAACAGAGCCTACAGAGGAGAATATGCTTCTGTCTCAACAGAAATTAAAAAGCTATGTATTCCATCCAAACTGATGGGAATCAGCGGGTGGGGGGCGAGGACGGAAATCCTGAAGGTTTTGGCTGCAGATAGAAGGACAAAAATCAAGAAGACCAGAAGGGTCAGGTGTGTGTGAAGGCAGAGGCAGAATTAAAGGCTGACCTGGTCTACGAAGTGAGTCAGGACAGCCAGGGCTACACAGAGAAACCCTGTCTTGAAAAACCAAAAAACCAAAAGCCCCAAAACAAATGACAACAACAAAAGACCAAACAGGACAAGCACCATAATTTCCTGATCCCTAATCCCTGCACATGGGAACAACTCTGAGACTGACTGAGACATGAAAATGTCTTCAGACAGAACTTCAACTATGCAAAGCCAATAAATCTTTGATGCCATTGTTTTAAATGCCATAGATAGAAATTTGTTTTACAGAGAGCAATCTTTAACTGAACTGTGCTCAATGCACAGCCAATACATTTATTGATATGCAAATGTATATAATACCTTTGAAAGTTGATATTTTGCAAAGCAAGAGGACCAGACAAACACACACACACACACACACACACACACACACACACACACACACACACACCAAAACAAATAACCTATGTGATTCAACCTCACAGACAGCCTTAACAACTATATCTGGGACATTTTCAAAATGGCTATCTAGACTGTCCAGCATCACAGACTGTTCCAGTCTGGACTTCAGTTAAGCTCTGAATTTCTCAGCATTCAGAGACTGGACATCAGACGCTAACAGCTTGCTTGCTTTTTGTTTTGTTTTTTGTTTTTTTTTTTGAGACAGGGTTTCTCTGTGTAGCCTTAGCCATCCTGGACTCCCTTTGTAGACCAGGCTGGCCTCGAACTCACAGAGATTTTCCTGCCTCTGCCTCCCTGAGTGCTGGGATTACAGACGTGCACCACTGCATCTGGCACATAGCTAGCTTTCTTAAGACTGGACAATGCTCCAATTTTCTTGGGCCCCAAAAAGAAAAACTATGTCTCCATATCAGCAGGAAGCAATTTAAGAAAACTATGCCCCATTCCCATGGAGGGATAGATGATTTTTTGTAATTCTATGGGTGATAAATGTTTGTTATTGTTTTAAAGGGGTTGGTTACAGGAATGATAAGTAAAAGGGTGGATTATTGAATCTACTTTTAGACCAAAGAACATGAATAAAATCTTACATTGGTATGTCTTTGTATATTGATATAGATTTAAGATTATATTTGGTTGCTATATGCTAAGGTGTTGTAACCTATGTAATTCTTTATGTATACAGTATTCTTCCAGGGTGTATGCCTACATGCCAGAAGAGGGCACCAGACATCATTGTAGACAGTTGTGAGCCATCATGTGGTTGCTGGGAATTGAACTTGGGAAGAACAGCCAGAGCTCTTACCCTCTGAGCCATCTTTCCAGCTCTATAATTCTTAAAACTGAAATGTTAAGTTCTAGTCCTTTTATTCTTCTATTATTCAACTAATACTGTAGTACCACGCCTGTTTGCCTGTTGCCATGCTCCTGACCATGATGATCATGGACTCTGAGCCTCTGAAACTTTAAGTCCCAATAAACGCTTTTCTATAAGGTACTTTTGTCTCTTCACAGCAACATAAAAATTATTAAGACAGACATCCTTTACAATAATTTGATGATGGTAAGATTATTTATTCTTTCATGGGATTTAGATCTTCATGAGTGTGTGTCAAGTACTTTGCCATCTGAGTTCGGCCGATGTTTTTTGTCTGTTTGTTTTTGAGACAATGTCTCATTATGTAGCCCTGGTGGTCTGGAAATCACTGTGTAGAGCAGGATGACATTGAACTCACAGAGATTCACCTGCCTCTGCCTCTCAAATGCTGAGATTAAAGATGTGTGCCACATGCCCGGTCTTCTGTGTTTGGTTTTGTTTGAGACATTGGCTCACAATATATCCAGGGCTGGCCTCAAATTAGTGACCCTCCTGCCTCAGCCTCCCATGTGCTAGAATTGTACGCCTACGTAACCATGCCTAGCAGTTGTTGCAAATCTGAATCTGAGGGATTACACCATCTAGGCAAGTGTTTGCACGGGTAACCAAGCAGACACCGAAAAGACTCCATTCTCCCAGGCCTTGGGTTTTAATCAATGAAGACACAAAACCATCAGGGGTCACGAAAAATTACTTGATGGTCTTAGAATAAAAGAAGTTCTTATGTCTAATTCAGACCGGACAGAGTGAGGCATGCTAGGCCCTCAGGGAAGTCCCAGGCTTCAGTTAATCAAAAACTCCATGACTCTTGTAAAGCAGAGACAAGCTAAAAACCTTTTTAAAAGGCTGCTGTAAAAGCACTGTGCATAACACAGCTTTCCCAACAGATCGCCACCTGCCTGGTCCTGAGAGTTTATAGATCAGGATGTCGTGTGGAGCCCATAGAGAGTTGAGGGGACTATTAGGCTAATCATGGAGGGTTTCATGAAAGTCTGTGCCCTCTTCTGTCACCCGCCTTTGTCTGAGTAAAAGTAGCTCCTAGCTTGCTACTGGACTTGCGATTTCTGCAGTAAAGATGCAGTCTCCTTAGACTGCGTGGATCAATGTCCTATGGACTCATTCCAGACAAGGCTCGCTCCCGACTGTGAGCAAGAGCAACAGGGTATGAGTTCACCAGCTCCAGGAGTTCTGAAACTGGATTCTCCTAGAGGCTGGATTCTGTGAATCCTATGCAGCCCCAGGGATGCTCGCATCACATAAAGTGGAGGATGGTGTGGATGCTTGGTCTACTTGCTGCTTCCCCACAATCATATTATCTCAAACAGTGATGGTCTAACTCAGCAGTTGTCAACCCACTGGGGCCACATATCAGATACTCTGTACATCAGATATTTACATTACGATTCATAACAGTAGCAAGATTACAGTTATCAAGTAGCAATGAAATAATTTTATGGTTGGGGTCACCACAGGGTAAAGAACTGTTTTAGAGTCCCAGCGTTAGGAAGGTTGAGAACCACCAGGCAAATCTTTCCCTTGGTTTCTGGTGTTTAAAAAGACTTGGAAACCAGGATCGGTAGCGCAGGCCTTTAATCACAGCACTCGGGGAGGCAGAGGCATGTGGGTGGCTGTGAGTTCGAGGCCAGCCTGGTATACAAAGTGAGTACCAGGACAGCCAGAGCTATTACACAGAGAAACCCTGTCCCGGGGGCCGGGGGGGGGGGGGGAGGAAAAAAAAAAGATAATACTATCATTCAAAAGACTCGTTTCCTGAGCATCCTGGTAAGGGGCAGAAAGGCAGAAGAACTTCAACAGCCGTTTATTTTACAAATTGGGAAAGCAACTGCTGTGAGACCACACTGCGCATGAGCGGCAAGGCTTAGGGGCTAAAGGGAAAGCATCTCGTCCCCTTTCTGCAGGATCATTATCTTAATTCCATGTGAGAGTGAGTGAGAATAGTTGTTTGGCTCCAAAACTGAGAATTTCACCAAGTGCTGTGCACATTTTAGTGAAGACATTGTCATCTTCAAGGGAGAAAATAAACTTACCCGGACTCAATTTTCCCTAATCTTTCCGTTCCAATTATCTCACCCTCGCTATATATGTACATTTCTAGTCTCAGGCGCTTGGACCCCTCTCCCCGAGACACCAGGGAGGCCTTCCTGCCAAGACTGAACTAAACGCTTTCCAAATGAGGATGAAGGAAAAGAGAAAGAAAAGTAGCTTCACGGTCTTTTATTTCAGAAAGTTGCTGACTGGTAAAGCTCCCTGGAATTACGCTAACACCTACATGGGACACAGGCAGAGTGCGAAGGCCCTGGCGATCCCACTTCTAATCACCTTTCCCTGCAGCCCAGTTAGCAACTGCCCAGAGCCCTGCAGGACAACGCAAGGCCTGCCGACCTAAAGCCTGGCGAAGGCTGGCCTTCTGGGGCTGCAGCAATGACAAGTCTGTCCCTTTGGAAAAGCCTGGTTGTTTGGTATCACATACCAAAGCCATCAGTTTGGTGTCTGATTATTTTTCCTCCCGACTGCTGTGTTTACGCTGCCTCAGACAGTAGCCTTGCAAGGAGGAACACTTCAACTTAAATAAATAAATAAATATTACTATTTATTTGAATCTCCAAACTCCCCGTAGAACAGTTAGATCTGCTAGCATTATTGTAATTGGACAAGAAATGAAACTAAAGGCAGGAGGCGTGACTGACTTGCTACACATCATATAGCCTGTCAGCCAGGCGAAAGGACTTAGAGGCCCCAGGCGCCCTGACTTTATCTACTGATCTGGCCTACAGGCACCGCTCTGGGCCTGGCCTCACTCTCCTATCTATGTACACCTTCAACAAAGCTCTGTCAGGATTTCCAAGGGGTGGGTAATTCCACGTACGTGTCACTATGAGTATTCAATAAAAAATACCATTTGAGTTGAAAATACATTTTCATGGGGAAAGAATTTCTAGACGTAATTTCTAGATAGCTTTGGAGGATTAATGAAAGCAATTCAAATGTTGGTTTTGTTTTGTTTGTTTTTGTTTTGTTTTGTTTGTTTTTTGGTTGATTGGTTTGGTTTTTCGAGACAGGGTTTTTCTGTGTAACAGTCTTGGCTGTCCTGGACTCACTTCTGTAGACCAGGTTGGCCCTGAACTCAGAGATCTGCCTGCCTCTGTCTCCCCAAAGTGCTGGGATTACAGGCTGAGGCACCCTCCCGGCAATTCAAATGTATTTTTAAAAGATGCAAGCAGCCATACATCCTGCCTTCTAAGCAAAGACACACATTCAAACAAATCTTTCAGCCCTCTGGGGCTGCAGCAAGGCAGGTCTGTCGTCCCTTTGGGAAAGCCTGGTTGTTTGGTATCTCTGACAGCCTTTAAAGCTCTTCATTGCGCAAACTTTGAAGCAGACAGAGATAAAGGTGCCACAGGCATACAGGCTCGCTTTTATAATTACCCACACCTGTGTGATCTTTTTGCCTCATGCACCAGACCCCACCTCTTCCTCGAATTACTTTAAAATAAAACTCCTCGGACATCTTACCATTTCAACCATGATTTCAGTATGTTCTATAAAAGATATGGGAATCTCCGCCTGACTCAGCACTATGGTCACAAGTTTTAAAGTTGGGAACAATTTCCCTGGTATCAATTACTATCTAATGAATATGCAAATCTTTCTGCCCCTCCCCCCTGCAAGGTCTCTGTACAGTTACAATTCAAATCACAATGCAAGTGAAACCCATGGTTTGGGCCGGTTTAATCATTGGAATCTCCTTTAATCTACACCACTTATGTCAAGGGGGCACATTTCAGTAACTGCTCCTGGCAGGATCGTTTGACATCTGGGAGGACCTGTTTTCGGTTTTTCTACTGTGCTTGACTGGATGTGAGGCAGGCTGCAACGGGGAGGTGCTGTTATTTTATACATTTTATTTAAAATGCTGGCAATGATCGTGTAACGGTACCAATTGTAGATACATTCCAGTTTTAGAGGTTATGGAAAAATAGAAAATATTCATTTTTTAGGAACGTCGAAATAAAGCATCTGGAACACAGCAAGCTCATTTGCGTTTTTTGTTTGTTTGTTTGTTTGTTTTCCAGTTTTAGTGTTAAAGCGGGGTAAGAGAATGGCATGTACAGCATGCAAAAAGACCCTTCTGTGGAGTGGAGGCGGCGCAGACAGGACAGTGTTTCCCTGTGGTTGGAGCTTTGCGTCCTGAACTCCTCTTCGAACTCGGCAAATAAGCAGGAGATCTTTAAATGCTTACCGCTCATTTAATACGTATCAACGCGTTAACCTTTGCACAAGCACGGGGATGCTCACAGTGAGGTTGCACAGATGTGAGGAGGTTGCGCACCTCCGCATTGAGAAGCCCTCTCTCTTCACAGCGCCCTGGAAAGGACAGCTGCGGGAATCCCCACTTCTTCGTGTGCACCGTCACACGCTTCGCAGGCCAGAGCAATCTTCATATGACCGTGATGACACAAAGGGGAAAATGAGGCTGCACCAAATTCCATTTGGCTTCAAATATGGTGGTTTGGATTTTTATATATTAGAGCCCTTGAGATTACAGACTAGTCCCTGGAAGAATTTCAGTGGTACCTTGCAGTCGCTTTATGAGCCCGAGGGCCTGGGGAGGCACGAAGACGCACAGTCAAGGGTCAAAGGACAGGGTTCAGCGTTAGAACACCTACCCGGCATGCCAGAGGGCCGGTTTTCAAAGTCCAGCCCCGCACCTCTTCCCACTGAAAAATAAAAGTGGGATGATCTATATCAGAGGTCCCAGGGTGGGTGGAAACAGGTTTTGCCCCCAGGTCACTGGCAAATTTTGAAAAGTCAAAAACCTTTGATTTCTCCCTGGAGAGATTCCAACCCAACATGAAAAGAACGTTGCTCCTAAGCAAGGCGCGCTTATGAGAAGGGAATGGTTCGTTTCCCAGATGCGAGGTAGCGCAAAGGCAAGCCATACAGAGTTCGAGGGAGTCTGAGGAACCCCGTCTGTAGGCACTGTTATCACACAGAAAAGCACCAGTCTGGTCCTTTCGAATATATAGTCTCTATGGTGCAAACAAGGAGCCTGTTCTGAGATATTTCCCAGTGATTTAGATAGGTCTCGGGTAAGAATCAGAAGGCAAGGTTCCAGGCCGACCTGCGGTTAGTGCCCGCCTGTGTTTGCCCAGTTCCCTCAGTAGGGATTCTGAGTTAGAAGCTCATGAGTTGGCTCTGCCTTCCCACCATTTGACTCAGGTCCAGGGGTCAGAGCATTTGGACTGCTGCCCCAAACTGGCCCACTTCCCTTACGTGTCAGAGGAGACAGAGAAACTAAGTCTACTTTGATGTCGTTAGCAGCCTGCTGTCCCAAGACATCACACCGGCAAGCTGAGAATGACGCCGTCGAAAGGGAAAGGAAATCAAAAGCAACATTTGCAAAGTACGCTGCACACATGGACCCTGGGGGCATTAGAAAGTTAACTCCCTACCTCGGCTACCGTAATCATGGGCTACAAGTGTAAGCTGAAATAAACTCTTTCCTCCCCAAACTGGGTTTAGTCCTGAAATAGACGATCAGAAGAACAGAAACTCTAGCTGGAGTGTGGGGGCGCACACCTTTAATCCCAGCACTTAGGAGGCAGAGGCAGGTGGATCTCTGTGAGTTCGAGGCCAGCCTGGTCTACAAAAGGAGTCCAGGACAGTCAAGACTCTGTCTAAAAAAAAAAAAGAAAGAAAGAAAGAAAAAAGAAAAGAAACTCTAAGATACCCACCATGTCTCAAAAATAAGACCAGCAGTTCTGGCCTTCACATCTATATGGACAGATGACGGCAACATACACACACACACACATACACACACAGCATAAGTGAGGCCATTCTCACACATATGCACACATATGCATAAACACTCATAAAGACATGGGTCACCATCATTCTAAAGGATTTCTTCACACATAGTGGTTGTTGTTGCCTAAAGAATCTACATTCTGGGATTCTGAGTGTGGTGGGGCAGTGAAATCCCACCACACGGGAGGCAAAGGCAGGAAGATTCTGCGTTTTCAAGGCCTGCTTGGTCTCCATAGCAAATTTCAGGCCTGCCAGAGCTACACAACAGTCTCACCATAACAACACAAAACAAATACGTATTGATTTTTCATTTGTCTTTCATCCTGTGTGAATGTAATGATCATTCCTAGTGGTTTGTGCAGCAATGGGTTGTTTCTTCCTGCTGCTCCAATACCAATATATTTATCCACTGGCGATACATCTATCCATCCAATGTTGATGGATATTTGAGCTGTTCTGAGTTCTGAGATATCATAAATACCCTGCTATGAACACCTGTAAGTGACTTTGGGGACATGCCTGTGTCAGTTTTCCTCAGCCATACATAAAATATTGGCTCAGCTCCCACAGATATGTTCATAGAAGTTTTCCGAATTGTATAACTTTGCATTTCTTCCAGGAACGTATGAAAGTTAAATGACTCCATATTCTTGACAACACTTGACTTGTTGATTGGCTATATTAATTTTGACTATTCAATGGACGTGAACTGGTTTTGACTTGCATTTTGCAATGTATGTCTCCTGGCAATTAATAGAGGTAAAGCACCTTCCTGTGTACACAGTGACTATTAGGGTCTGTTTCTTGTTTTGTCTCATTTTGTTTTGTTTTTCAAATCAGGGTTTCTCTTCATAGCCCTGACTGCCCTGACTGTCCCGGAACTCACTCTGTAGACCAGGTAGGTTGGCTTCGAACTCAGAGATACAACTGCTTTGTGCTCCCAAGTGCTAGGATTAAAGGCATCTGCTACCACTGCCTGGCTTGGATATCTTTTCTTTTTCTTTCTTTCTTTCTTTTTTTTTTTTTTTTTTTTTTTTTTTGGTTTTTCGAGATAGGGTTTCTCTATGTAACAGTCCTGGCTGTCCTGGCCTCACTTTTGTAGACTGGGCTGGCCTCGGACTCACAGCAATCCACTTGCCTCTGCTTCCCAAGTGCTGGGATTAAAGGCATGCACCACCACGGCCTGGCTGGTTTTTGTTGTTGTTGTTGTTGTTTGTTTGTTTGTTTGTTTTATGACATGCTTTTTTAAAAGTGTTTGATTGAGCTGGGAGTGGTGGTATACATGCCTTTACTCCTAGGAGGCAATGGAGGTGGATCTCTGTGAGTTCATGGCCAGCCTGGTCTACAAAGTGAGTCTAAGACAGCCAAGGCTACACAGAGAAATCCTGACTCGAAAAACAAAACAAAACAAAATGATAAGAAGAAAAAAAAATTTTGCTCATGGTTTATTGGGTTGTTTGCATTTTCCTATTGCTTTATAACAGTGGTTCTCAACCTGTAGGTTGCAACCCCTTTGGGGTCACATCTGCTATCTTATATATCAGATAGTTGCATTTTGATTCATAACAGTAGCGATTATAGTTATGAAGTAGCAACAAAAGAATTTTATGGTTGAGAGCCACCACAACATGAGGAACTGCATGAAAGGGTCGCAGCGTTAGCAAGGTTGAGAACCACTGCTTTATAGGAATTCTTTGGATATTACATATGTGATTCCACTTTAAGTGTATGCATTATAAATATTTTTCACTTGATAGCATTTTTACTATTTTAATGTCTTTTGACACACATCACTTTTCATTTTAATACAGTCAACTCATCAATCTTTGCCTTTATGTCAATGGGGTGTGTGTGTGTGTGTGTGTGTGTGTGTGTTGATAGTGCTAAGGATTCAAGACAGGCAGGGCCTCTATAGCTGAACTACACTTCCAGCCCCTAGTTGTTGTTTTTAATGTATTGTTTAAGAAATCATTACATATACCAACATTATGAAAATACTCTATTTTTCTGCAGGGTACTAGGATTGAACATAGACCTCATACATGCTGAGAAAAATGCTCTACCTCTGAGTTACAGCAGCAGAACTTTTCCTTTCATTTTTCATTTTGAGACAGGGTCTTCAAAGTTGCCCAAGCTGGCTTCCAACTCCCTAGGTAGTCCCGGTGGGCCTTAACTGTGAACTCTTCTGCCTCAGCTCTCTGAAGAGCTGGGGGTCAGGGTGTGCATCACCATGCCCTATGAAGAAAATATCCGTACGACTTCATATTTGGAAGCAAATTTGTCTAGTATCAATATTGTGCGTGATGAGAGGTAAGGGGTGAGTTTTGTGTGTGTGTGTGTGTGTGTGTGTGTGTGTGTGTGTGTGTGTGTGTGTGTAAGAGAGAGAGAGAGAGAGAGAGAGAGAGAGAGAGAGAGAGAGAGAGAGAGAGAGAGACAGAGAAACAGACGGACGGACAGACGGATGGACGGACAGACAGACAGACAGGAAAATTAACCTAGGAGAAAAGCTAAAACTTTCTTTCCCTTTGGTACTTCAGTAGTCTGTATCTGAATTGAATCAACTCATTAACATGAATAATGATAGGGGTTTTTTTGTCCCCCTTTTTTTTCACCCTTCTTGTAGTTCTTTTTTTTTTTCTTGCCTTATGGCTTTGGCTAGAATCTGGAGGTCACCATTGCTTAAAATGGTGACAGTGGCCCCCAGTGAGTCAGTGAAGCAGTGGGGCAGTGCATGAGTAGCAACAGGCGGCTCTGGTGTCACTCTTCAGGGCCCCTGACCCACGTTGCTTGTAAATGCGGTGTTTGTGTCAGAGGGTTCGGTACATTCTTTGGTCATAGAACCCTCACTTCCCGATCGGCTAAGCTGTCTTTAAAATCACGAGTGAAGATATGAGGAAACAAACATGATCAAATTGTTTAGATTTTTTTAAAAAATTTTAAATTATTTATTCTGTTACTTAGTGTGTGCACGCATGTGTTTCTGTGCTGTGTGTTCATACATATGCTGGCTGAGTAGGAGCTGTGCTATTTCTGCTAGCTGGCCCACAGGCTTCCAGGAAATTCTACTGTCTCCACCTAGTGCTGGGACGACAGATGCACAGCAGTACATCCAGCCCTCCACGTGAGTTCTAACACCTTCATCCACGGAGCCACCTATGGCCCTGGCCTCCCAATCTTATTTTTTATTGAAAAATAAATTTATATGTTTATGGGATACAATGTGATTTTTTTTTCTACCAAGCACAAATTAATTGGACTAAGTATTGCATTTTATTATGATGTTTTAATATACGGATCTGCTCTACTTTGACTATGTTTGACCATTGCCCCAGCTGCCCACTTCTCCCTGAGCACCCCTTTCTTCTTCCTGGTAGTAGTCTTCCACTTGCATGGTACCCTACCTCCAAGGTCAGAAAGAAACTTTTACTTTAGCACATCCTTTCTTTCCTCTCCCTTCTTCCTTCCTTCCTTTCTTTTATTATTATTATTATTATTATTATTATTATTATTATTATTATTATTATTATTATTATTATTATTTATACTAACTCTCACTTTGTAGCTCTGGCTGACCTGGAGCTTGCTATGTAGTCCAGGCTGGCTTCAAATTCACAGAGGTATGTCTGCCTCTAGAGTCCTAGGATTAAAGGCATACATTACCACATACAGCTAGCGTCCCCGTTCTTACTCTATGCAACACCCAAAACTACGCTATAGCTAGAATTATCTATTAAAAACCAACCAAACAAACAAACAAAAAAAGTTTTCCTTTTGTAAGATAGAATTTAGCCATGTAGCCCAAGCTAACCACTTCCAACCGGAAAGCCTCCTATGTGAACACAGGCACGGCGTTCCACACCCGGCATAGCTTCCATTTTTATGATAAATCATTATGGAGATTTGATCTATTTTATTACCCACCATTCTGTTTACCACTTCATAAAACAAGAATGATAATAGTATTGACAAGAGTCTCGTAGAAGATGAAATCATGTGTCGGAAATGTTTACACTGTGTTTGACATATAGACAGATTGCTATAAACATCACTTACTATTAATAGCTTTTTCAGGTGAAGAAATTAAAGCAGGGAAGATGGGCTGACAACCGTTTATGGACATAATCCAGGAAATGCTGGCTCTTGACTCTCTTGGGCTGGCTCTTTGCTTTACACTATTTTCCCTCAAGAGCACCTGGTAGGCTGTTATAGTTCCCTGCAGCTTAGTTTCTCCATCACATTGAAGAGGTTCAAAAGACTACAAAGTAATGTGTACACACTGCTTCCTAGGTGTGCCAGAGGCTGACAGAACTGCTTGGAAAAGTCAGTTTTTGTTCTTTTGGTTTTTTTTTTTTCTCCTTCTGTAGATTCTTCTTACAAGTTAAGATAACCATCTCACTCACAGTGGCCATGCAAAGAATCTTGTGTTCAATCAGCTCATTGAGGTAGCTTTGGGAAGCAAACGTTGCCAGCTCCCTCAAACACATGGCAAGTGGACAGAAAGGGGGGGGGGAAGCCATAGTGAATTACTTCCATATGGCTCAAAGCAATGAGAAACATTTTTGATTAATAACACATTCACTACAATAAAATTGCTTCCAAATCTGACAGAGGACACCAACTTATCTGCTACATCTATTTCCAATGTGATTTTTCACTGTTTGACAGATAAAAAGGGAGGAAAAAGTCTACACTCCCAACTGGTTCACTTGAACAATGATCTTTCCAAGGCAATCACCTGCTCCGACTTGCCTGTGCTAGCCCACAAAGAAAGCTGCTCCTACACTGATTTAAGAACCAGCTGGTAAGACATAAGCCTCAAACATTCAAGGGATGGCTTTTACAGCCCCATCAGTTGATGCAGTCATTAACATGTCATCTACATACGCAAGAACTCGAGTGAGCAGTTCAGCTCCTCGTCCTTGTGCGCATGTCTCAACTGTGAGCCAGGCAGGTTTGGTCACATCTTAAATTCTCTTCAAAAGGCTTTTTTTTTATTGAAGGCCCAAATGAGCACCCTAGTTTTCAAGTTTTCATTGCCTGCAAACAGCGACCGCTCCGCTGTGGCTGTCTCGCCACTTTGAGGAGGTGCCAGAAACCTACCGAACCGGAGAAGCCCTGGTGCTCTCTCCCTTCAAGAGCTTTCTCCCCACCCCCTCCGTTTTCAAAGGAGATAAAAATGAAAAGCTGACTGTCCTTTACTCTGCATTTTACAGTTTCTGTATGTATACCAAAAACCATCTGCTACCTCCGTCCCTTTCCGCCTGGATAGAATCCCACCAACTCCTCCGAACGCCTGCTAATCTCACTGTAATCTGCTAATCGCTTTGTCATCAGCACTCACAGGGTCTAAAGGTCCTCAACTCCTAATCACTTGCAATCATCATTCTTCTGAGACAGCGGTTAGGAAGCCCTAAATCTTGGGTTTAATTCATTTTAGCTTCCTAATTATTTCCTGAGACAAAGGGAGGAACTCTCTCGGTAAAACCAGAGCTCTCCGGTTTGAACTGGTATGGATCTTTCCCCAAAGTATCTTCTTCCTTCTCCTCCTCTTCCTCTTCCTTTTCTTCTCCTCCTCTTCCTCCACCCGTCTTTTACCTTCTTATTCTTTTTTTTCTCCAATGATTTTTTTTTAATTTCAGACTTATTATTGTTTTATGAGTGTGAGAGTTTTGCCTGCCCATATGTATGTGCTCCACATGTGTGCCTGTGACCACACTAGGTCAGAAGAGACTCTCAGATCTCCTGGAACTGAAGTTACAGATGCTTGGGAGCCATTGTGTAGGTGCTGGGGACCTGAACCCTGGTCCCCTCTGCAGGAGCAACAGTTAGTGATCTTAACAGATGAGCTGTTCCTCTTATTGTTTTCTTTAACCTGTTTCCCTCCCATCCCCACCCCAATCCCCTGCCCCCCAATCCCCCCCCCAGCCCGGTTGTTTGTTGTGTTTTGTTTTTCCTCAGTTTCACTTTTTTTTTTTTTTTTTTTTTTTTTGGTTTTTCGAGACAGGGTTTCCCTATGTAGCCCTGGCTGTCCTGGACTCACTTTGTAGACCAGGCTGGCCTCGAACTCACAGCGATCCGCCTGCCTCTGCCTCCTGAGTGCTGGGATTAAAGGGGTGTGCCACCACCGCCCGGCTCAGCTTCACTTCTTACTTAGCTACTTACTGGGTAAGGAGCGGCTTATTTCACACTGTTGTCCATAGAGTTCTGCCTCCTGACTCCCATGCTTTTCCTCTTAGTTTTCTTTAGTTAAATTGAGGAAACTCTTCTGTAGCCCTAACTTTTGTTTCATTTAAAGACAGGATTTATCTGTATAGCCCTGGCTGTCCTGGAACTCACTCTGCAGATCAGGCTGGCCTCGAACTCACAGAGATCTGCCAGCCTCTGCTTCCAGAGTGCTGAGATTACCGGTGTGAGCCACTAATGCTTGGCCCTGTAGCCCTAATTTGGTTTCAAACAAATGACTGTTGGATTAGTTGAATGCTTTTCCTGCCTCTAGTAATATGATCATATGGTTTATTTTAGTCTGATAGGATAAGTTGTTTGATTTATATCATCTTGTGTTCTCTGCTACAATAGCTTAATTGTTCTCTCTCTCTCTCTCTCTCTCTCTCTCTCTCTCTCTCTCTCTCTCTCCCTCCCTCCCTCTCTCTCTCTCTCTCTCTCTCTCTCTCTCTCTCTCTCTCTCCTTTTCAGTTGTTTTCAGGACAGGGTTTCTCTTTGTATTCCTTGGCTATCCTGGAACTCACTCTATTGACCAGGCTGGCCTCAAGCTCAGAGACCCACCTGCCTCTGCTTCCCAAGTGCTGGGATTAAAGCCATGCGCCACCACTGCCCAGCTGGTTCTCATTTTTTTTTTAATGTAACACTTGCCATAAAGTCGATTTAGGGGCTAAAAGAATGCCTTGTAGATAAACTGCTTGCGCTGCAAGTGTGAGAGCCAGGATTCAGTCCCTGGGAGTTGCAGTCCACAGGTAGCCCCAGGCGGTGCTCGGAAGGCAGAGAAGGGAGCCCAGGGGAAAGCTGGCTAGCTGAACCAGCCAATCTGTGAGCCTCGGGTTGAGCAAGACTCTGCCTCTCAGGAAGTCAGGTGGAGAGCTACCAAGGAAGACGTCGGCCTTCAGTTTGGGGCTTCCACACGTACACATATGTGTACATGCTCACCTCCAGGCACCCATGCAACCCATTCAAATTTGAACATGGATTCATACATGCAAAACACAGTGAAACCACTGTATAGTTGAAGGGAGCTGCATAGGAGTGAAGGTCTCAGAGGCCTGAGGTGACAGGCTTCTCTCCAGGAACCTAGACAAAGAGTAGTGACCTCAGAGGGACCTCCATGAAGCACACACTGGCTTTCTCTTCTACAGTTCCACGGGTCTTAACATGCTGTACGGTTGTCGCTACAATTAATCTGACAGGGTCTCACCTCCCTCATAACTCCACACTCTTTAGCTCTCTCTGCTCTCAATCTTTTTACTCCCCAGCCTGGCCCTGGACAGCTACTACATACTGTCTCTTTGAATTTCCTTGGTCTGGACATTTACAAGTGCAATAGGCTATGCAGTGTGTGTGATTGGCACATTTCATTAGCGTGATGTTTTCAAGGGCCAGTCAGCTCAGGTTTGAACCACTATTTCATCCCTTAAGATGGCAGACTAGTATTCTACTGTGTGGGGACGTGACAGCTGGCCCTAACCTGATGGCACTGGGTTCCTGTCTGCCCAGAAATGAACTGCTCTATCCTAGTCTCTAGAGTGCTCAGACCTGAGTAATAATTTTCACAGGTCCCTTGTGGTGACAAAAGAAACTTAATATGAAGCCAGGTGTCCCTTAATGGTCACTGACCTTTGGCTCTGGAATGCCTGAGGGATCTCGTGGCCTGCACGGGAGATAAGACTAGGACAATGGTCCATGAGGTATTCACAGCTGCCTTTGCTTCTGTGCAGCCTGCTTATCGCTGTGGGAAAGGGATGACGTGGTCTTTTATTACTACTACTTAGCGGGAAAGTGAGAAAGATGCGAGAGAAGTAAAACAATTTCCCTGCTCAGCTGTGGATTCCGAGGACCATTGTAACCCATCCCTTTCTGATGTCCTACTTAAAACTCCACCTTAGAAGCGGGTGTGGTGGTGCACACCTTTAATCCCAGCACTTGGAGGCAGAGCCAGGTGGATGGATGTGAGTTCGAGGCCAGCCTGGTCTACAAAACAAGTCCAGGACAGCCAAGGCTACACAGAGACCTTGTCTCAAAAAACAAACAAACAAACAACAACAACAACAACAAAACTCCACCTTAGGCCCACTTCTGCATGGGCCTGCTGTTTGGCTCTCAGGCTGTGTCCTTCTGCTAACAGTATGAATAAATTTATTTAATCTAAATTTGAATTGAGCCTATATCTTTGGTTTCTTCTAGTGGATTCAAACACGAGAACTATTGTGCTCTCCTGACTTGTTACTTCTATCCACCGAGGGATATTTGAGTTTTCCCTCTGCTTTCTGGTTATCATGACTATTTCCATGATAAGCATTTGTTCATAAACACACACACACACACACACACACACACACACACACACACAAACACACAAACACACACACATAGACTGATACTGCTTCAGAATGCCAGAAATTGTTACATTTTGAGGAATGTCACATTGTTTTCCAACTTGGGAACTAGATTGTATATTCCTGTGAGCTGTGTGCAAGGGTTCAAGTTTTCCCATTGTGATATCACCTGTTACCATCACAGACCAGGGAGTGGGTGTACATGTTCAAGTCGAAGAAGGCGCTCAGAGGAATTTTAATTCAGAACATGGCTGACCACACCCGGCTGGAATATTCTTACTAATTTCCTTTAACAGCCATTTTTCAAGCCTTTCTGTTGATTTCCACAACCCAGGACTTATCAAAAAGCCTTCTGTGATTAACCTTTGTGAAACACCTTAACAGACACAGAATCTTCATGTCTGTTATACTGGCACTATAGGGCTACTCTGGTCACACACGGACTCATAGCTGCCAAACGTGAGTCTGTTCTGAACAGTAATTTCTGTGAGTCCTTTCTCCAATGTCAGAATAATTTAAAAGAATTTTTTGCATGAGGAACTCATTATGAATGACTTCTCTGTGTTCACCATATTTCTGAGGGAAAAAAATTTTTTTTAAGTTTGACTCAGCTCTGGGAAAGTCTCTGTTTGCCTTTTTGCTGACATTCCATATCTCAGAATAATGATGTTCACAGTGGGGGGGGGGTACCAGGCAGCTAGTGCTAATAGTTTTCTACAAACAATTTCCCCTTCTAATATGTGAAATAATGATTTTGATGTTTCAAGAATGATGTATAAAGTTTTGTTAAGAAACTATATTTCCACAATACACATAGCATTTTAAAAACATGGCATTACTTTTAAATGTTATGTGATTATGCTTTCTTAATAAAGTTTTAAGGTGCCTATGAGGAAATGGGAATTATACAGAGTATGCTCAAAACCTGTCTATCTGTCCATATTACCATGCTTGAGAGGCCATTATGCAGGAGAGTTGGGCCTTGACAAAGCAAGCGCTGCACTAGCGCAGCCAATGGACATCTGCATCCTAAATCTCAGTAAGAGAAAACTTTCTTAGTGGGGGATGAGTTAAAAAAAGAAAGGCTTTAAAAATTATTACGTTTATGTTTATGTTTTGTGGGGGAGGGGAGTTTGCGCACGGCGTGGTACCTCGTGCGTGGTGCATGCCGTGGGCTGGAGGCTGGAGGCCATTGTGTGAGAGTCAGTTCTCTCCTCCCATCATACAGGGTCACAAGAACAGAACTCAGGTTGCCAGGCTTGAGAGCAAGAGCTTTTACCGACTGGGCCATCTCATCTGGCCCTCAGAAGGTCACTCTGCGGGGTGTAAGCATCAACAGGCATGGCTCTCAGGACCCAAGTTTCAGGCAAGCCATGCAGCTTGAGCCGTGCTTTCAGCTGACCTCAGCTGTCTTCCTGAGTTTCGTTGCCTGGTAGCCAGGAGACCAAGGATGTGCCTCTGCTTTCTCATCAAGTAAAAGAAAAACAGCCACCTTCATTTACTGATGTGTACACACGGCAACGCCAGGTGCTTATCTGCCTAGTTGACAGAACCCAGACCAGAGATGGAAGACTGCTTAGATTAGCCAGGACTGGGTTCAATTCTGAGTAGCAGAAACCTAAAGCAATAAAGGATTAAACAAGACAGATTTTTTTCTCTCACGCACTTGAACCTCCTGAGGAAAGAAGAGGGCTGTTTCCACCTTAACTGCCCCCGCCACCCCCCCACCCCCCCTACCCCCCCCCCACCCCCGCCGAGCTTTAGCTCTCTTGTTGCTGCTGCAAGGCAATAGGGCAGAAACAAAAAACAAAAAACAAAAAAAAATTGCTGCTGGGTCCAGCATGGTGGCTAAGCTCTTGGAGTCCCCAGGATTCAGTACATATCAGTTTGGGGCCAGGCTGGATATCAGAGCAAGCCCCTGTCTTTTAAAATAAGAATTAATGTCAAGTTTAAAAGAGAAAATGTATTCGCTCTGTCAGAAAGCTTTCTACAGCATCCTGTTTTCCTTTGATCTCATTGGTCGGATGAGCATGCATAGGAGGTTAACTATGTAACCAGCTAAAACTTGGAGAGAGGGCTGCAGTACGTATTGGGGTAGTTAGATCTATTCCATTCCACATACCCAAAGCTATGTTCTAAGTTAGTAACCCGAGACTTACATGTTTTTATGTTCCCCCAAATTGCTTGGTTGATAAGTGAGAATATTTGAAATGGCGTCTGTCTGTCTGTCTGTCTGTCTGTCTGTCTGACAGGAGCAAGCACAGTAGGGAGTGGCCATGTTTAGAGGCTGAGTGTGTTGTGTGCCGTAAGCATCATCGAAGTCAGCTACTACAGTGTAACACTCAATGGCCAACTTAGTGAGTGTTTGCTTAACTCGCCAGATCATTTATGCGAATCTGGACGAATCGTGGCTGACCTTTTCTTGGAGACTGGCAAGGTGTTAACTGGTCTAATGGCTCTGGCTTAGGATCATCTGACATTTCTCTACCTGGCTTCTCATCTTCCAGCAGGCTACCCTCGGATCTGAGCCGTTCTTGTGGTAAAGCAGAGGTCCAGGAAAGAGATCCACATCACAAGAGGCTTGTGGTGTTTGAGAAAGGGTCTTATTAGGTAGGCCAAGCTGGTCTCGAATCAGCTTCCTGCATGCTGCATGTACAGATGTGTGGTAACAAGCCTGCTTAAGAAAAGCTTGCTGAGGGTCACAGTTACTTATACCTCACTGTGCTGGCTGAAGGCAAGAGCTCCTCCCTCTGCAGGACCGTGGCAAAAGTCCAGGAGCTGGAGTCTGCTGGACTAGACACACTTGCTCTTGAACATCTCATCCTTCGTGCTCCAGACCAGATGTGCTCTTTGCTTCTGAGCACCTCGGATCGCCGTCTATGATGAACCTGTATCAGTTTTACAACTTGGCGTGCTTTGTTTGCTTGTGGGACTCTATATGTCTCATTTCCTAATTCACAATAGTAACCTCTTGTCTTGTGCCAAGCACCGCACTGGGCCCCAAGAGGCAATGGTTAGCAAATACAGAAAGTGGTCCTCCTCTGGTGCAGCTTACTTTTGTTTTAACCTTGAAGCAAATATCAGTGATGGGAAGTGGATCTGTGAGATTATAAGATCCCTTTGCGGTCAGGATTACCACTGGACAAGTGAGGATCCTATTGCAGAGTCCTGATAAAATTTGAGGGATTTTTTTGGGGGGAGGGGAGGGGAATGGAGGGGAGGGGGTTGTTTGTTGCTAGGGTCTTGTGTAGGCTGGTCTCAAACTGAATGTGTAGTTAAGAGTGACCTTTAACTTCTGCTCCTCCTGCCTCCACTTCCTGAGTGGCTGGCATTACAGGAACGCAGTGCTGATGTTCAAAGCCCATAGGGACACATGATGGAAGTAAAGAAGAAACCGTGATGTATTGGATCTTTTTCAATTAACATTTTTATTTATTCTTTGCTAAGTTAATACATACACAAAATATATTTTGGCCTTCATTCTCCCCTCCAGCAATCCCTAACCCCCCTCTAACATGTCTCCCTCTCAGCATGTCCTGTCTAGATAGGATAAGAAAGGGTTAATTCAGTTTACACTTCCACAGTACTGTTCACCATGGGAGGAAGTCAGGGCAGGAGCACAAACAGGGCAGGAACCTGGAGGCAGGCACTGATGCGGAGGCCATGAAGGGGTGCTGCTCCCCATGGCTTGCTCAGCCTGCTTTCCTATAGAACTCAGGACACCAGCCCAGGGATGGCACCACCCACAGTAGGCTGAGCCCTCCCACTAATTAAGAAAATGCTTTACAGGGTTGCCTACATCCTGATCTCATGGAGGCATTTTTCTCAATGGAGGATTCCTTCCCTTGGATGACTATAGTTTGTGTCAAATTGACATAAATCTAGCCAGCACTTCCTTCCTTCCTTCCTTCCTTCCTTCCTTCCTTCCTTCCTTCCTTCTTCATAACCCACTGAGTACAGTTAATGTTGCCGGCATGCACACGGGTCTGAGGCCATCTACTGGAGCACAGGCAACCTTCTACTGGCTACATGCCCTGAAATGACTTACTCTCCCCAGCAGCTGTGAACTGCCACTATCTCCTTAGCCAGGCTTGGGTCCTTGTGGACCCACCCCATCGATGATGGAACCTTGACTGGCTTCATTTTAAGCAGGTCTTCTGCTGTTAACCAGAGCTACACCTCCCACGTCACGTGTGTCCAGAAGGCAGGATGTACAACCCCCTTCCCATCTTCTGGCTCTTACATTCTTTCCAACTCCTCTTTCTCAATGTCCCCTGAGCCTTGTAGGGGTTGGGTATGACGAGGGCAGGGAGAATGCATGGCTATCCAGGCATCTGCTTTAGGGCTGAACACTCAGTCCTTTTTCTCAGCATTTTGACTACTCAGGAGTCTCAAATAGAGGGAACCACCTGCTGGTATAGCTGCACTGAGTCAACAGGTGAAGTTCTGCATAGAGCCTCTCACTGTTCTTGGTTTTCACACCAGTGGGGTCTCTCTAGTGACAGGCTTGGGGCTTGTTGCAGCCCGTGACATAAACTATTGTCAACATGCCATTCTAATTTGACAGTTAGGAGACCTTCTGTATTTCCAACCTGGCTGTTGAGCCTCAGCCACTACCATGAAAAGGAACATGTCTGTATTCATTCCTGTGATAGATATGAGGTTTGGAAAACAGTCACCCACAGTTCTGAAGCAAGAAGCAGAGCCACTTGGGTCAGGTTTGCCAACTGAGCCTGGCCTGGGTCAGCTAAGGCACACCTAAGTTCTAGACGTTTGACTGGTAACAAATAAATGGTTTATGTTTTCATTATGTATATATGTATACACAATGGAACCTTAGACCTCTCTATCTCGGGATTACCTTGATCTTCTCAGCCCTCTGCCTCCACTTTCTAAAATGTAGGATTTCAGATCGTGTTTTAATGTTGGATTTAGGGGAGTGTGTACGCCACTGAACTGCATCTTTTGCTAAACGGTCTTTTAAATATTGAAACTTGGGGCTGTTTGTTACACAGCAATGCCTGCCTTATGCCGGAGGAGTGAAAAACCATTCTTAGGCTTTTCACCTGCTGAACAAAAGGGACAGTGGTGCCATCCACTTCAGTAAATCCCCTTTCTGTCTCTAAACCCTACTCTTTGCTAGGTCAACTATTCTTGGTTCTTTTTCTAGCCGTTTCTACCTCTACTCATGTCATATGGTCTGTACAGAAAAGATAAATAGGCTGCTGAATAGCAGAAAGAATACAAGAGTGGGGATTATTAGTTCATTCCTCCTGGGTTCCTGTGTTGAAGTCTCAGCCCCTATGTGACCAGGGTTGAGGATAGATGGGGCTTTTGTGGAGGTATCTATGGCTAAATGAGGTCATAAGGGTGGGGCCTATATCCAATAAGATTAGTGCTCTTATAAAAAGAGGAAGAAACAGCAAAGAGACTCTCTTCTTGTGGGAGGTAGAAAAGAAGAGGTTGAGCAGGCTGTGGTACACAGCTTTAATCCTGCCCAGGAGGCAGAAGCAGGTGGATCTAAGAGTTCAAGGCTGGTCTGGTCTACAAAGCAAGTTCCAGGACAGCCAGGACTACACAGAGAAACCCTGTCTCAAAAATTAAAATAAAATAAAACAAACAATAAAAGAAAAAAGAAGAGTCTTGGGTGCCTAGACGGCACATTGACTTTAAACAGTTTTCAGAATGCTAAAATTTAAATGCAAGAAATGGCAGTGTTTTTATTGGTAAGTCATTTGGGTTTTGGCAGTTTTATGGCAGTCTAAGCATATGACCACAGCAGGCATGCAGCTGTGTGAGAGAGTAGAGAAATGGTGGGGTGGTAAAGAACGGCTCTGCGACGCGGGGCCTTTAATCCCAGCACTTGGCAGGCAGAGGCAGGCGGATCACTGTGAGTGAGTTCGAGGCCAACAAAGCGAGTCCAGGATAGCCAGGACTACACAGAGAAACCCTGTCTCAAAAAATCAAAAAAAAAAAAAAAAAGAAAGAAAGAAAGAAAGAAAGAAAGAAAGGAATGGCTGTGTGTGTGTGTGTGTGTGTGTGTGTGTGTGTGTGTGTGTGTGTGTGATATTGATCATATTCACTCCCTCATCCTCTCCTCCAACCATCCCTAGACCCTTCTAACATGTTCCCCTCTCAGCATGCCCTTCTCATTTCCATAGGGTTAAAAAGGATTAATTCAGCTTCTGCTTCCTCAGTACTGTTCATCATGGAAGGAAGTGAGGCAGGAGCTCAAAAGAGCAGGATCCTGTCATTGGTCTTGTCAACGTTTGTGTCCTGATTATCAGCTTTTTCTAAAGACCCTGCTTTGTGTTTACAAGTCACCTTAAACAGCTACAAGTTCCTAATCAAGGAAAGAGAAAGCAGAAACTTCAACCTATGACAGGGAACCCAATGTTCCCATTCTGAGAAGGAGCTGTGACAAGGGCCACACCTAGGACAGGACCTCACCCCCATCCAAAGTCCAGTTAGCCTTTGAAAAAGAGAGTGGAAAAATGTTGAGGTCAAAGGGCGCTTTTGTTCCTGTTGACCAAGCTCAGTTGCGGGTAGAAGCTCATTTGCAAAAGTCCCATGATCTCGTGAGCTGCATACTTTTCTACTTCTCTGTGGAGGACGGGCACCGGAAGAGACACAGAGAAAAAGAAGGAAGACAGCAATTACTGATCCTGCCTGAAGCCCAGAGGGAGGGTTTACCTGAATGGACCACTTGGGTCAGGCTCAAGCACAGCCACTGCCTGTTTTTTAATTTAAATTTTTGGTTTTGTGTGGGGGGGGGTTGTTTGTTTTGTTTTGTTTTGTTTTTTTGAGACAGGGTTTCTCTGTGTAGTCTTGGCTGCCCTGGACTTGCATTGTAGACCAGGCTGGCCTCGAACTCTCAGGGATCCACCTGCCTCTGCCTGCCAAGTGCTAGGATTAAAGGCGTGCGCCACCACCTCCAGGCTTATTTAAAAATTGTATTTACTTACCTTGTGTATATGAATATTTTGTTTACATGCATGCATGTACACCACGTGTGACTGCTGGATTCCCCTGAAACTGGTTGTGAGCCATTATGTGGGTGTGGGGAATTGAACGCAGGTCTTTTGCAAGACTAATAAGGGCTCTTAAACATTGATCCACCTCTCCAGCATCACCACTGCCTTTTAAATTAGGCCCCAATTCTATTACAAGGCCCAGAATATTCTTAGTCAAGTGGCCTAAGAATTTTATATTTGTAACTACCAGAAAGTTCAAATGTCAAGCCAAAAGCAGGTCTGATCTTATAAAGTTCTAATTGACAAAATTCCATTTGTAGTGTGTGTTTGTATATTTATGTGTTTATTTATGTGCATGGATATGTATAGGTGTGTGTTTATATATGTATATGTATGTGTGTAATTGTGTGTTTAGTGTATGTTCGTGAGTGTGTGTGTGTGTGTGTGTGTGTGTGTGTGTGTGTGTGTGTGTTAAAAGACACACAGAGTTCAGCCGGGCGATGGTGGCACACACCTTTAATGCCAGCACTTGGGAGGCAGAGGCAGGTGGATCAATGTGAGTTAGAGGCCAGGACAGGCAAGTCTACACAGAGAAACCCTGCTTCCAAAACAAACAAACAGACAAATGACACTGCCGGATCAGCGGTGACTTCTTTTTGTAGCTGAACTGCTGGTTTGATTTTCTGGGGTTAGTTTTTGACTGACATTGGACTCTGTTGGTCCTGCAGATGTAGTCTTGCATAACTCTTTTAGCATACTCACTTCTTTCTGAGTAGTTTCTATCTGTCTAAGTTTCTATTGCTGTGATAAACACCGTGACCAAAAGCAGATGAGAGAGGGGCAGGCCTGTTGCAGTTTACAACTCGTAGGCCAACCTCCATTATGGGGGATGTCAGGGTAGGAACTCAAGACAGAAACCTGGAGGCAGGAACCGAAGCAGAGGCCCTGGGGTGCTGCTTGCAGGCTTTCTCCCCACGGCTTTGCACAGCTGGCTTTTTATACCATCCTGGACCACGTGCCCAGAGATAGCACCAGACACAACCGCATGAGCCCTCTCACAGCAGTCATCAATTAAGAAGATGCCACACAGGTAATCGCCTCTAGCCTGTATTAAGTGGACATAAACCATGCCAGCACTTAGAGAAATCTGAGTTACTCTGAATAGTTAAAAAAAAAAAAGATTTTAAAAAAATTATGTATACAGTGCTCTGTCTGCATGTAATGACTACATGCCAGGAAAGGATACCAGATCTTATTATAGATGGTTGTGAGCCACCCTGTGGGTGCTGGGAATTGAACTCATGATCTTTGGAAGAGCAGCCGGTGTTCTTAACCTCTGAGCCATCGCTCCAGCCCCGCAATAGGTTTCTTTTTCTTTTTCTTTTTTTTTCTTTTTTCTTTCTGTATTTTACCGCAATAGGTTTTTAATTTGTTCTTCATAGCCTCGGCTTTGAGTAAGCGCACAAAACCCCACCCATGTGCCTTGCTACCTCTTTACTTCATGCTCGCTATCTTAAATTCTGCAAGCATAAATGCTTAAGGAAAAAAATGCATTGTGCAACTGGTCTTAAGCACCCAGCATCAGACATTTTTCTAAGGTTTATTTAAATAAGAGACATGGATAGCCAGGTGTGGTGGCACATGCCTTTAATCCCAGCACTTGAGAGGCAGGTGGATCTCTGTGAGTTCGAGGCCAGCCTGGTTTACCAAGTGAGTCCAGGACAGCTAGGACTACAAGAGAAACCCCACCTGGAAAAACCAAACCAAACCAAACAAAAAAATGAAAAGAAACATAGTACCAGGCTGTGGTGGTGAACACCTTTAGTGCCAGTACTTGGGAAGCAGAGACAGGCAGATCTCTTGTGTTTGAGGTCAGCCTGGTCTATAGAGTGAGTTCCAGGACAGCCAAGGCTATGCACAGAAACCCTGTCTTGAAAAAAACAACCAACCAACCATCACCACCACCGCCACCACCACCACCACCACCAACAACAAAGAAAAAAAGAAAGAAAAAAGAAAAGAAAAGAAAAGAAATAGAAGCATGACAGAGAGACATCTTTTACGGAAACCATGGCCTAGGCCACAGAGGACCCAGTCTTGGTCATTGAGAACGTGAAGTAGCCCGCCAGCAAGCTCTCCTCCAGGGACAAGCCAGCTGGACCGTTTCCTCACTTCGGAAGTTGTTCATCTTTTCAGTTTGTTTGTTTGTTTTTGTTTTGTTTTGTTTTTAGGATTGTTTTGCCTTTTCAGACAGTACTTGAGCAGGGGCTGGGAGAAAAGTGCCTGAAAGTGAAAAACACCTTGCTTTCAAATTCAGATGGTTTCTACATTCTTTGTATCAGTTTAGAAAGGCAACAGTAACAGTGGAAGAACACTGGCTGGGCACCTGGGGAAGCCACAGCCATGCTGTGACTTTAAGGTGAACGGATCCTTTCCTAACTACGTCACTTCCTGCTAGATATTCTAAAATGCCTTTGGTACTACAAATGGCTCTGCCTGCAGTTACATCTGGGCTTCCCCCACCCCCACTCCCATCCCCCCACCCTCCCACCACCCCCCTCCAGCCACACACACATAGTATTTACCTGTGTAGCCCTGGCTATCCTAGATCTAGCTCTGTAGAGCAGGCTGTTTTCAAACTTAGAGATTCCTCCTGCCTCTGCCTCCCATGTGCTGGGATGAGAGGTGTGCTCCACCGCCGCCCAGTGTTGGGCACCTTCTGTGACATCTCACCGAGATGCTTTCTGTCATCTTTCCTTTCTCCCAGCGTTACCGTCCTTGAATGTCTTGCTTACAGCATTGTCATTTCCTCCTTGACCCCAGTCATGGCTCAGAAGCTCATTTAATGTTGGGGCTTCATATCATAATTCATGTCCTGTACTGCACTCGTAGATTCGGGTGCCTGGAAATAACGGGGTACTCATTTATTACTTGTAGTCTTCCCTTAGGGTCTTTGAGCCGCTTGTCACCCAGGTCTTCTGCTCGCTTCTTCTCCAGGGATGGGGACGGAAATGAATAAACCACTGTAGGACAGAGAAGTAAGCTTCGTGCTGGAGTGTGAGCAGGTGTGCATCGGTGACATGGGAAAAAAATAAACAGTTTGTCGGTCTGGAAAAAGAAGCTGAAGGTTTCCAAAGTAGACAGCGGATGGGTCGTATGGATGGACAGAGATGCCTTCCAAGTCATGAGAAGGCAGTTAAGGGAGGACAAGGACTGAGAATGATCGGGTGGGGAGGGCACCCAGTGAAGAGGAAGGCACTGCCGACGACGGCCTTCAGTGCTGTCTCGTTAGGATCTTGAGCCCCATGCAAGGGATTTTAAATTTTAAACTAAATCATAGATGACTGTTGGTAGGTCTTTTGTTGTGGTTCTTACTGCTGTTAGCAAAACCAGCCTAGAACTAAAGACTAGGGTGCATTCTCAGGAGGATGGTGGAATTCAAACCAGGGGAAGCTATAGTGAGGAGCTAGTACAGTTGTCCAGACAACACATAGTAAGGGGCCCTGGATACAAAGAGAGGAATGTTTGCAGCTCGGAGATGAGCTGGGTGGGAGACGGAAGGCTAGAACACATCAAAGTTTCACTGGATTCCTTGCGTAAACACATCATTCATTGCGCCTTTACCTATTGGACTTTGGGGATAGTAACAGAAGCAGGCCAGTGCTCAATGAAACGGTGAGTTGATTTAGGCTGAATATAGAGATGCCTAAGAAGATAAGGTCAAGGAGGGGAGCCTGGTACTCCACACTGAAGGGCTTCGTTTACAGTTACGCTATCCACTATGAAGAGCATCATTTGAGGTTCCCCTATCCGCTATGGGTAGACGGTCTGAAAGAGCCAGGTGAATCTAACAAGCCATGTTTGAGTCTCCTCAGGGTGTTGCGCTAAGCACCCAGATGTGAGAACACTGCTCAAGTCTCACCTGGTCCTTATACACTTGAGTTCCCGTGACATGGGATGACATTCACAGGATCTCAGGGCTCTCAAGGGGCTGAGGGAGGCCGCCTCCCAGGCCATGGCTGTTTTCTGCTCTGTGGGTCTATGTGTTGCTCAGTGTTAATTGTCAACTTGACAGAATCTAGAATGCCCCTAGAGATGGGCTTTTGGGCGAGCCTTTGGGGATTATCTTTACTGTGCTAGCTGAGATGGAACCATTCCCTAGCTAGGATCCTGGCCTGTTTAGATGGAGGAAAAGAGCTGAGCAGAGGTGTGGATTCTTTGCTCTGTTTCATTTATTTATTTATTTATTTTGGCTTTTTGAGACAGGGTTTCTCTGTGCAGCCTTGGCTGTCCTGGACTCACTTTGTAGACCAGGCTGGCCTCGAACTCACAATCCCCCTGCCTCTGCCTCCTGAGTGCTGGGAATAAAGGTGTGCACCACCATGCGTGGCTTCTGTTTCTTATTGTTGATGCCATATGACCAGATGCTTCTTGCTCCTAACAGTGAGCAAGAATAAATCCTTTTCCTCTTAGGTGGCCTCTCAACATATTTTACCACAGCAACAGGAAAGGGAGCCAGGCAGAAATTCTCCAGCAGACTTGCCTTGCTCCGGTTCTGCAGGTTGAATCCAGGCCCTCGTGTGTGCATTGCTAAATGTGCAATTCTACCGCTAGACCACCCAAGCCCAGTGTGTAATGCAGATACCACTAAGGACAGCCCGAGTTCCATCTTGTATCTGAATGTGCTGAACATGCAATTACCAGCTATACTGATAAATCTGTAGATGAGAAATGTGTATCTCTCATGTAGGTGGCCCTAGTTTTCCAACAGCTCTGCCTTCTAAAATGAACATGCTCAAAGGTAAAGTGCCCAGCACTCAAAGGCAGTTGGCTGGACAACTGAAAAGGGCATTCATATCAGTAGAGAGAAGGCATGTTTCCACTGGCTTGGCCCTTATCATTCTGCTAGAAATTTCTTGCAAAATCTGGTCATGAGCCTAATGTTGTTGTTTTTTTTACAATGTTGACTGTGGAGTAGAAAAATGCTCCTGTTTTTTGTAGGAGGCATTGTGTGGGAGAAAGGTGGCCTGAGAGTCCATGCTTTGCTCCTGTGGATAACGTAAGGACAAGAGTAAGGCAAGGTCATTGTGCTCAAGTAAATCCGAACATCCCTTGATCTGGGAGGTCTTACATGTTCACCCAGGTGTCTCCCCAGATCTTCATCCTTTAGAACATTCTTTCTTTCTTTCTTTCTTTCTTTTTCATTTTCAAGACAGAGTTTCTCTGGGTAGCCTTGGCTGTCCTGGGCTCGCTTTATAGACTAGGCTGGCCTCAAACTCACAGTGATCTGCCTGCCTCTGCCTCCCAAGTGCTGGGATTAGAGGCGTGTGCCACATACATGTCTTTTGAGATTAACTCCAACCCTGCGAGGTGTCCTGGCTGACGAAATATTAGTGTATATGTGTGAACGGCTCCCATATGTGGGCAAAGCTTTGCATCCTTCATTCTTTGTTCCTTTGCAGTGAGTTTTGAAGCTTTGTGTCTTATGGTGCTATCAGTCAGATCCAATCTGCCAACCTCGGTCATGGAGTGAATCCGACCCTCACAGCCCCTCTGTTGATCAGTGTGAGAAGACTGTGCGTGGGCCGGTGGGATAAACCTGATGATTTGAGTTATATACGTCCTGGAACCCCATGGTGGGAGGGGGAGAAAAGCAACTCCCCAAAGTTGACCCTTGACCTCAACATGGCCACCACAGCATGAATTTATTCTTATTCTCTCTCTCTCTCTCTCTCTCTCTCTCTCTCTCTCTCTCTCTCTCTCTCTCTCCTCCCTCTCTCTCCCTCCCTCCCTCCCTCTCTCTCTCTTATACACACACACACACACACACACACACACAAGAAAAAGGAAAGTGTTATAGTGGACACAAACAGCACCCCAAACTATTGACTTAAGACTCTGAGATGTGGGGTGACTTGCTTGCTGTAGCATAACTTAGCTTCATCTGACTAGTGCACCGGTTGAAAAAAATTTGCACAGGAAGCCAGGAGCTAAGAACACAACCCCTAAGGTGTGACAAAAAAGCATCAACACAGAAGGCAGCGCTGTCTGGTCCATGGGAGTAACGGGATGCGGACTGGATAGAATTCTGTAGAAAGTTTCAACAGAAAAAAATCATGGCTGTGTGCTCGGAATTGGAAGGGAACATGTTCAAAGGCAAAGTGCCAAGCACTCAGAGGCAGTTGGCTGGAGAATGGAAAATATAGCTTTAGTGGATCACCAGTTGACCGGGAGGAATTGTCAAAACCCTGCAGTTCTGTTGACTGAAAAAAAAATGCAAGCAGAGAAGAACTGTGGCAAATGAAAAGCATGTCTGTACCATGAGGTAATTGTTACATTGCTCTCTGCACTGGCCAGAGCTCTGTGTGACAGAGATGGGGCTGGCTTCAGGCTCCATGCTTCAGTAGAAGCTGAATGTGGAGATTTCAGAGCAAAGGAGAATAGTCATTCCATGACCAGCAAGCAGGGCTTGAGGACCTGGCGCGCCCTAACGTAAAAGCAGATTCCTCTGGGTGGATCTCAACTTCAACTTCAGAAGAACTCTGCAAGTGTGGTAGCTGGTTTCTTCGCTGTTGCCAAGGACACCAAAAGAACGGGCTTGTTAAAGTTAAAAAAAAAAAAATTCTTGACCCCAGGGTTACCCCATACCAGCCAGGGTGGGAGATTTGTCTGGGGACATTCACAAAGAACAGCGTGTCTTTGAGTGGCATGGATTCCTGCGTGGTTCTGAAACTCAAAGGGGCAGAATCGCTTGATCTCTCTTCTGTTGGGAACTGTATGGTGCCTGCTGTGGGCACTGTCTGATGCCAAGCTCACCTCTTCCAGAATTCCCAGAATCCTCCTGGCAGCTTGCAAACCTTTCCTTCTCATCAAGGAAACACGGTCAAAGATAAGTAAGGGCCATGTGGTCATAGGTACAGTTTTAGCTCCTTTTCTTAGACAGACCAGGGGTAGGGGTAGAGAGGTAAATATTTATATCAGTTTTTTATTATGTGTAAAAATAACCTGTGATATGGTTATTTACATTTATTTAACAATTTTTAAGTGAAGTAGGCAGTTGGGTTTGGGGAATATCTATGGCTAAATTGGCTTACATTTATTTATTTATTTATTTATTTTGTTTTGTTTTGTTTGTTTTCAAGACTGTGTAGCCCTGACAGTCTGGGAGCTCACTCTGTAGACCAGGCTGGCCTCAAACAGAGATCCACCTGCCTCCACCAGCCAAGTGCTGGGGTTAAAGGTGTGTACCACCATCTTTAATTGACATGTATTTCTAATTCCTTATAATAAATGCTATTATAACATAAATGTAAGCCAGGCATGGTGGTGCACACCTTTAATTCAAGCACTGGTGGGTCAGGGACATGTGGGTCTATGAGTTCAAGGTCAGACAGGGGCTGGGCGTGGTGGTGCATGCCTTTAATTCCTCCCAGCACTTGGGAGGCAGAGGCAGCGGATTGTTGTGAGTTCAAGGCCAGCCTGGTCTACAAAGTTAGGCTAGTACAGCCAAAGCTATACAGAGAAACTCTGTCTTGAAAAGCCAAAATATCCAAACAAAACAAGGTCAAACAGGGCTATTTAATAAAGAGACTCTTCTTCAAAAAAACAAATACAACTGACAGTCTGCTCTTGGGAAGGATGGACAGAAAACTGTCTGTTAGCCAGGAGAGCAGTTGAGGCAGCAAAGCTGGGAAGCTGTCTGTGGGGCAGCTGGAGGCTGGCAGCATGTAGAGGACCGGGCAAATGACAAGAGCTTTGAACACAGCACCAGGCAGAGTGGGAGGGGCAGTGGTGGGAGGCCAGAACACTGGGGACCACCTCAGCCATGTTAATAAACTACAATTTCATCTCAAGTAGAGAATGCGTGGAACTGTTTTATGCAAGGAACGGGTGGTCTACCGTATATCTCAGAAAAGTCACTCTGGTTGCAGTACGGAACTTTCGTTTGTTTATTTTTATTTATTTTAGAGCAAAGTCTCACTGGCCTTGATCCTTTTCTTGCCCCTACCTCCCAGTGTTAGAATTACAGGCCTCCAACAGCATGCTGGGCAGCCCTGTGGAAAGTTGCTTAGAAGGCTGTAGATAGTAATCTGGCTTGAACTTGAATCTACAGTCTGTAGTACTAGTTTTAAGGTATTTCTTCGGCTGGGCATGGTGGCGCACACCTTTAATCCCAGCACTCAGGAGGCAGAGGCAGGCAGATCATTGTGAGTTCACATCCAGCCTGGTCTACAAAGCAAGTCCAGGACAGCCAAGGCTACACAGAGAAACCCTGTCTCAAACCCCTCCCCCCAAAAAAGAAAAAAAAAGATATTTCTTCATGGCAGGGGGTAGGGTGGGGTGGGGAGGGACTCTGTGGAAACAGAGTCTCCACACAGAGGCACCTGAGTGTGGAGCTCATCTGTAATCCTGTGAGACAGAAACCAGGGACTCCCCAGGGCAAGCCTGCTAAGCCGGCTGTCCAAAGTGGCAGACTCCAGGGTCAATAAGAGATCCAGCCTCCGTCAAGGGGAGACTGGCTGAAGAAGACACCAAATGTCAAGTTCTGGCCTCCGTTTGCGTGCACACCCAAGCATGTCTGCACCTACACAAGCAAACAGCAAACTCACATCCACAGAGGACCTACATTACACCATAAACACTCGTGCAAACAAGCATACATGCAGCCACATAACATGCACACACCACAGATTTACCTGCAAACAAACTCACACACACACACACACACACACACACACACACACATCTACACATGCAAATAAGCATACTCACACAACACATACACCACATACACACCTGCAAATAAGCATATACACACACATACTACATATACCCCTGCAAACAAGCATACACACACACACCAAATATATACACATGCAAGCAAGCATATTCATACTACACTCACACCAGATACACATATGAAAACAAGCATACTTACACTCACACAACACTTATACCGTATACACCCTTGCAAACACACACACACCATACGCACACATGCAGAGGTAACTGTGTCCTTCGGCAAGGTAGCTAGGAAGATAAAGTTCATCCTGCCCATGAGGCACCTGCAGAGAGCCGAGTAGCCCAGCAAACCCCGAATCCCTTTTGTACACATCCATCATGGGACACTAAGGCCCTTGACTCTGCGCAGAATCAAATGCTCCTTTTGTTTGTTTCAGAGTCGTTATTAAATGAGTTGCTACAAGTCTCTCTAGCTGTAGGGACCAAACTGGGTTCTCCTGTGGTCCTTTAATCATCTTTGTGGTTCTTTGCAGAACTCTCGCTGGTTTCTCAGGATTCCATGGCAATTGTGGAGACCACAGCTAGATTAGTCACCACAGAGAACTCATTATAATTAAATCAACACTGTGCAGTCACTTGGGCGGCTGGCTCAGCCATATAAACCCAGTCAGCTAGTCCCCATCGACAAATAGGTTGCGTTCCAGGAGTTCATTAGTATGGTGGTTGTTTGGAACACAGAGAGCCTCTCCCCATAGAAACAGAATTATAGACGGTGGCTTGTTTCCCAGGCCTGTGCACAAAAATCTATTTAATGCACATCAGGCTGAATCAGGGCCTGGCAAGGAGAGTCCCTCAACTCTTTGACCCACTGAAATCCCCTGGGACACTCAATTCAAGGGAGCACCAAGCTCTGGCTCCCAAATGGCTCTCTCTAAAGGAGGTAAGGGAACTGCCTTGTCAGCTTCAGATTGACATTAATTTGCTATGTGATTTTAAGACTTCTTTTTGAAGCTGGCTCATACTGGTAATCCTCCAAACTTGGGAGGCTGAGACTAGAGGATTACAACAAGTTCAAAGCCTGCCTAGGCCCACTCTGTAGACAAGAGTGAGCTCCAGGCTAGCAGGCTAGCTTAGAGTGGGATTCGGTCCTAAGTTACAAACAAATACTTCTTTGAAATGGACGTTTTCTGTGATTGTTAGTGCTATTATTTAACCAAGAAATCAAGACCTGTCTTAACGATAAAACAACCAACTGTACTGATTCTTTTCCTCAGACGGCCCACGTTTGTTCTTAATCTTCACTCTCTTCCTGTAGGTTTTTTTGTTTGTTCGTTTGTTTGTTTGATTTTGCAAATGTCTTCAGGTGACTGTGTGCCCCCATCGGGGCAGGAGGAAGCTGTGTTAGCTGGGCCTAGCTTTCGTCCCGGCAAGGTCGAGCTCCTTTCTCTGCACAACACTGCCCCCCAGCGGATCGCTCCGCACGCTGCGCTAGCGCCGCCCAGCCCTCCAAGGGTAGTAACAAGTTCTGCATTCATCTGCCCAACAAAGAATCTTTGAGAACTTCCATCGACTTAGGCCTTGGGAACGCGGAATCGAATTAGACTCGGTGTTCTCGCAGAGTGGCTGGAAAAGGAGACAAGCAAGTCAACATTGAAACCAGCAAGACATGACTTTGATCAGATGATTAAAAAAAAAAAGAAGATTGCATGGAAACAAAGAACAGAGGTGGATGGATTAGTCAGCCCGGGGTGTGTGTGTGTGTGTGTGTGTGTGTGTGTGTGTGTGTGTGTGTGTGTGTGTGTGTGTGTGTGTTGGGGGGTTGGCAGCAGTTCCTGAAGGAGGTGAGGTAAGCAGGAGGTGGAGTTTTGGGGTACAGCAGCTGCCAATGGCAAAGGGGCATCCAATATAGAGGGAACGTGAGTTGCCCAAAGTACCGTAGAATGTTTCTTCGAGTCATCTGCCTTTTTGGTAGGTCAGCATCATTGCCAGCCAGACGCTGACGAATTAAAATGATATTTCAGTATAGCTTTAATTTGCTTTTCTCTGTAGTGACATATTTAGATTACATATTTGAAATTATGCATTCCTGTCCCCCTCCTTTAGGCTGCTCGAATTCACTCTTGATTTTACTATTTGGTATGGATCTTTTGAAGATTGCTAAATTTCTTCTGTCTCTCTTTTGCTTTCTGGGGAAGCCAGAGCCTGATATCTGCTAAACACTGCAATTTACACACCCTTGCCCTACAGCGACAGCTCTCTCTCTCTCCCTCCCTCCCCTGTACCCGTGTGTGCATGCATGTGTGTGTGTGTGTGTGTGTGTGTGTGTGTGTGTGTGTGTGTGTCTGTGTGAATGCACAGCCCAGAAGTCAACCTCTGGTGTGTCTTCCCCAGAACCATTCCCACTTTACTTTTCTTCCCAAGATTTATGATTATTAATAAAAATTACACCTGCGTTTAGCTTAACTCTTTGGCATGTGTTTCAGGAACTCAGTGGCATGTTATGCCTGACCCCCAGCCTGCCAGGAGTGCTGCTGAGGCCGATGCTGCACGCTGCTCCAGATCACAGAAAGGGACCCCTGCAGCAGAGGGTAGCAAGGACAGACTGCCAAGGCCTAGTGCGACCCCAGTCTTCTCTTCCCTTTCCTGAATGAGGCTGTCTGTAGAAGATGGTAAACACCTGACACTGAGCTAAAGGGTCCTGTGGTCCCATTTTAGCCAAGCTTCCATAGGGGGGGGGGGGCGCAAGCCGGCTCTACACGCAAAAGCCACAAGACCAAAGGCCACAAACAACTCGAGGCAAAGCACAAACGAAAACAAACAAGGTTAACTGCTGGGAACACCAACTGGCCAAACGCAGCCACAGGCTGCCTCCGTGCCCCTCCCAGTCCATCTGTCTTTTGAGTCTGTGAGGCCCCGCCTCCTTGTTCCAAACCCCACCCCACCCTCAGCCCAGACAAATGCCTGCCACTTCCTTCTCTCCTGCCCTCCAGGTGCCCAGACACCCCTCAGACTTTACACTTTAGCCCTGACCCCTTTCATCCAACACGCTGGTGCCAGAAACGCGCTAATCCCTGAAACTCATTCCTGCCCCCAACCCACCCCTCAATATGCAATTGAGGTCTTCCATCGTCCTTCCTCCTTGCTGGTTCTCCACTCGGCCCTTTCTCCACCTCATCCTTTCACAGAGCATCCAGCTTTACCACGAAGCAGACCTTTCTCCTGCGCGCCTGTCAGCAGCACCTTGCTGTCGCGCTCACAGAGGTCTGAGGGCTGGCCCCTGTCGTCTCCAGCGCATTAGTATCTAGATCACTGCCCATCTCTCTAACACGACTCCCGCCTTTAGCCCTGGTGGGTTGGTTGTTTGAGACAGGCTCTCCCTATGTATTAGCCCTGGCTAGCCTAGAACTTACTATGTAGAGCAGGCTGACCTTGAACTCATAGAAACCCACCTGCCTCTGCCTTCTGAGTGCTGCTAGGCTATCCCTTCTGCCTTTGATGGAAGTGATGGGCTCTTCCATTTCCAACGCCTGCAAAAAGGCCATGAGTGCCCGCCCCGCCCCCAGTTTGTATCCATGCCCTCAGCCATGTACCTCAGTGGTCATTCTCCAGACTTCCGGACCTCAAGGCTAGGTATCCACTCTCGCAGCTACACCTCTGTATTTCAGACATCCACTTACCCTTTTCCGCTGGAGACGCTTTTTACTAATTTTATACATGTTTTCAAAGAACCAATTTAGGCTTTTAAACAATCTTTTTAATGTTATGTTTCTGTGCATTTAGTTTATAAAGAGAAAAGGTTCAGCATGTGAGTGTATTTACCCATATCTAAAATTATGGCATCAAATTATATTACAAATATATGCTTATAGATATCCAGTTTGGCAATCTTTGTCTTTAATTATAGCATATAAGCCACTTCCATTTAATTAATTACTATTGCTTGGAGGCTAAACACACCTTCTTATTGAGTGGACTGTCTTTTCTCTTTCTTTTAGTTCTTGCCTGTCCTTTCATTATTCCAGTCCCTCGATTAGAAACTGCCCACCTTCTAATTATCCTGTCTGTCTGTGCTGGTGTGATACCTTAGATACCTAGGTAATTGCCCTAATGAAAAGAATGAGCTTTCTTTCTTTCTTTCTTTCTTTCTTTCTTTCTCTATTTTTACTTTTCAAAGTCTGTTTGAATCGATATTATAACCTCTTTTCAGGCAATGCTGAGGACCTTTGGATACTTTATTTATACTTACTTTTGCCTGTCTTTGCCCTGTTGTTGGATTCTCTTTGTGTGTTCGCTTTCATTGTTTCGTGTCATAAACTGCCCTTTAGATTTGCACGCAGGGCACCACTCCCAGGGCTTCGCTGACCTCCCCCCCATTTAGAGCTGCCCATCATCTGTCTGTCTGGAAGTAATCTTTATGATTTTCACTGGTTTGCTCTTCTAGTGATAAAAATTACTAATTAATTCCTTTGTTGCACCCATTTGTTTTTTAGTTAAAATAGAATCTTTTATCTATCTATCTATCTATCTACCTATTTATTTTTAATCCCAGCACTGGGGAGGTAGGGGCAGGTGGATCTCTGTGAGTTCAAGGCCAACCTGGTCTACAAAGAGAGTCCAGGAGAGCCAAAGATACACAGAGAAACTGTCTCAAAAAACCAAAATAATAATAATAATAATAATAATAATAATAATAATAATAATAATAATAATAATAAAAATAGAGAGCACTTCTTTAAAAGCATTTATTTATCTATTTACTTATTTATTTGATTTTTTTCAAGACAGAGTATCTCTGTAGCCTTGGCTGTCTTGGACTCACTTTGTAGACCAGGCTGGCCTCAAACTCACAGAGATCTGTCTGCCTCTGCCTCCTGAGTGCTGGGATTAAAGGTGTGTGCTACCACACCCAGCTAAATTAGAATCTTACCACAGCCCAGGCTGGCCTTGAATATGGAACCTGCTGAGACCATAAGTGTGCTGCCCCTGGTGCTCACCTTTACTCTCTAAGTGAATATTTGCTGTTTATGGAATTCCAGGTGGGATATTTTGCTCATTTTTTCAATACTTTAAGGATCCCATTGCAACCTTCCCCCACCAAAAAAAAAAGTTAAACTGCGTGTGCACGCCTTAAATCCTAGCACTCAGGAGGCAGAGGCAGACAGATCTTAGTGAGTTCGAGGCCAGCTTGGTCTACAACATGAGTCCAGGACAGCTAGGACTGTTACAGAGAAACCCTGTCTCGAAAAACCAAAAATAAAGAAAGAAAGAAAGAAAGAAAGAAAGAAGAAGAAGATCCTGCTGCTTTGTGACTTTTTCAGCTCCTGAAAGGAGAAACAGGGGATGGCAAGAAAGAAAGATGGTTCAGTGGATCTGGGCACACGTTTCCACGCCTGATGATCTGAGTTCAGTGCCCGGGACCCAGACGGCAGGAGGAGAGAACAGACTCCCCCAAGTTGTCCTCTGCTCTGTTGCCTGTTGTGTGATACGATTCCTAAGGACAGTTGAACAAACATCTACTTGCCCCAGATAACAATCAATGACAGATCAAAGAGTGTGGGTGAAGACGGGGACTTACAGGAATAGGACTGACTCAAAAGCAGCCGCCCTGAAAGGCGGCCCCAACAGAGGGGAGCTCAGAGGCTGGGCCCCTGGGGCTTAATGTGCAGCTTGTAGGCAGCTCAACAGGTCAGAGAGGCTGGACTAGGCCTCTTCCAGGCCTCTCTGCTGGTCTGAGAATGACTTTCAGCAATCCTGCTTACAGGGGAGGACCCAGACACAGTCAGTCTCAGGGTACTCTGGAATTCACTATGTAGACCAGGCTAGCCTCAAACTCACAGAGATATGCCTGCCTTGCCTCCTGTGTACACCAGCACACCCAGCTCTCTCTCTCTTTTTTAAGTGTATGTCTGTGTGAGTGTCTATTCTGTGCATGCCTGGGAAGGTCAGATCTCAAGACTTAGAGTTACAGGTAGTTGTGAGCTGCCTGATGTAGGTTCTGGAAACCAGAATTAATAAAAATATTTTTAAAAGAAAGAAATGAAAGGAGGGTAAAGAAGACAGACAACTCAAATTTTCAAGTGCTCTATAAAATACACTTGATTTATTTTTCAATATAGGGAAAGCCAGCCAGGCATTGGGGCACACACTTTTAATCCCAGCACTGGGGAGGTAGGTGCAGGTGGATGTCTATGAGTTCAAGGCAGCTTGGTCTATAAAGAGAGTTCAGGACAGCCAAAGATACACAGAAAACTGTCTCAAAATAATAATAATAATAATAATAATAATAATAATAATAATAATAATAATACTTCTCAAAAAGCATATATTTTATTTATTCTTTGAGAATTTCATACAATGTATTTTAATCATACCTACCCTTCCCACAATTTCTTCATATCTACCATCCCTACTTTCCTTTCCCTTCCCTTCCTTTTCCTTAAAAAAAAATCCCATTGGAATTTTTGTTTTGTTTTGTTTTGTTTGTTTTAAACTGGTGTGTGTGTGTGTGTGTGTGTGTGTGTGTGTGTGTGTGTGTGCAAGTAAATGCACACTAGAGCCATGCCCGTGTTAGATATGAGCATTTTACCACTGAGCTGTCCTTAGTTACTTTTAAAAACTGTTTGGTTTTTGTTTTGAGACAGGAGCCTGTGTAGCCTAAGCTGCTCTTGAACTTACCACTTTCTTATCTGAGCTTGCCAGGTTCTGGGACTTTAGGTGTTTACCACCAGGTCTAATTTAATTTGAAAATTTTAATTGACAATATGATAAACTTACATTGCAATTATAAGTCAATGTGACGAGGAGTAGTACTTCTGTAATTTTTACATTTACAAATGTATATGTGTTATGGTTTGAGTGAAAACAGCCCCCTTAGAGGCTCATGTGTTTAAATATTTGGTCTTCAGTTAGTGGAACTGTTTGGGAAAGATTAGGAGGTGTGGTCTCTTGGAAGATCAGCAGGTTTTGCGGTTTCAAAAGCCTGTGGGGCTCATGGACCATGCCTCCAGGAGAATTGGCATGGGACAGCTGCTGAGACAGAGCATGTTCAAATCCCGGACATCTCAGATTTGAGATTTAAAATCTCCTCCTGAGAAAGGAAGGTGTGGGACAAAGCTCTCTCCGTGTTTCTGTGCCTACCTCAGGAGCACGTGACACAACCCCTAGGGGGTTACACAGTCACATGAGCTTGCCACAAGTTACCATTTCCCATGCAAATAGAGCATCATCAGCATCCTTGTCCCAGCCAATGAGATTCATTCATCTTCAAAGCTCCTCCCCGCTGCCCAAGGGATAGAAGTCCCTGTTTCACGTGAAGTGAAACAGCGAGCACCATCGACTTCATTGAAGGACGTGTGAGACTGGCTGTTTATTCAGAGTTCTAACACTGGGGGAAAGAAGGCCTCTCCTTCTCCCGGAAGGATTTATCGCTGGACCCCTGGACTTGACTGGTGGCCAGGCAGTCACTGCAGAACCTCTGCGGTCACCACTAGAGCTCGCTTTGAGCTTCTGCTGTCTCTGCCTTCCTCAGTGCCCATCTGCGGGAGTGAACTGCGGGCTGTTCCCGAGTCAGCTGCCTGGTTCTTCCGAGTCAGGCCAGGACCTCGTTGCCACCTGACTTGGTCTCTGAGTCCTGAGCTCCCCACTGACACCTGGTGTGGTGCCTGCAGCCCAGTTAAAAGAGCAGTAACACATACAGTGGAGAAAACCCCACTCCCCTCCCCCCACCCTCATCCCCCACCCAGCTGGACGAAAGGTGATCTTGTGACACAGATTTTCGTTCTGCGCTCACTTGGGAACCTTCACTTCATCCCGTTTCTCCAGGCGATGAACGGAGCTTGGACCTTCTCGAAAAGACCTTCTCTATTTCCCAGCTTGGTGTCCCGTTACGTCCGTCAGGTGGCCCTTCTGGGAGATTTGGAGCCACAAAAGCCCATACCATTCCCAGTTGCCTTGATCATGGTGTGTCATCACAGCAATAGGAAAATAATTAAGACAATGCCTTTCGAATTTTAAATATTTAGTTTTAAAAGAACTCTTCGTTTGCATATTTCTAAAGATTTTATGTATATTTTTATTTTATATTTTATTTTATATGTTTTGTTTTATATTTTATGTATTTATATATTTTATTTTATATATTTTTAAAGATTTTATGTATATGACTGCTCTGTCTGCCGGTGCAGAAGAGGGCATTAGAGGGTATAGATGGTTGTGAGGCGCCATGTGCTTGTTGGGAATTGAACTCAGGACCTCTGGAAGAGCAGACCGTGCTCTTAACCTCTGAGCCATCTCTCCAGCCCCTAAATATTTGGGGTTTTTTGTTTTGTTTTGTTTTGTTTTGTTTGTTTGTTTGCTTGGTTTGGTGTTGTTTTTTTTTTTTTTTTGAGACAGGGTTTCTTGATATAGATTTAGCTGTCCTGGGCTCACTTTGTAGACCAGGCTGGCCTTGAACTCCTAGAGATCTGCCTGCCTCTGCCTCCCGAGTGCAGAGATTAAAGGCGTGCGCCATCATGCCAGGCCTTAAATATTTGTTTTTATTCTAGGATTAGATCTAGGGCTTTGAAGTACTGATTGCATACCTGTTCCTGTGAGCTCAGCTCTAGCCTTGGGTGTTCAGTTTAAGGTCCTCCTGTGAGGCAGTGTACGTCTCTTCAGTCCATCCCTGTGCGGGTTGTTAGGCAGCTGTTCCCATTTTGATTACTTTGCTTTTGTTAATGGACTGTTTTTTCCCCTCTACTTCATTTTTAACAGTCTAATAGTGGTTTAAAAGGAAGCCATTGATTTTTATATAAAATGTGTAAGTACTTCTTAGTTCACTTCCTGCCTTTTTTATTATAAAAACATGAAGTCTCTAAGTAGAATTCTGTGGACTCTATTTTACGAATACAAGTCTTAAAATATTTTTTCTAAATGTGAGTTATTTATTTATTTGGTTGTTTGTTTATGAGTGTTACACATTTACACCTGCATGCCAGAAGACGACATCAGATCACATTCTAGATGGTTGTGAGCCACCATGTCGTTGCTGAGAATTGAACTGAAGACCTCTGGAAGAGCAGCCAGTGCTCTTAACAGCTGAGCTATCTCTCCAGCCCCAAGTGCGAGTTCTTATTAGTATTAGTGTGTATTAAATGTTTCTGTGAACATTTTATTTACTTATTTATTCTTTTTTTGTTTTGTTTTGCATTTTGCTTTTGGGTTTTGTTGTTGTCGTTGTTTTCCAAGACAAGTTTTCTCTGTGTAGCCTTGGTTGTCCTGGACTCACTTTGTAGACCAGGCTGGCCTAGAACTCACAGAGATCCACCTGCCTCTGCCTCCTGAGTGCTGGGATTAAGGCATGCACCACTGTACCTGACTATTTATTTATTCTTTTAAGACAGATTCTCACATGTTCCAGGTTGACCCAGAACCTGCCATTTTATTTTTTGCGGCCAGTCTTTTCTATTTTTGAAACAGGGACTCACTATATCCTCTGGCTGGCCTGGAACTCCAACAAAGCCACACCTTCTAACTCTCCTGACCTTCTGAAACAGTGCCACTTTTTGATGACTAGGCATTCAAGTATAGGAGCCTATGGGGCCCACTTTTATTCAACTATCATGCTATAACATACTAATTGTATTTCTATAAAGTTTTATTTTTATCTAAAAGGTTTTTGCTTTATGTATTTTGGTACAAATATTGAAAAATATAGCAATACATATTCAGTAGTATTAAAAGTTGTCATTGATTACATCTATGAGAGATTTAAGTCATCTTTATTGTATGAGTTGGAAAAGAAAATAAAACAATGTAAAGAAAGCGTTTAGATTAGTGTCCGGTACATAGTTAGTGACAAGTGAAGGCTGGCATCATTATTTATTTATTTATTTATTTATTTATTTATTGAGACAGGTTTCTCTGTGTATAGCTTTGGCTGTCCTGGAACTCACTCAGTGCTGGAGGGATAGCTCCAAGATTGCAAGTACAGTACTGGCTGTTCTTCCAAAGGTCCTGAGTTCAATTCCCAGCAACCACATGGTGGCTCACAACCATCTATAATGAGATCTGGTGCCCTTTTCTGTCGTGCAAGTGTATATGCAGCCAGAATACTGTATACATAATAAATAAATGCATCTTTTTTTTTTAATAAAAAATGCTTTATTTTCTCCCTCCAGGTGTTGGCTTTGCCATGGGTGGCCACATCTCACAGCCTGGGGAGCCTTCTATGGTACTGGAGAGAGTGGGCTTGTTCAGTATGTGCACACGGGTGTGCGTGCACTCTTGCACAAACATGTGACATCGCGCGTCACTCACACAGGTTGCTACAGCTGAACTCTTTGCATTTCCGTGGCTCAGAAGCCCTCTACTTGCAGGTGTCGGCCTTTTGGGTATTGTCCAGTACAGAGCAAGCTCACATAGTGCCAGCACCTTCTTGGGCGCGCGTGTTGGCGAAGTACTATACACACTTTTGTTGGGAATACATCTCAAGGTGGAAGCTCTCCACGGCAGGACATGTATATTTTCTGTTTTAGATGGTGGCAATAAACAGCTTTACAAAGTGGTCCTGCCTATTGGTGCTCCAATCAGTCTTGTTTTTTTTTTTAAATAAGAAATGTTAATTATCATAATTGTTATGAGTACTGCCATATAATTTTATGGTTCTGCTTTTGGTTTCTTTCATGTTTAAATTCAGCTCTCCTTTTAATATAAACAGAACTTTGTCTTGTCTTCACTTGTATTTTGCAATAACTTGGAGGATGGAAAGATCTGTTTTAAATTTTACTAATGGTTACTATCAAGCGTTTTATGAACATTCTCATAAGTCTGTTTAATTATCCAAATTATAACTTGAACTATGACGGTGACTCATGCCTTATGAAAGAGGAAGACTGCACTGCCTTCTCAGACTTTTCCTTTCTTCCCCAGTCCCTCATCATAATTCATGCTGAGTCACAGATCCTATGCCCCAGGATTCAGCCTGGTGCAGGAGAAACCAACCTAGCGTGTTTGGTATTGGCCCATATTAAATTGATCAAATGGCCTGCTGCCAGTGACCTGAAAGCTGTTAGGAGGAAAGCTGTATGAACTCACGGACTGCCATCACTATGAAGATCTTGCTCATTGCATTAGTGTGTCCTCCAAAGGGGACAGTGATCTCCAGTCTCAGAATGAGACTGGTTTTTCATGAGTGTAGTGGTTTGCGTTCTCCTTTGAGAACACAGACATTTCTCCTATAACTCTGACTCCGAGGGCATTCAGGATGTACATTCTCTCTGTGTGGCTTATGTCTTTGAAAATAGTCCTGAACCCTTTTAGAAAGGAGACAGTATACGAACCCATGTGACAAGGCAGAGGTCGCCTGTAGCAGTGGTGGCTATGAGAAAGTAATATGGGAAGATTGAAGGCTGAAAATAATTCCATTAAGTATTCATCTGTGTTGTCTGAGCATGAGTTTGAGCACTACTGACTGATTTTGAAAACAATTTTCTGTTCAAATTTCATGAAAAGAAATGTCTGTTCTTAAAGACAGAGAGGTTACTAACAGACACCCCCGCCCCCAGCTTGGTGAATGAATATATTGTTAGGGTCACTTATGGGGGCATGGGTGACTCAAGTGTGTTACTTCCTGGACAACTTATAGACAGCTCCACCGCTGAAGAGTCTCTACTGTGGTCACATGTCTACTTCTCATATAACCTGGCTGGGGAGGGACCCCGTGAGGGTTTCAGAAAGTCTCTTGAATTACCCCAGAGCTCTATGAACCTTGTAATAAACCCTCTCTGTCCTCTATTCTTGTTGTTGTTTGTTTTTGTTTTTAGAGACAGGGTTTCTCTGTGTAGCCCTGGCTGTCCTGGAACTCACTGTGTAGACGAGGCTGGACTTGAACTCAGAGCTCTGTTTGCCTTTGCCTCCCAGAGTGCTGGGATTATAGACATGTGCTACCACATCCGCCTCACAGCAACTCTTCTAAAGGAGAACATTTAATTGGGACTGGGCTGTTCTTGTTCTCTCTTTGCTTCCAGGCTGCACGTGAGCAGTGATGGGCAGACCTCATGTGCCTCCCCCATGCCTTCCCCACCACCGTGGACTGTGTTTCTCTGTAACTGTGAGCCAAAATAATCTTTTTACCTAAAGTGGCTGTATCAGGGTGTTTTATTACAGCAACAGAAAAGTATTTAAGACAGCGAGCAAAAGAAACAGGGAAGAATAGGAGAGCCATTTCTTGCTTTTATTTCCGCGCCCCCCCATTTCCAAATTATCAATTTTCATAGGGTCATTTGAGAAAGGGTGGGATTATCAATGTTTGGGTCTTTGTTTGATGTCGTGTGTGTGTGTGTTCTATATATACTTTCTTTCTATAGCCTGGGCTCATTATTAGATGAACGACATTGCCAAATAATATATAAGTGATCTTTTCTGGGAGAAGATATAAAAAGGTCCTAAAACACAACAATAATTCTCAAAAGATTTAGTTAATATTCACTCTTACCTGGGGATACCGCAGTTTATTGAATTTGGAGTTTTCAGTCTTCCTCAAATGAGTGACTGGACTCTGTCCCCTGGACTTGGAGGGGAGTAAAAAAAAGGCAATGGGTTACACAAAATGAAACCCTTGGTTGGAAACCTACAGCAAGCTGCTTCTCAATCTCCTGACAAATGAGTGGCCCCCTTTCTCTAAAGGAAGTGCTAAGGTTTGCCTATGGTTTCAGTGTGGCCCCCAAGGGTCATGTGCTGGAGATGTGGCCTCCACTGAGGCAGGCTGGTGAGAAGGTAGAAACTTGTTTAACAGGGGCGCCTAATACAAGGTGCTTCAGTCACATGACACACCCTCAGAAAGGATAAAGTGGTTCTAGGGGCATTCTGGGTTAGCTCCTCTGAGGTCAGAGGTCATAAAAAGTGTGAGCCGATCTCTCGGCCCTCCCTGGTTCCCTTACTTACCGTGCCATCTCCCCTTCTTGCACCTGCTCCCGCCATGACGACATTTACCATGCTGTGACAGACGCAGCCAGCGGGACCCTCATTAGAGATGGAGACGCTGGTGTCATGATCTTGGGTATTTGGCATTGTGAGCTAAATACGCCTCCAAACAAGTGCACAGCATCGGGTATTTTGTTATAACGGCAGAACGTAGACTAATACAGGAGGGAAGTGGGCTTGGCTAAGCAAAGGTGGTGCTGGGGTAGATGGAAGGAGAAGAGAAGCAGGACTAAGTGTAATGATGTCTCTGTGTCATAGGCACTGTCAGGAGTGAGGGAGGGAGCGACTGTACCCCATATGAAGGAACATTCATGGCAGGAGCATGGCCATGTCAAGGATTCTAATGTCTCAGACTCAAGAGAATACAGGCCTTCCTGCTGTAGATGAGATATTAGACTCTGGTGAGGCCTCTCTACCCTAGTCAGTTCCCAAATAATCAAGGCAGAGACCTTTTAGATTTATAAAAAGCTTTAAAGCACCATAACTGGGCTGATATCAGCCCTCTAAGCTCTTTTGCTATTTGCCAGCTACACACTGCAAGTTACTTGCCATGATTGTTCCTGCCTGGGCTGCTTCTGTCCCATCAGGCCAGCCCTCATGGCCATGTGCTCATGGTCCACACTGCCCCATGGCGACTTCCTTCTCTCTGGCTTCCTCTCCTCCTTTTCTACAATCTTCTACTTCCCCTCTCCCTTTCTCCCGGCCTCATGGACCCTCTGAACTCCAAGCCTGGGAACCTCAGCTGCTTCTCTTCTGCCCAGCTGTGGCTGGTCAGCCACTTTGTTTAGCCAGCCAGAGAATACGGGCAAGCAAAGGGTACACACAACATCACTTGATGTGAGAATATGCTCCTCTGGGGGGGCTATGAGATCTTGGGGGCCAGTAATTAGCATTTGAATACATAGCACGTGACCAACCCCCCCACACCTTCCATGGGTCAGTCTCAGAGGATGACAAGGCCTTGCCCTGGTCCAAGCATGGATGTTGAGCAATGGGTTGACCTTTAGTTAAAAACAGTATGTGCGAAGAGGATGGACCCTAGCTGTCAAGATGAATCTTGCCCCCCTAAGGCTGCCCCCCTGCAGAGACCCTATACTGAGATTAGCTAACGGGTTTCCTTGTTCATGTTACATATAACAAACATGCTGGGTATCTGGGCTGTTGGTGTGCCTCCATCCGAGCACACCGCCGCCTGATCTCTGACCATTTCTCTGTCTCTCTCTTTTTTTTTTTTTTTTTTTTTTTTTGGTTTTTGGAGACAGGATCTCTCTGTGTTAGCTTTGGCTGTCCTGGACTCACTTTGTACACCAGGCTGGCCTCGAACTCACCGATCCGCCCGCCTCTGCCTCCCTAGTGCTGGGATTAAAGGCGTGCGCCACCACGCCCGGCTACTCTGTCTCTCTCTTATTCCTCTGTCATTCTGTCTTGTCAAGTCTCCATAAAATGGACTCATGTCAACAGTGGTGGCCTGTGGTTTCTTCCACAGACTGTACTTTCCTCTCCTGACTCTGTCCCATGGCCTGGTCACATAGACTTCACTTCCTTCAGAGTCCCTCAGAACAGAGGCCCTTGCCTCTTGATTGTTAGAGGAAAGAACTCATCCAGTTTAGCCTTGCTGGATTTTTGTTGTTGTTGTTGTTGTTGTTGTTAGGAACCTCAAAAGGGGAATGTGAAAGGATATGGACTCTCAGTCGTGGTGGTTGAACTCCACCTAGAGAAACCCAATCATACATACATGGCTTTCTCAAGTGGACGAGCAGCCTGGATTCTCCCTGAGCAAAGTTGGAGATTTAAAGCCATGTGCCTGAACAGCTGAGCACGCAAGAACTAAATTAAATTTCAAGCACTTTTTTCTCCCGTGTCCTTTCATTCCTAGAATTTTAAGTCAGATTCATAGAACCTTAAACAAAATAGTACCCAGCAAGGAAAATTGATGAGCTTTGAAGAGGAAAACAAAAACAAAAACAAAACCACAAAAAACAAATCAAACCCAAAACTTATTGTGTGACTTATATGTTAATTAGTTACTTGTCTCATTGGTCCAGGGAAATACCTGGTAAAGAAGACTTAAGGAAGGAAGTGGCTTCCTAGTGTGGGGTGCCGTGGTGCTGAGGGCACAGCAGTGGCAGCAGGAGCTCCAGGCAGCTGGTCACATTGTATCCACAGTCAGGAAACAGAGACCGATATGCTGTGCTTTTTATTCAATTAGGGGTCCCAGCCCATGGAACCTGCCACTTGTACCCAGGGTGGTTTGTCCTTCCCCAGTTAAATTTCACTAGAAACAGCCTAACAGATATGGCCAGAGATTTGCCTTCTAGGTGATTCTGAGCCCTACCCAGTTGACATCAACAACAGTCATCACATTCTGGGAGCTCAAGACTCTCACCGTTTCTTACAGTGAGAAGCAGCCATTCTGGCCTGCAGCTCTAAGATGCCCTGGGGACCCCCAGGTAGCTGTGCTTCTCATTGACTTCCACTCTTGGGAGAAGCAATGAGCTGGGTTAAGGCCCGAGTTCCAGAAAGCGTGTGTGCTTGCCTCCCAAGCCTCCTGTTGGCCAAAATCCAGAGTCTGGATTTGAATGTGGGTCTCCAGGGTGGCACAAGCTCATTTCTGATCTCTAGGTCTTTCTGAGAGCTTCAAGGCTGGGGCTTGGGTGGAGTGGGTTGGAAGTCCACTTAGGCTCAGAGTAATGTGCCTCAGACTGCTGGAGAGTCCACAGGAAGATTGAGATAAGGATACAAATCTATCATGGGTAAGCATTTTCTTTCTTTCTTTCTTTCTTTCTTCCTTCCTTCCTTCCTTTCTTTCTTTCTTCCTTTCTTTTCTTTCTTTTTGTTTTTTTTCCGAGACAGGGTTTATTTGTGTAGCCTTGGCTGTCCTGGACTTGCTTTGTAGACCTGGCTGGCCTCGAACCCGCAGCGATCTGCCTGCCTCTGCTTCCCTGAGTGCTGGGATTACAGGCGTATGCCACCATTCCTGGCTGGGTAAATAGTTTTCAAAGCACACAGAATGAAATCTGAAAAATACATACAGCTAATGTTGCATGCCTGCAGTTCTAACGTTTGGGAGGCAGAGGCAAAAGGGCTGCAAGTCCAAAACCAGACTCAGCCCAACAGGGAGAGCCTGTGTCAAACCAAATTTAAAAGGGCATATGAAACAGAAGCGGGACAGGTTTCAAACGGGACGGGTTTCCCACAGCAGGGCCAGGTGCAGCACGCGTCCTCTGCAGTTGACTGAATTTGTTCATGGAAGTCAGTGGCTGCCCCTCTTTGCCTCTCGGTGAGATACAGACCGTACACACTCTCCTCAGAACCAGTCCTGTGGTGTCCAGTTTCACTCACCTACATATTAGGAAATGCCTGGGCGCTTTACAGCCAGCCATGCCTTCAGACCTTGCTTGGGGCTCCAAAGAGGTTTCACTACTGCCTGCGCCCTCACAGAACAATGACTCGCTGAGGGTCCGTGCACTTGTGGTACGGGGTAGGGGTAGGGTGAACATGCTTTTACCAGGTTTAGCACTTTATAGGCCTGCCGGCTGAACTTCCTGTGAGAGGACCCTGTGAGAGGACAGACGCTATGGCACCTCAAGAAGGGAGGCTATGGATAATGTGGAGCCAGGAAGCCAGGCTCAAGCTTTGTCCTGCCAGCCGGTGCCCTGCCTGTTTCTCTTGACTCATTGCACTTTCTGTCCCGAGTGGCTGTTCTAATAAACCTTTCCTTCTTCTGCATCTGCCCAAGGCACTCTCACCCTGGGCTTCTAGGCTCACTGCTTTCTCAGAGAACCCGCCCCGCCCTCACCTCTCTTCTCTATTCTTTCCTTTCTTCCCATCCCCCCACCCTGACTCTGCGTCCTGTCACTTCCCTAGAGCATATAATTTGTGAAGCAGAACCTTGTGGAGGGCAGAGGTGCTATCAAACACGCCCCTGCTGAGAAGCCTGCCTATTACCCCTTGCCAGTCATTTGGCTCCACTGAGATTGCACATTAATAAAGGGTGGCTGACAATGGTCCCTATATATTCATAGGGTGTCAGTGGAGTGTGTCAGTGAGGGGGCTTGACAAGTGCTTAGAATACTGAGGTTCATCTCTCTCTCTCTCTCTCTGGTTTTTTGAGACAGGGTTTCTCTGTGTAGCTTTGGCTGTCCTGCACTCGCTTTGTAGACCAGGCTGGCCTTGAACTCACAGCGATCCACCAGCCTCTGCCTCCCAAGTGCTGGGATTGAAGGCGTGTGCCACCACTGCCTGGCCAGATTAACTCTCAATAAACGTTAGCAATTCTTGTCTTACTTTACACTGTCGAAGAATTTGTCACTTTGTGCTGCTACAACCGAATGCAAAGTTGGGTAATTAACAATACGCTGAAAGTTACTGGGTCCAGGTTTGAGAAGCTGCCAAAACCAAGATCGAGGGGCTCCCATCTGGTGAAAGCTTGCCTACCGCATCATCACATGGCAGAAGTGGGCACAGCTGGCAGGGGAGGGGAGGACATAGAATGCCTGTGTTTCCTACAATGCCAGTGCAAATGCATCTGTGAGGGTGGGGCACTCAGGAGAAAAACATTCAAACCTTGATTTTATGTACCACTAAGAAAAACACACCACTGTATAAAGGGAATGTATTTTAGAATCAGCAATATACAGTATTATTGACACTGTTATCTGAGTGTGGTTTCTGGTCCATCTCCAAATTTATGTGGCAGTCCCCTGGATGATGGTGCTACGAGGTGGGGAGTCTACAGATAACTGAGTCTCATGAGTTCTATGAATGGGTTGCTCTCTTTTCAAAGAGACCTGAGGGAGCCGCTTGCCCATCCACCAGGTAAGAACGCAGCAACAGGTCCCTATGACACCAGATCTGCTGGCGCCTTGATTGTGGCCTTCCCAGACCCCAAAGTGACAGAAGTAATTCCTGTGCTTGTAAGGTACCCTGTTTATGGCATTTTGGGCCATGGGGGGGTACTTTAGGGATTCTCAGGATGGAGGTTGGTCCTGTGTAATGGAACAGGATATGAAAATGAACATTCCCACTTCTTCCCTTCCAAATGCCAGGAAAAACGGAGACAGAGTGTCTGGCTAAGAACTGGCACTTGCTGAGGTAAGAGGGATTTGAGGGCATATCAGGATCCAAAACTAAGTTCTTCTGAAGTGAGAACCTAGTATAGAAGGTCCTACCCAGGTTGGTGATGCCTGCCATCTGAGCCCTCGGGTGGCTGAAGCAAGTGGGCTGCAAGTTGTTTTTCATATGACTGGGATACACCAAGGGGAAACTCATTTCCACTGCTCTGAAGTGCAGGCTTTCAGATCAGTAAGATAAGGCCTGAAGCTGTTTTCAGCTGTCCACTAGCGCTTAGAACACAGGTCTTCTATCTGGCCTCAAGTGTGAAGCCAGCACGCTTTCAGATGAGTCTCAGATCCCGTATAAGAAACAGCTGAAGTAATCAATCTACAACACCACAGGCTGAAGCGGACTTCACGGCATTAGGGGAAAATAAAGAAACAAATGTCAAGGACGGCTGGGTTAATGAGTACATCAGTGCAGCTGCTCTCACGGAGGAGGCTGGAGCGCTGACGTGGACGGTGCGGGCTGGAAGATGAGGGCGGGAATAGCAGCAGGCCCCTATGAGCACTTACTCTACAGCAAGCAATATATAATGCAGCATGATTGGCGTGGCCCTGCTAAGCAAGAGCTGCCGGACTGTAATTAGAACACGGTGCTCATCAAAACAGCCAAACAAGGAGAACAGTGATTACTTAAAGCTGCAATGCCACATGATGGCTTTGAAAGTTCTCTATTCATAAAAAGAGAGAGGGAGAAAATAAGCCCAACACACAGGCCATGCAGAATTCAGATGCTGTGCAAAGGGAAAGGGTGCATTTCCGTAGGACGGTCAGTGGAGAGTGTCTATAAATGTCCTCTTCAGGAAGCTCTGCTTTGCGTAGACTGCTGGCTATCTTTGCCACACTCCTTTCGTGCCCAGTGTTTCTGTGTGGAGACTGAGCTGACCCACCATCCTGCATAGACCAAGAAATTCCTTCTCCGTTTGAATCGGGCTTTCTTTCCAATCAGAATGATTGATGGCGGTTGGGATCTGACAGGTTCTCTTTGGAGATGAAGTTCACCCCAGCTCTACGTATTCTGCTTACTTCCAAAGATTCATATATAAAAATAAATAGATAAATCACCCATCACTCCAATACACACCTAGTAGTCTTCTGGCCCCAATGCCAGAGTACTAAATTTATTCTTTAGAGCCCTACTTCTCCTTTGTCTGGTAATTTGTATATACAGCGTAGACATTTTGTCTTCTAGACTGTTAACAAATAACTTTTTGTTTTGCTTTTTGAAACATGGTTTCTGTGTAGCTCTGGCTGTCCTGAAACTCTTTGTAGTCCAGACTGGCCTCGAACCCAGAGATCTGCCTGCCTTGGACTCCCAAGTGCTGGCATTAAAGGCGTGTGCCACCGCTCCCGACTTACAAATAACCTTTACTACTTTGATTCTGAAACATCAGCATGATGTATAAAGGAACTACTTTATTTGCTCGAGCTTCCTAGGTCAGTTCTATTGGCTTGCACTGTTGTGTCTTGTGCCGGGAACTGGACTGCTCACCTAGGCAGGCTACACAAGCGTCTCACTGTGCTGTATTCTCACAGAGGGGCACTTAACTGTTAACAACCCCACACAGGCTGTGTCACATGCAGGCTTTCTGGTCCATTTGTGGAACTATGATTTCCAGGACATTTTACAAGATCAGAGCAGACTTAGTAAGACATACCCAGAGTTTAATTTTAGGACAGTGACTCCAAGCAGTAGAGAACTGAGGTCATGTTATGAGCCAGCCAATGGGAGGGTGGTTTCATAAACTAGACCCCCATTTTAACAGCATCTTTAGAAACTATATACGGGATTGTGCTTTTATGATTATGCCACATCCTTGTAAGACTCCAGACAGATACTGATGTTTATGGGATCTTGTGCTTGTTAAATATGGTCCCAATGTGCCAATGGTTCAGTGTAACCAGAGGCTGAGGCTGGCCCCTCTACTAGCTCAACTGCTGAAGAGCAGCAGCCAGGGAACCTTGGAGTTGCATGGCAAAGCACCACGCTGCAGGAACAGTATCAAACTCAGAGTGTCTCACAATGTGTCACATTAGTCACAACCTGATGGAGACTGGATGACCATCGTGCACAGACACACACACACACACAAACACACACACACTTGATTACAGGGTTGTCAATGCCCTGGATACACGGACTACCCAGAGGGTAGGTTCCATGACTGTTACTCAACATGTGGGACCTCATCCCAATAAGCCCACTGCCAAGTTGAAACCCTGTGGATGCTTAGATGCATTTTAACACACCCAACTTCACATCACGACATGGCTGCCACCCCTGACCCCCTCCAATCCTCAGAATGCTCACCCTAGCCTAGAGGTGAGCAGAATCACCCGCCACAGACCTGTCCTATAGCATGTAACCTTACTAAATAGTCCTAAAAGCCAGCAGCAGAACGGCTCGATGGGTAAGCCTTTGAGCCACTGTAAGGGGCTCCAAGTCAAAGACTTAACCACCGGCAGCTGTGACAAAGATGTTTATCTATAGAACTGACTAGTGGAGCCAAAGCTTGACTGCTGGTTAACTAGTTTTACTACTGGGTAACTATTAGTTAGATGAACCTAATGAGGTGATCTAGTACTTAAAACTGGTTAAAACATGAAGCCTATTGGGTTTCTTTTTTTTTTAATGGTCTACGTAGGTTACTAATGGCCCATGGATGTCACAGATCTGGGCCTCTTAAACTGTTGTTTTCGAGGCACCCAGACTTTGATTGGAGGTTGAACAACTACACTGATAATCTTTTGCTGAGCTGGACAAACTGGTTTAGCCATTTCCCAAATAGTGTTCAACAAACTGTTAATGTGTCATTTAGCTATTGGTCCAACTTTTTGTAAAGCAACTCAAGCTTGGACAAACAGAACTGAGTTGCCTTTGTAAATACTCTGGAGCTGTGTGCAGGCATGCTTGCCTTCTGTAAATGGTGGGAGCTTTAAGACGACTCCAGAGCTGTTGTGAGTTCCTCCTTTAGTGGAGCAGGCTGTATGCCATGTGGTCCACCCCTGACATCTGTTTAAGCATCATCTCTTAGACTTTTCTCCAGGGTCACTTCTTAAACCCAGGCTCTCAAAATGCCAACAGGAGATAGCGGAACTTTTCTTCTTAGGAGACATGCTCGCTGTCGTCCATCTGTAGGCAATCAGAATGCCTTTTCAGTGAACATGCCAGGCAGCACCCCGAAGGTGTGTTGGCGGATTCCTGCTAATCACACCTTTGTAGCAAAGATTCCCATTTCCTATACAAGCGAGGCCCATGAGTTCTGAACCTGAGGACTTCACAGGATTGGGTAGGGTTAGCAGAATGTGGCCAATATCTTCATTCCTAATTTTCTGACTAGATTATTTCCAATGTATGCTAATCCCAGGCAAGAAACTATTTTAGGGAGAAAGAGTAAAACCAAGGGCCACTTGGAGCCTAGGAGTCCACAGCTCACTCTGTCCAGCTGACAGTGCCAGCAGTCTCAGAAGGACTGACGACAGCAAGGACACTTTTGACAGGGTCCCGGGAAGCAGAGGCACAGGGTGCATGTTTACAACTAGACTGTATCTATCCGTGTGCTTCCCTGAGACACAGCCTGAAGTACTGAACACAAATGTTGCAAATAACTTAAAAGGGTTCCAGTCTAATGAGGAGGGGAGCAACACTTATTGTATCCCTATTGCCAGCACTGCTTGGAAACCAAGCAGCGTACATGCTTATGAACAATAGACTTATCTTTTTAACAGTACATTTTAATGAGAATATATGCTCAAAATAGCATGAACACAACAGTGAAAGGAATTGTCCAGGAAGCAGCTTGTGAAAGTAAAAATTTTTTTTATTTTGATTGACTTCTCAATGTATTAATGCCAGTTTTAACGGCAGAAATTTGGTTCCACTGAAACTTGGTAATGCTACAGAGAGCTACTACTTTTCCCAGGAAGTAGGTAAACGGCTGGAAAGAGAAAGCACAACTTTCTAGCAGCACGGCAGCTTATACCACAGGCCACAGGCTTGCAGCTTTTATATTCAAAATGGCACGAACAGTTTTTAGCTGGTGACAGAAGTGAGAAATGGGCGACAAGACGTGGATGTCAGACGGAGCACTGCATGTGCCGCAGCAACAGCGGACAAACCAAATGTCGGGGCTGCAAGGGTAGTTATAGAAAAGGGAACCGATATTTTACTCAAATGCTTTTTAGAGCCTTTCTGTAGATACAAATATATATATATATATTTATCCAAAAATATGTTTTATACAGATAAATGTTTCTCAATTAAAGATGGGTCCAAAGCTATAGTATAACATAAAGCATGTCTTCTGTTAAGACTATCCACCTGAATTTTCAATATCTTTAAAGTTAGTGCATTAATTTTCCAAATATAATTACCTGATACCTTTTTTTTTACAGATATAAATCAAGTAGGCATCATTTTTAAAAAGGGTTTGCAAGTTAAATGGTATCTCACTAAGATGCTAGCATATCACACTTACAAGAAGCCCTGTGAAGAATTACTACTGACCACATCAGAAAGGGCTATGTAAGTGGCCGTTCCTCTTCACAGTAACCATGTTCTCATTGCCACTTGTTAAATGTTAAAAATGCACAATAAGACTTCACTTCCTAAGTACTTTTATGGTAATAAGACATCTAACCAATATAGGGCACTACATCTTCAGTAACTGTCGGTACCTTTTAGTGGGATGGAACACCTACAACCAATGCCTAGAAAATAAAGCACAGAGTTATTTTGGTGATTTTACAAATCTTCTTTTCTTTTTTCAGGTGTAAAGGCTACAAAAAACTTCTAAAAATTAGAGAACACTGAAAACATTAAAAGTTTGACATCTGACTTTATAGTATTTCCATTTTACCCTGAAAGACAACTTAAAAAATACGACCTTTCTTAGAACAGGTCACCTTGCTATAATATTATAAAAAATTGGTGAGAGCAAGGAAAAATTTCACTGGTTATGCGGGGGTTTTTTTGTAAATGGTTTCTCCCCAAACCATTAGAAAAACGTTAAAGACAAAAAGCAAAATAAGATATGTGGTGGTCCCTAAACTATTTTGAAGGCAGGTAGCTGAGTCTAAACTAAGATCTCTTCTCACTCACAGTAATCACCCTCCCTCAAATGCCCTTTAAATGGCAGGAACAGTACAACAGCAATAATCAAAGGGCAGAAACTGTATTTTCAAGAACAGAAAAATCGCTAGTGCTGAAAGACAGAGTAGAAAGCAGCTTCTTTGGGGGGCATCCGTCAGCCGGCTGATGATCCATTAGGAAGACTTCTCTTTCCTGCTCCGGGGGGAGTCAGCTCCGTTAGAGGTGACTGTTCCGTTCACACCGTTCTCTGAAATGAAAGAAGTGCAGGCGTTATCCTGACATCTAACTGCTATACACAACGCATCGCAGGGGAGGAGTCAAAGTCCAAAATTGGTGATTCTTGACCATACGAGGAATGAAAGCAGCAAATTAAAGGAAAGCGGAGAGGAAAAAAGCAGGGTGGGGAACTGCTATGAAGTTACAAGGGTTACAAACCCTGTTCTCTACAGTAGTCCTGACAGAGCACGGAGCTGCCTCCCACTGGGGGGCAAAGTCCTTGGAAAAGTTGTTCTAAGGGATGGTAAAAGTATATTGCGGCCTCTTCCTCAATACCGTGATGGCGTGCCAGGTGTGATAGTACATGCCTTTAATTCCAGCATGTGGGAAGCATAGATTTCTGTGAATCACACCCCATAAATGCAGAATATATGTCCTTTGGGGTATAGAAGAAGCATTTATTGAACTTGGGTACAGGCTGAACTGTCATCAACATTTTAGCGCAGAGAAATGCTTTGGAAGACGGTCTTTAATCAGCTGCAATTCAGACAGACAAGCAGGAAACTATGACACATCTACTAAAGCAAGCAGTGGACCCACATAAAAGTCACGGTTCAAAAGAGAAAGCAAATTATAACGATAAAACGTTTGGAATGGACAGCATTCAAGGCTTGAGGAGTCCAGCTAAAACAGGGATTGGTGTACATCTTGAACTCTGGGTGATTCTCACGAAGAGGGGAGGACCACTGACTGGGAGCCATCTCAAGAAGGGGACCCCAACAGCAAAGAGCCAACCAAACCTAAGCCAGGAAGCAAAAGCAAGGACTGATACAGCAAACACACATGAAGAAACAAATAAACAAATGTATGTGAAAATAAGAGACAACAAATACTTAAAAGTATTTTTGCTTTTTTAGAGTGGGGTTCACATGTTCTGGGTAGGTGCTCTGCCCCGAGCTACAGCTCAGCTCTTACATGCTTGGTTTTTGTTTTTCAAGGCAGGGTCTCTCTGTGTAGCTCTGGCTGTCCTGGGCTCACTTTATAGACCTGGCTGGCCTTGAACTCATAGAGATCTGCCTGCCTCTGTCTTCCAAGTTCTGGGATTACAGGTGTGCGTACCACACCTGGCCCATGCTGGGGTTTTGACTGACAAGGAAAGCAGTTCCTTGGAAATCACAGGTTGGTAAAAGGGAGACATTAGGTCGAGACTTACTGAGTCCTTATCCTAAGTGTCAATCAGCCAAGGTGACATCACCGTGAGCACCCCTCCCCCAACCTCTTACAGACAAAACAGCACTGAGACTGAACACGGGATAGATGGATTTAATGCTGTTTCTAAGGCTAGCAAAATTGACAAGGACATTGGAAAAAAGTGCTAATTATAGGCTAATCCTTTATATGAAGACAGATGGAAAAAATCCTACCAAATAATTAAAAACCAACCCAGTGTGGTTGCATGATCATCTGTCCCTAACGTGGGTGTTTGCCAGTAATGAAAGAGTACTTTTACATCAAGCGAAGAGAGGGCTGGGCGACCCTCAGCAGGCAGTATAAGCTGGAGGTCCTGAGTTCAAATGTCCACCATTCACAAGGTGTGGCCACACATGCCTGTAGCCCCAGCACTCTAGCAGGTAGAGACAGGAGGATGCTGCCAACCTTACTGAGGGTCCAGTAAGAGACACTGTCCAGAGGGAGAAAGGCAGAGAGCAAGGCGCCCAACATCCTGTGGCTCTCCACACACACACCATGCCCATCCCTGTTCTCAAGTCAGGATGAGTGAGCAAGAAACTGCAACGCAAAGCATCTGGATTGCCCAGGAAGGTGCATAAACTATTTTCATTTATAGATGATCCAAAAGAACCCAAACCCACTAAAATACTTTTAAAAGCCGGCAGGATACCAGATCAATATACACAAATCAGCTGTAATATATACTCGCAATGAACAACCTGAAAATGAAATTAAGGAGAAGATTCTGTTTTATAGCAGCATCCAAAAGAGTAAAATATTTAGGAAGAAATTTAATCAAGTACTAGACATTTAGATTGATAACTATAAAATTTAATTGGGAGAAATTAAAGAGCAGAGTAAATGAAGACATCCATGCTCATGCTCCCGAGGCATTTACAGGTAAAGGGAATTTCAATCAAAACTCCAGGTGCGTTTTGCAGACATTGAAAGGTGGATCCTAAAATTCACACAGAAATGCTAGACACCTGACATGACCACACTGTGAAAAAGAACAAGAGCTGGAGAGCCTTCATCAGACAGCAACACTTCCAGACCCACAGAAAGACAGCCAGGCAGTGGGCCAGCCCACCCACCCCACTGCAAGGCAGTGAGCTACCCTCACACCACAGTAAGGCAGTGAGCCACATGCAGAGCGACAGACAACTAAATACATCTGGCAGAACCCTGAGCTCAGAGCTGACTCATTTTTCTAAACTCATGAGAGACATGTTAGTTTTCCCAGAAAATAGGACAAGAACAATTGTGTATAAGTCTGGGAAAGACTCAGCTCACTACAATGATGCCACTTTGCTTTAACAGTCTGGGTGCTCTCCCAATTGACCCAGCAGTTCCACACACCTAGATACATACCCAAGAGACGACAGAAAACAGTGCACAGCCAAACACATGTACAGAGACGCTTACGTCACATCGCCTTACAGTTACAGGTTCAAACAACCCCAATGTCCACCCACCAGATAAACAAAGTACTGTATGTTCATACAAGAGTGAGCAGCAAAGGTGGGCGGTGGTGGCGCACGCCTTTAATCCTAGCACTGGGGAGGCAGAGGTAGGCAGATCCCTGTGAGTCTAAGGCCAGCCTGGTCTACAAAGTGAGTCCAGGACAGCCAAGGCTGCACAGAGAGACCATGTCTCAAAGAACAACAACAACAACAAAAAAAAAAACAAAAAAAAAAAAAAGAAAGAAAGAAAGAAAGAATGAGCAGTGATTGTGCCGTAATACAGATGAACCTCAAAAACATGATGTTAAGGGCCTGGGTCAAGGTGCCTGCTGCCAAGCCCCAGCCTGAGTCCCACCCGCAGGACCCCGAAGGTGGAAGGAGAGAACTGCGGCCCTAGAGCTGTCCTCAGACCCTCACATGCACACCATGGAATATGTGCGCTCGCCCCCATAAATAAAAATGTTATTTAAAAGATTTTAAAAATATTCAGCTGGCCGTGGTGGTGTGCGCCTTTAATCCCAGCACTCGGGAGGCAGAGGCAGGAAGATTGTTGTGAGTTCTAGGCCAGCCTGGTCTACAAAGTGAGTCCAGGACAGCCGAGGCTATACAGAGAAACCCTGTCTCGAAAAACCAAAACCACAACCCAAACCCAGCTACGCTAAGGTTGACAAGATGTTTCAGCAACTGGAAGTGCTTGCTCTGCCTGGCCCCTGAGCCCATGCAAGGTACGACAGCAACCTCCATGGGGCTGTCCCCTGACCTCACACACCTACAGAACACAGAGAAAAGTTACAACACGCCAGCTGAAGTCAGTCGCGGATGACCACATGCTCTACTGCTCGTTCACTCAATACTGAGCAAAGGTCCCACAGCTATGTCGCTCCACGCCTCGCCTCCCTGCTTCCACGGGTTAGGCAACACCAACCTGTTCCTTTCCGGGAGGACCTGCCTTTGGTCACAGCTGGTTTCCTCTTCACAGGCGGCGCCTGGAAGGCAGAGTGCTCCCTCCACCTCCGAAGCTGGAAGTTAATGAACTTCCACATCATGAAGGCCTGCGTGACGCAAATGGATGCCAGAACAGCAACCCTGAAAAGCAAACGGCGACAAGAATCAGAGCGCGCACATACGCCACAGAACAAAGCACTCTACCGTGATTTCATGGTAACGCGTTCATTTTGTTGACAAAATTATGCTAAGAAATAATCATTTCATTTAGAAATTTATCTTAGAAAGTTAAAGTTAACACAAGGGCCTTGGTATTAACCGGTGTAGGAAGAAAACTACAACAGGCATGAAAGCAAAGGGCGGGTGCCAGCCCCCAGGTCACCCCCTCACCTACTGGATGGCATGGAGAGGCTGGTGGTGTATTCAGTAACAGTGGGGACATTAAAGTAACCGTACCTAACCGCCAACACATTGAAGTTTCCAGTACTAAAATCCAGCTTCTGATTCTCCGCTCTTGCCAAGCCGAAACCAACGGTAAGGACTGAAAGAATTAAGGTCAGAAGTCTTCCCAAAACAAAAAGAACCGCCCAGAGAGAAAACCTGTAAGAAAGATGTGTGAAGTCAGTAACAAACCCGTGAGAAGATGGCTGTACTGGGGCTTGATCCCTCCCGAGCAAAGGCACATTCCCACAGTCCCTCTCTGTGGTGATACGGGGCGCATGTGTGTGGCTGAGCCTGCAGAGGCCGAAAGCCTCGAGGCCTCCCCCACTTACTCTCCACCTGACTGTTTGAGGAACTAGAGCTCACCAACTGCCAGGCCTGGCTCACTCAGCCCCAGCACCCTCTTTTGTTTTGTTTTTGTTCTCTTGAGACGGGGTTTCTCTACGTAGCCCTGGCTGTCCTGGAACTCGCTCTGTAGACCAGGCTGGCCTTGAACTCAGAGATCCGCCTGCCTCCGCCTCCTGAGTGCTGAGATTGAAGGCGTGTACCACCACGCCTGGCCCCAGGGCCCTCTTGCTGCCACCCTAAGGCTGGCTTTTTACATGGGGCTGGGAATTGAACTCGGGACCTACTGGAAGAGCAGGTGGTGCTCTTAACCACTGAGCCATCTCTCCAGCACCCATAAAACAGCATTTCTTATTCTGCAAAAAGGACTTCTGTATTCACATGCCTGGGAAAGTCTATACACTGTAGCGCCCTGTCAGGCCCACAGCACCCACTACCCTATTTAGGCTTTCCAGAACTCTTCTAGTAGACAACGGCTTAATATTTCTGCCCCCTGCGAGCGCTGGCACCACGCTTCAGAACCTATGTACTCAACAACTGAAACGTGCTGGGCACGAGCCAAGGCAGCTGCTGTAAACAACCAGCGCCAGTTCCCACCTCAGAGCTTTCCAGCCTTCGCACTCTGTACAAGTTACAGCTTCCTATCTGAGCCTTCCCATCAGACTGGATTACCCATGCCCCCCTCTTTTAACCACTTTCTTTCCTGTGTGCACGCTGTAAGGGGTGGTGGGGTGCCATGGCCATGTGTGCAGAGCAGAGGACAGCTATGTGGATCTGGCTCTTTTCTCACACTGTATGTGGTTCTGGGGGTCGAGAGCATCATCAGGCTTTTTGCTGAGCCATCTCACGGGCCCCACCTCCTTATTTTCTCCGAAAAGTTTTCCTCTCTATCACTCCTTTTATTAAAAGAAAACCACGCTATTGCAGAAGACTTGTGCCTCAAAGCCTTATAAATAGTAAGCCCAACACAGTATCTATTTTAAGGAATAAAATATACCGCACAAACATTGCTGCTTGCTCCCTTTTCTTTTATTATACTAACAAAACTCTGGAATTCTCAAGGACACACCCTCTGGGCACTGACGTCAAACACCTGCTGAACAAGCGGTGAGGAGACGGTACTCACCCCTTCTGGTACTTCTCATCACTAAAGTAAAACAGACGAGAAATGTGGAACAGAAACTCAACGAAATAGTGCAGCACCAGGAGAACAAGGCCCAGGTGGTTCAAGCTGTTGAGGGAAGCAGCGAACAAAGGTTACCTAGCAACTCACATCCGTTAGAGGGCTGTCTGCTCGGCTACTCAGACCCAAGGCAAATCCCAACTCACTTCAAAAGATACGCTCCAGCGATGTGGAAGAGGTAAAGACCAATGTAGACAAGCTGACGAGGAATATCTTCCTGCAAGTACAAAGACACATCAGAGATGAAAAACAAGTCGATGCTTTCATTTCTAACAGCACAACCCATACCGCGTCTTTCTTACATTCAGCTGACTTTGCATCTTAGCCCTAGCTTTTTGGTAGTCACCCAACCGAGTCTATAATGATGGCAGATAAAGCACCACCACTGAAATTCACCTCCACAACCAATAATTCCCAAAGCTGCTAAAACAGCATTGACAGCTTTCAAAGGACAATTATCAAAGGACCTTTCCCTAAGGGGTTCCTTAGTTGTATACAAACAGATGTCTTCAAGACAGTATTCGCCCACTCCAGGTGGACCACAGAAAAAGTGAAGATAACTAAGAAAACTAAGTTTTACGTTTACTGTGGCTATAGTCTTGGGCAAGTTAGCTCAATCCTGCACCATAGGCCTAAAAATACCACCAAGAAAGAAAGAAGTGAGGAGACGACAAGAAAATACAACCACAGGGATCCACTGGAGGACACAGCCAGAGAGCCACTAGAGGACACAGCCACAGGGAGCCATAGGAGATCACAGCCACAGGGAGTTACTGGAGGACACAGTCACAAGGAGCCACAGGAAGCCACAAGAGGACACAGCCACAGGGAGCCACAGGAGGACACAGCCACAAGGAGCCATAGGAAGCTACAGGAGGACACAGCCACAGGGAGCCACCGGAGGACACAGGCACAGGGGGCCACAGGAGGACACAGCCACAGGGAGCCACTGGAGGACACAGCTACAGGGAGCCACAGGAGGACACAGGCACAGGGAGCCACAGGAGGACACAGCCACAGGGAGCCACTGGAAGACACAGCCACAGGGAGCCACTGGAGGACACAGCCACAGGGAGCCACTGGAGAACACCTCCACCCCTAGGTAAGAATGTAAGGCTAACTAGCAACTTCCATTCAAAAGAGGCCGTAATGGTAAGTGATAGAGTAAAGAGGTGTGGCTGTGGATGTCAACAGGTAGGAATGGGAAAAATAGTTCTAATATTTTATGTAATAATCAATTATATTACCAGCTAATTTGATTATCAGCAACAAAACATATGACTATTTCTTGAGTTCCCTAAAAGCTTCTAAGTTCAAACTAGCTGAGGACTTGCTACCCTTGGAGATGGGGTCTCTTGTTATATTGCCCAGACTGGGCCCTACTGCAGTGTTTCCAGTAACTGGGACTGTGGGCACACAGGGGAACACCTGGCTAAGAAATGGCATTTCCAATCTCATGAGCAAAATGGAGACGTGCTTCCACTGAAGCCCCGTTCGAGGACACTAAGCTCTGCCACCAACACACCTCTCCAACTGCTCAGTGTTCCTTTCCAATTCATCCGCCCATGAAGCTGGTTCAAAACAACCGCTGGCTGCACTAGTCTCTTCCAGTAAAGATTTCTTCCAAAAATACATGTCATAGAGTAAATTTTAAGAAACTGTTTAACACACATGCAGCTGTTACTTTCAAATTATGCTAATGACTTGAAACAGTTACTTTCAACTATCACGTGTGTTAAAAATAGTTTCAGTGAAATTCTAAGTTATGCAAATTAGCCCATAAAAATTAGACTGCATTTCTGGAGAAATGCCATCTGGCAAGAACTGATAAGAAACAGCTTTAGGAGCTAAAGTGAACAAGTGCTTTGAAGCGTTCCTGTACTAGGGTCAGTGAGCAAGATGCAGACATGGATTAATAATGACTTCCAAAGGTAGTGTGTCCACGGCTATGCAAATACCTAAAGAAGGCTTAGAAGAGCTGACCCATGGTCAGGAGCAAAGCATCAAGAAACGAAGACACTCTCAAGACTGTTGTCCGACAAAGCTTTCCACAGTTACACAAATGTTCCTTAAATCTGTCCAGGCTAAATGGTGGCACACACCTATCACCTCCCCTCAGGACAGACTGAGGCAGGAGAATCATGAGTTTCAAGCCAGACTGGGGCCACACAGAAACACCATGTCTGAAAAGTGAGTGAAAAGCTAGGTGTGGTAGCGTATGTCTTTAATCCCAGCAGGTGGACGGATCTTTGTGGGTTCCAGGTCAGCATGGTCTACAGAGTCCAGGACAACCAGAGCTCTTGTTACACAAAGAAATCCTGTCTTGAACCACCCCCGCAAAAAGGTAAAAAAATAAAAAATAAAAAATAAATCATGTGTGTGTGTGTGAGAGAGAAAGAGATGGGGGCGGGGGAGGGGTGGGCGGGAACAGAGGGAGCCTCTCATACATGATTAAGAAGCAGAACTGTTTCAACGTAATTTATTTACATATGGCTAGAAGCTACTATTTTGTACAGTACAGTGCTCCTGGACACCTAAGACTCACGCAAGGAGCTCACCAGACAGGGAAGAGCTCCTGGAAACTGTGGGCCTAATTATTTTTTACACATTAAAAAAATGAAAAAACAAAAAAACAAACCAACAGAGTGCTCACTCTAATTTGTCTGATCAACTGGAAAAGCATTCCACGTATGAAAGAAGTAACATGTGCCAGAGTCCATGGCTGGACTTTGGAACTCTTTCCTAATCCTAGCAGACACCTGGCACATGCACACGACAGACGAGGACGGCCTACTTACAGTACATGCTTTTCAAAGACTATCTGGATCTTGGGAGGGCAGAGATAAATCCACCCGTAAGTGGTTATCAGAATTCCACTTGAGAAAACTTAGTGAAGCAGCAGAGGTAAAGCGCACAAACCTCCTAGCTGTGGCGAATGTGGCCAAGGACACAACCAACAAGGAGTAAAACGCACACACACACACACACACACACACACACACACACACACACACACGTGTAGCCTTAAGCTTGTGCAGAGTCATTAATAGGTTGACAGACACCGTCTCATCTAGATCCCCGCCCGTATCATTCTCGGACGTTATTTTCAAGTAAATCCCACATAGGCTTAAAACACCAAACCAAACCAAAACCAACTGTATCTACACGAAAATACTGATACCTGATGAATTTATCACAGGGAAAAGGTAATCCTGAAAGAGCAGCCTCATTAGAGCCTCTGAGTGTGAAGTGTAAGGCAAGTGCACAGAAGGGAGAGGAGGCGCGGGACAGAGGGGGCACAGCTGGGCAGCTTCAGCTGAAAGCGGGGAGCACGAGCAGCACGAGCAGAGGGGACAGAGCTCCATGAAGGGACACTGTGGACTGTGCAATGCCATGCCATGGAGGCCAGCTTTTTTGGGGGGGGGGAGGGGAGCCCACACCCAGTGCTCCAGTGCTTGACCCATTTCTCTAAGCAAACACCTTTCCCACAGGCTAAAGCAGACTGTCCCACCCACCCATCTTGGGAAGTGCTTTTCTAGTGAAAATTTAACTGTGGTTTACTTTTTTTGTCAACATGGAATTCTTCTTTTGGACTTCCATACTAGTTTTTGAACTGCTAGTTGTAATCCAACTAGTTACTTGTGAAATAAATTGCTAAGAAAACAAACAAACAACCCCCCCAAAACAAAACAAATCCCAAAACAATAAGAGGAAACTAAACACATTTTTAAAAATTGCTTAAGTTTTCATTTGAATTACCACTGATTTAAAAGCAAGCAATCAGTATGTCAAATGTAAAAGTTTAACAAAATCAGTAGTGGTTTCCCCCCCTCCCCCAGAAATACTTAAGAATTATAGGTTCTGGATGAAGAGGGAGGTGGGGAATGGCAGAAACAAAGCTGAGGGCAAGGAAAGAGGGCATAAAATAGTTTTAGAAACAACATGACAATTTTTTTCCCCTTTATTTTGTTTTTTCCAGACAGGGTTTGTCTATGTAGTCCTGGCACTCAGAGATCTGCCTGTCTCTGCCTCCCAAGTGCTGAGATTAAAGGCATACACCCAGCTTTCTGCCCCACGTGACATATTTTAAAGTTCAAAACAAACCCAGCTTACTTTTTTGGTTTTCTGGAAGTAGAGTTCAGGGAACGCATGGAGCCAGTACGCCAACTGGGATATGTAGAAAAACTTCATTTGAAATCTGAGTGAGAAAGCAAAAATATATTTTATAGTATTTAAAAAAAAAACAAAAAACGAACAGGTGCAAGAAAGCAGAAGAGAGGAGGCAGCCATGTTTTTGCTGTCATTTCATATGCTTTCAAGGCATCTTTAAGCAGCTCTTTGGCAGCCAGATTGCCCAGTTTCCCTGCCGCTCAGTCAGCTCTGCTGCTGCAACAGTGGGCAAAGCCGCTGTCTGCAGAACCTCAGCCCCTTGTCTGTCAGTTACCTAGGGCTGACAAGGAGCTCATGTGAGCTACAGACAAACACAGGGGCACGACCAGCCACAGATATACAAGGCTTCATCAACAGGGAAATGGGGCAAAAAGACCACCCACTGTCACAAGGAAACCCATTATCTCGTATTACATACACGCTAAAAGGGGAGGGGCTGCTGCAAAGCCGTGGCTCAAAGAGCAACTGTCACTGGAAATGGGCACCGTTTTCCCTCGTGAAATATTATTTCCACTCGGCTGCCACAAGAAGAAATGCAAACAACTGGACACGGAGGCAGAACTAAAGGCAGGGACGGTTACAGGAGACGCAGCTTAGCCAGACTCGGCAGTCTCCCAGGCTGGGGTGATGATTTTTTTCTGCACTGTGTAAAGGTTTGTCTCTGTATATTCAGGGAGTACAGGCTGGACTTTGGTACCGTTAAGCCTCCCCTGTCGCAATGTTTTGTAAATACTCCTTCTCTCACCTTCTGATTGGTTTTACTAAAAATCTGATGGCCAAGAAAAAAGTCAAGAAGGGGAGGAGGAGGAGGAGAGGGAGGGATGGAGGGAGAGAGGGAGGGGAGACTCGCCTAGAAAACGTGCAAGACATATGAAACTGAAGAGCCGTAAAGAACCACGCGGCGAAACATAGATTAATATAGATGGGTTAGCAGAGGTTGTAAGAGCTAGTTGGGAACAACAGGAAGCTAAGGCCTGAAGCTGTTGTAAATAAATGCAAGTCAGTGCGAGGGTGGGCATAGAAAGCTGTTATGGTTTTATGCAAGTATGATGTTTAGAAGTACATCTTCTAAAAGTTCAACACACTATTGCACGTTTATTTCTTTAAGTCAGGGAATGGCTCAGTAAAGAGGCTATTACTGCTGGATTTAAGACGAATATAACAAGGTCATGAGACTCCCTTCTTTCATGAATTTTTCTCTAGCAGGGGCACAGAGACAGCGTCACTGCTGCGAAGGCACATATAGTCTTGCTGGGTATGTGCACAAAGCAGAGCTCATGTGACAACATAAACGATATACAGAGGCTACAAGATTTAAACCCAGCAACCGATGCCAGGCACGAGGGACTTCTTGCAGGCACAGCAGCAAGGACAACTTCCCGTGCGGCAAGGGTACGAGGCACAATCGTGTCACCCTAACTAAGAAGTTCCCAGACACAATGTATAGACACCCAGGATGCAAGCAAGCTGAGCGACCCCAGCACCAGGGATCTTCCAGACAGTAGAAATGAAGGCAAGAGGACACAGAGGGGGAATGGGAAAGAAAAGAGGGACACATGGAAAGATGTAGCCATGAGAACGAGAAAGGATAAAGGTTCAGGAACAGAGAAGAGAACATCAACTCAAGTTGTTAAAATCGGGGGCTGGGAGACGACGGCTGTTCAGACTAACTGCTCTTACATAGCACCCCGGTTTGAGCGCCAGCACCCACATGGGGGCTGATAACCATCACAAACTCCAGTGCCCGCGCATCTGAAGCCTTCTCCCACTTCCTCTGGCATCAGGCACACAGGTGGTACACATACACACATATATAAAATAATCTCCTTAAAAAACTGTTACCAATCAGATGTCTCAAGCTGGCAAAGGTAATGGCAACACACACACACACACACCTTCTTTATGATGATGGTGATGCCACTGTCCTATGCTGCAGGCAATGCACCTACTTCATGTATCATTACTGTCAAGTCCAGAGGGAGAGGCACAGGAGTAGGTTCAATTTGTTTGTTATATGAACAGTCTTTAGTTAAGAAAGACCTGATAAAAAATTAACTTACGTCATCAGGTTATGGGGATAAGCTCTCCACAGGATAGTTGGATCTGAGATGTAGTTTTCCTAAGAGACAGGAAATTGGCCTGTGAGTACCATGCAAACATTTACAGTTCCCCACAAAAGGTTCCAAAGAGCATGCTAAAGTCAAATGTTTTGGTTTTTCCGATGTGGTCTGAATTGCTTAGGTTAGCAAAGTGAGAATGTGTGGGAGACATAACACCAAGTAAGATACAGCACCAACTCTCACGCATCTGTCAACACAGTAGTGTAAGAGTCCAGGCAAACAAACACCATGCACACGACAGTCATGGATGTAAAGGTGCAGACCAGCTTTGGAAGGACCTGTTTTGGTGCATGTAATCAGAGAACTGAAAACTGTACTTCTTGACAGAAGTTTACAATGATGCAAATTCATTCAATGCTATGCAAATCTTTTCCTCAGAAAATTCAATGTGTTTGGTGGAAATTACAAGAAACAAAGCAAAAAACTCCTCCAACCCCTAAGTGATGACTCCAAGAAGACTACACTTCACCAGAGTAACTCTTACATCGAAGCACATATAAAACACATACACAGATATAATAAGCTGGCATTGCCCTTGTGTCTGTTACCCCAGTAAGACGGGACAGGCACTGGACTGCAAAGCTAAGTTTTAATGTATCTCTGATGGTAAGTGTTGGATCCTGGGCATCTTACTTTGTTATTAATTTCCACCATGACAATGTAGAAGAATTGTGTGCTTAACAATCTCAAACGAGTGTGAAGCCACACAATGAGATATGAATGGAAGGTGCAGCTGCTTAACATTAAAGTGGATACTGCCTTCCTTCTCATTAAAGAGAGAGAAAGGTTCTGACTGCCTTTACTTGGAAATTTATACATTTGAGTTCCTTGGGAAACACTCCGACTGTTAAAGGAGGAAATGACAACAACATTTTTGCTTATCAGACCTCAGCAAGTCATTACTGACATGAGATCCTCCTTGTGAACAGAGAGATCTGCAAGTGACGACATGATACAGTAATGGCATGCCACGAGTGAAAATGTGTGAGGCTTTCCAAAGCAGCCAACAGAGTCAGCACGGAAACTCTTAATTACACTTGCTCAGGAACAGAGTTCTTAGGTTAAAGGAGACTCAAGAACAGTTGCCGAGTGACATACTTACAGAAATGAGGATGAATGTGCCCCACACACAAGCAAAAAGGTAGAATGCACTAAGTTGACCAGACTCATTAAACTTGCTGTGCTTTGTTTTGGAGAAGTGCATTCGTCTGTTTATTTTCTAAAAATAAAAGCAGTTATTAGTAATGAAGAATGGACACAAAAGACACATCATATATGACAACCACAGCACAGAGAACTAGTAGTGCTCTACAAAATAGGGATTTCTGAGATTGTATACTTACATCCAACACGTACTCCTGAATTATGGCATGAATAATTATCGCCACGAGCATGTAGAAGAAAACGGTAGCCAAATCTTTGATACCATAGTAATAAAGGGATGCTGATTCAGTAGCTTGTTCTTCTGAAGGCCAAAAGGACACACATACACACAAATATATGTGAGATTATGAAAACAGCATTCGGTACAACATCGGCATGGAAACAAACAAAAGGAGACTGGCCCCCTAAAAATCCTACAGGGCTACCTCAGACAGCGTCTCCTGAGGGTCTCATGCCCCATGGGAATGAAAACTCAACAGGCTTTCTACAACCCAAAGCTTCAGGGATTACTTACAGAAGACTTGACACGTTAGTCACAGCCACCAGAAACCAAAACCAGAAGGGAGCCACACTCTACCTGGCAGGTTACCTGGCTACTCTCCTGTCTTGGAAGCCCGTGCAAACTCCTGGCTGGGCCTGCAGACTGGACCCTCCATCACAGTGCTCGGTGAAAGCTACTTTAATTTTTATATCCATTGGTTCTGATCTCTAAGTGCCAGACAGCTGCAACTACTACTTAATGGTTACTTTAATGTTTAGATTTGCTTAAATTTTCAAAGCAAATATCAGTTTTTGTGAGTTGTTGGCACCTGTTTGAGGAGTCTGGGGGCTTGCTTAGGGGCACTGAGGTGAAAACATCATTTTGGCATCTTGAATGCCAAACAAACACTACACTCTCTGGCAATTTGTTTTCTTAGTCACTAAATCAAGCATTTACAAACCTACACACAAACTTGTCCTGTCTCTCTGCTCTTCCACTAAGGTGGGACATGCCAGAGGAGGTTACTGCTGGCCACATTGCCATTTCCTCTCTTATGACAGTCAACCACATTCCCGCCCTCCAGAGCAAGCAACCTCCCAAAGCAACTTAATTTTTACACAGCATCATTTGTAAATAAAATTTTCTAAAAAGGAAAGTATGGTTTGGGCAATTATCTGATATTTCTTAGAGTTTACTGATATTTTCTCTAGTCAAAATACTTGCTAGGGGCAGAATATAACAAAAATGGAAAGGAAAGGGTAAGTCTGAAGAGATTATTCTTGGTACAAGATGTAATGAAGGGAAAAAAAAAGATGTAATGAAGGGCAGAAAAACTGAACCACTACACCTACCTGTGGAAACTCTGACTGCATAACCACCTAACTGAGCACATCTACCCTAGGATTTCCTTTAGAAAAGGATTAGTGAAACCAATACAAATTCTTTGATGGAATTTCAAGACCATGCACAAAATATATAATAAACAATAAACATATAAAGCAGGCTACACATACCGTTTAGGATAAAATAAAGTCTACACACTGGAGATTAACATAGATTCTAGTGTCTATGGTTATTTCCAAGTGTGTTCAATTGTGTGTCCACATAAACACGTACCTGTCGCAGGGCGGGTAACATTATACTGAAGAGCAACAAAGATGATGGCTGCTTTTGCTGTTATCTGGAGAGAGAAGGCAGGAAAAGCATCAGCTGCGAATCCCTCCCAAGTGAATACACTGAGGTAACAAGATGACAAGTTCTGGCCCAGGTCTAAGGAGCAAGGCCTGTGTTCTGATCACAAGCAGAACCTGGAGTTAGGACAATTCACCGAAGACTTTTCTGTAATTCAGGCTACGTAACCCATCTGTACTGTTAACGTTTGACAACAACAACAACAACAATTTATCTTGTTGTTTATCTTCAGTTTATCTGGTAAGCAATGCTTTCTCAAATATCCATTTGCTATTATAGAACAATCACCATCAAGTTCCCATCAAGGAAAATGCTGCGTAAATTAATAAAAGGAAGCTGAGTTTGCTCAAGACAAGACGGGTCACATGCAGGGTCTGCGTGTTCAATCCCTCTCTGACACACCTGGTAACGGTCAGTAAACAGCCCCTTAACTTGACTGCTGGTCAATGTGGTCAGAACACAGATGGAACATTGGCTGAGCATTTACAGGCACCGAGGCCAGCGCTGCACCAGAAAGGCTCAACTACAGATGAATTAATTAGTCCCATGACAAAAGCTGGGCTGCATCAGGGCCGGCACACAAACTTACAACTCTGCAGGATCTGTGCCAACAGCCTACACTACAGATACTCGGGATGAAGGGCCAAGCTCTTTGCTTTTCCTTGAGGCAGGAAGTGCTTCTCAGAGGTGTGGTGCAAGAGCTTGTTTGAAGTTTCCGAGGAGCACACCGGGGTAAAGGTGGCAGCAGAGGTAGAAAGAGGTAAATGTAAGGTCAGGCACAGAACACACACGAGGGAGACAGAGAAGCACACACACAGAACTGAGCCGCTTCCTTCAGTGGGACTTGGAGACTTTAAAGAGGGAGTGTTTCTTCCTTTGTAAAGCTGCCAGGTTTTAATTTGGTCTCTTGCCCCTTGGATTCTCCGCATGGCCGCCACATTCATCTCCCAATTGCATGACCATATTCCTTGTTCTACCTGCCAAGAATCCTTCCTTGGATCCCTGCCTTCCTAGGAGGTGTGCTCTACGCTCCCCCTGCTCATCTGCTTTGCAGCCCTCTTCCATGAAGTCTTTGTTTTCTGTTTGTTTGTTTGTTTTTCCTGAGACAGGGTTTCTCTGTGTAGCCCTGGCCGTCCTGGATTCGCTTTGTAGACCAGGCTGGCCTCGAACACAAAGCGACCCACCTGCCTCTGCCTGCCGAGTGCTGGGATTACAGGCGTGCCTCACAGAGTCCTTCTTCGTTAGACAGTCATCTCCCGTTAGAGCTCAGTCCTATCACATCTTTCAAGGGCATCTTCTCTGTCTTCTCAGAGTGGGGCAGCTCGTTTGTCAGAATACCTCAAGAGGGTACCCATTACAAAATGAGGGCCATCTGGGCCGGGGGGCGTGTACATCATCCTGTCACTGTATGCTCAGAACCTAGTAGGGAGAGGCTGGCAAGGTGGCTCAGCCAATGAGGGTCCTTGTCACCAAGCCTGACAACCCGAGTTCAACCTCTGGAGAGGGAGAGGGAGAGAAGTGACTCCTGTGGCTGTCTTCTGACCTCTGCACAGTAATTAATGATAATTTTAAAGAAGAACCCAGCACAGCACCTAGAAAATACTAGGCGATTCATTGGTATTACAGAATAAATAGAAGACGAAATACCACAGAGTGAAATGTAAAACAAGTGTAAGATTTTGCAAGACGCCCCATGAGGGATAGTAAAGTCAGTGTTGGGACAGTGGCGGGTGGATAGAGGCGGCGCTTAGAAGGCCAGGGTAGGGTCTGGTAAGCAAAAGAAAGGAGTCTCACACTACACACCGGTGCTTACAGCTTGCAGAACAACGTGACAAGTACTAATGTGGAGTGTGAGAACAGGAGAGAGGCTAACTGATGAGATTTCGGTGAGAGACATGGTTGGAAAGGGCTGCAGGTGGCTTATACCCACCCAATCTAGAACCCGGCAGGCAGGACTTGGCTTGGATAAAGACTTGGTAATTAATTACTCTTTAGGGATGGAAGTTGAAGTGTAGAGTTTATCGCCTATTCAAGTGTACATGTCTGCAGAGAGGCAAAGCTCAAGTCCCCGCTGTGCTCTGGGTAAGTGTCTTCTATGTGCCAAACGATCACTAGAACCTTTAGTTCATGGAGCCAAGGGAGAGCTTTGCTGGCCACTTCAGGCGGAGCCTCAAAGTGGCCTGTGGGACGCTGCTCCCATCTCTCCCTCCACACCGCCCTCTTGTTTATGGCACAGTGGGAACGGCCACTGTTCCCTCAGGCACACTGAGTCATTACCTTTCACCTGGCCACAGACCTAGAGCCGTGGGGCCAACTGACGATGGCCTGACTCCCTAAACTGTCAGCGACAGAAAGAGAACAGACACCTGGCACCCCCAAAGCCAAGGGGAAAATGCATCAAAGCCAAATGGACTCATTTACAAAGTCAAGTTTTTAAAAAGGTGTGGTATGGAGACGACGACGAAGTCCTAACGGGTTGGCCTGAGTGACATCAAACTGAAATCCTGAGATCGAAACCCCCGTTGGCAGCTGGGCACGACGCTGCTGCTTTGAGGAGTGGAAAGAGAAAGAGCTTGTGCAGGGCTAATAGTTGCCAGGAGAAAGGAGGAATCACACACACACGGACAAAAGGTGGAAAACAGCGGCAGGAAGCACTGGGAGGGACCTGTTAGGAGAATTCTCCGTGTGAATCCTCCTAGCTACGATGGTAGCGCAGGCTGTGTTCAAGCCTAAGATCCGAAGCAACCTGGCTTTTTGTTTTTAAATTCTGGAGTGTGTGCATATATGCTACAGGATATTTTGCAGATGAGACTTAGTTCCAGGCATGCAATTCATTTGTTTCTTAGATACCATATACACTGAAGACCCCTACGTTTGACTGTAATTTGTCATGAGTCAGGGATGGAATTGTCTTACTCACGTGACCTGAAGAAATCTATGTGTGGGCGAGTGAAGGGAGAGTGATGAATGAGGACCCATCCATCCACCCACCCACCCACTCCGTGCGAGGCCACACTCACGCACGCATATATCTGAGGTATGTGTCACGTAGTTAAAGCTAACCCAGAACTAAGATCCTCTTCCCCCAGCCTCCGAAGCCCTAGCAATAAGGGGCTGTACTACCACACCAGCTTACATCCAATTAAACTTGTTTTACTTGTGCGTGCGTGTGCGTGCATGCGTGTGTATGTGCGCGTGCCCAATGCCACTTGTTAAGGGTAACAGGGCCTGCATGTTCTCACAGGGAAAGGGGCTGGCCTGGACAAGCACAAAGGTTGCAGATTATGTCTGAGGTCAACAACTTAATCTGTGACACCAACACGTGCATGATTTTTTTCCTAGTACCCCTCAGCAATGTGACTTGAGATGACGCATACAAAAGGCAACAGTTGGGTATGTGGCTGCATGTCTGTAATCCCAGCATGCGGGAGGCTACAGCAGGAGGATCATGAACTTGAGGTCAGCTTGTGTTACACAGACAAGGGGGAGGAGAAGAGCGAGTAAAAAGCAAGGAACAGGAGTCTCCTCTTAAGCACGGTTTTCATTTACCTGTGGTGCACAGCAGCAGCCTTGAAAATTTGGAGACTCTGAGCTAGGAAGGTCAGTTTTAAACTGTGCTACAGAGAGCAGTAAGAGGAAACTGGTGCCGTCTCACCCAGGACACCGATCACCTTTGTCTAGCGCATTCACGTTGTAGGCACCAATGGCCTGTTAGTAGCTGCTGTGGCTATCAGGGCAGTTCTCGTAACCTTGACACAGTAGCCTGACAGGAGCATCCTTTGCCTTATTCCACGTCATCTCGAGTCATCATAAGGGTGAACACGAGAGGCTGCCTTCACGTAACTGGTATTAGAGTGTGACTGTTCTGCTTTATTACTGCTGTTAGTCTTTCATATACTTGGTTGATTAAACCATCACAGATACTATGCATAGCAAACTCATAGAACACATAGTGCAGTAAAATGTGAGTCTGCAGGCGTCCCTGGGGTACGGAACACAGTTCGTGTGAAAAGGTGTGGTGGGTGGTGTCCTGCAGCCATGTAGTTTTTAGGAAGAAAAGCAACAAGAGGTAGAAAGAGGTAAAGCTATGCCAACAATGTGGGCTAGCTAGAGAGCTGGGGGCAGAACAGCGGGGGTGGGGGGCAGAGGGGCAGAGGGGGTGGGGGGGGTGGGGGGAGGGGGGAGCACTCTGCTGCCCTGGAAGTCACGATCTAGAGTCGAATCAGGGCCTATGACTAAAAACACGTCTAGAACTAAAAACGGTCACGAAGGAAAACTACTGACCAGGGGGACGCGAGGACCAGCTGAACAGAAGGGCTATTAAAGGCACTGCAGGAAAACTTGGTGAGGGGCCTGGTAGGATGGTTGGCATGGTGCCAAGCCTGACACTTTCGTTCAGTCTCTGGGATTCCTGTAATGGAAGGAGCAAACTGACTCTTACAAGTTGCCTTTTGACATGCGCCCCCCCCCCAAAAGGATTTAAGAAAGGATTTAAAATGAGAGTTGGTGGGGCTGGTAAGATGGCTTGGGGGCTAAAGGCAGTTGCCAAATGGCTGATAACTTACGGAGAGTGGACCCCTCACAGGTGCCCTCCAACCCGCAATGTATGCTGGGGTCTCTGGACGCGACCGCTCACATATCTACACTGTCTCTGCTGCTGCCTCCATGTTGGCATTTTCAGTTTATGAGGTCATCAATACCACAGCTAGGGAAAACTTTGCTTTCCTTTATATGCAGCAAATGTAAATCTTAAAGATAAATACAGTACTAAATTCTAAACACAACAAAAATTAGATTATCCCTTTATGTAAGGCTTCTAAATAAAATTAAGGTCCGGCTTCTAGCGGGCTTAGCATATGACACTGGGTGGGGAGGGGGGGGAGGGGGAGGAGCAGAAAGGATAGGAGCTATTCTCAACATAAAATGTATAGAGGAAATCATGTGTGCTGCCATGCCCAGGCAGCTTCACAGTCCATCCAGCCATGCTTCAGCAAGTTATAAGAAATGCTCGCTTACACTGCAAACACATCACGTTGATGCTTATTACACTAAAATGCAGAAATGGCCTTTTGGGGGGGGGGCATTTATACTAGTATCTACTTAAAAGAAAGAAAGGGAAATTAATTTAGATCTATCTTACATAGGTTACATTTCATGAGATCCAAGTCTACAGGTAATGTCATAACACTTCAGCTTTTTTTTTTTTAAGTGGCTATTAGTGGGGGCTTGGTGTTTGTTCATGTTATAAAGAAAAGAAGTGCCAGGTATGGTGGTGCACGCCTTTAATCTCAGCACTGGAGAGGCAGAGGCAGGCAGATTGATGTGAGTTTGAGGCCAGCTTGGTCTACAAAGTGAGTCCCGGGCAGCCAAGGCTATACAGAGAAACTGTCTTGAAAACAACAACAACAACAACAACAACAACAACAACAACAAAGAAGTATTCTGTACTGTTAGAGGTAGGCACAGTTACTATATATGCTGGATTCCTGAAGGGTATGCAAATTTTTGTCAAATTCTACTTCTCCATCAGTTTATATTTTTAAAAAAAAATTTTTTTTTAAAGACATGGAAATGTCATTAAAACGAGCTATGTTTAAAAATAAAACCTGTGGGATTACATAGATGGCGCAGTGGTTAAGGGTACATGTTGTTTTTCCAGAGGATCCAGGTTCAATCCCCAGTACCGACATGGCAGCTCATAACTGTCTGACTCCAGCTCCAGGGGCCCTGACACCCTCTTCTGACCTCCAAGGGCACTAGGCACACATGTAGTACACAGACATGCATGCTGGCAAAACATCCATACATGTAAAGAACTTGAAATGAAAGCTAGAACCAAACAATAATAAAACACATGGGTCGGCGGATGCCTGATGGTCTGGGTACAATCCCTAGCATGCACGAGGTAGGAGAGGAACCTGTGGCACAAAGGTTTGTGAGTGCACATATGCACAAACACACGGACACTGCCTCTCCATAGCTGTAAACGCCAACATCCTGAAGCCTATCAGGTGCAAACAGCCTACTGTTCCCTGACCGCCCACTGCAAGTCACTCCATTCAAAACTATGATGAACTTCTCTTGATTCTCCCATATCGTTCTTCTAGGAAGCTTCCAACGTGTCGTAACATCTTTGTTGTTGTTGTTCAATGTTGCCTATTTCAAATACAAAATCACTAATAGTATTTGCATTCTATAGACAGACATTGACTATAGAAAGAAAACATCATTTATAAGAGTTGCATTAAAAAGTTTCTAAAGTTCCTTCCTCTCAGATTACTTGTTCCTCAACCTTTTGCGAGAGAGAGAAAGAGAGAGAGAGAAAGAGAGAGAGAGAGAGAGAGAGAGAGAGAGAGAGAGGTGCGCCTGAGTGAGCTGTCACGTTTTCCAACCGACATGAACTGCCAAGGGATAACCATAGCTACTTTCTTGTAAATCAAACCCTGAGTGAGGCACAGCATATCAATTATAACCCATTTATATAGATTAGGAAACTTAAATTCTAATCTTCCCCTAACTTGAATCAGCTGCGCAGAGCAGACTTCTAGAGGGTTCCCATGCGCTTGCCTGTTTGGTAGTTCTTGGTATTACCATAAATCCCCTAATATTTCGTCAGTATTCGTCCACAAAAGGCTTAGCAGTTCTGCAAAATAGCAGCTTCTCTATTATTTCAGTACACATTGTACTTCTATAATTAGATTGAGATTCAGCAGCAGTTATTTTCAAAGTCAAAACAGCAAAAACCCACCCAGCCTGTTTCTTCCCCACATAAACAACGTGCTTTCAAAACGTAAATCTTCAACATATGGTTGAGGAAAATGAGTCAGTTGTACTAACTGCTCTGCTCTGCTTACCATTTTAACACTCGCTACTTTCTGGAGTGATTTAAAGCCTTCTATTTAGTTTTAAAAACAATCCACTTACTGTTAAAAACCTTTATTTAATCCCAGCACTTGGAAGACAGAGGCAGGTGGTTCTTGTGAGTTCAAGGCCATGCTCAGCAACATTAACAAATTCCAGGACAGCCAGGGCTACATAAAGAGCCTGTCTCAAAACAAACAAACAAACAAAAACCATTGACATAATGGTGAGTTTCCTAGAAAACGTGGTGAAAGAAAACAGAGCAGTTTACATGGAAACAGGTTGTGGCATTTCCAAGTGTCCAATGCCTGGCTTATGTTTCACATGATTGCAGAAAGCTCTACGCTCATCACAGCCTGAGTATGCTTCTCAAGTCATGAGCTGTTGCCATGCGATGTGGAGATGACCATATTGTGCATACGAAAGCTTGGCACTTTCTTTTTAAAACATCATCATTATTATTATTTTTTAAGACAGGGAGGGGCTTACATGGTTGTCACCAGAGTTGGAATTCACTATGTAGTCCACCCTGGATTTGAATTCATAATTCTCCTGCCTCGGATTCCAGAGTGCGGAGGTGACAAGCATCTACCACCAACCATGTCATTGCGAGAGAGCAAGCAAGCACTAGGCACTGGGGAACACATGTCAGGCATAGGGCTTCTCACCTAACCCGCACCAGCCCTGGATTCCATCTCCAAAAACAACAACAACAAAAAATTAAAGCAAGCATTTACCACAGGACCACACACCAAACCCTGAATTTTAACCACCACCCACTCATATAATACTGTCAGACCTCTACAGGCCAAAGTATCTGGTCCTTCAACAGCAGCTGTGAGGCATGATTTACATTTCATTTGTAAGGGAAGAGAAATTACATCTCCGATCTGTATGAGCTTGAAAGCTTTTTGACAAGTTAGTTCCACTTGCCCTTTACCCTGCCACCTCCTTAGTAGTGACTACAGCCATATGTGACACTATCAGGAATAACAAGCACTTATGTGTAGATTCAGAAGTCTATTAGAAGAGAAACAAACATAACATAGAAAGTTATCTAATGAGAACTGAAAAAAAAAAAAAAGAAAAGAAAAGAAAACAAACTCAAATGGGCTCAAGGGAAAACAAGAAAACTAAAACCCTCTTCACCTTTTATCGTTGGCTGTTTGATTCCATTAGTTTCTTGCTTTCACTCACATCTTTAAAACTCTATTCCCGACAGTAGAAAAAAAACTAGTAAAAATAGATAGTAAACTATTGATCCCCACTAGGTTACATGCCAGGGGGAGAGGAGACAAAATGGTAATCATCAATACACTTGATGAGACTCGGAGGCTTACAGATTAAAAAAAAAAAAATTAGAAAGGGGGAGAGTGGGTGGATGTACTGAAGGGGGTGGAAAAAACTCGTAGGATGTTACAGGTTCACCTCGCAAACTTTATTACCCACATTCAACAGCTGTTAAATAAGTCATCAAAACACTCCAGATCTGTGGGAAGAGAATTTACACACTCCTGACAGTCTCATCGCCTCTGCTTCAAGAAACGAAATCGCTCAACTCAACACAGCTGTTGAAAGCCTCGCGTCGCGATTCTCCCCCCTCCCCCGCCCCCAGGAACCGAGAGTCGAGGCAGAAAGTTGGGTGAGCGGCTGTCGGCGGGGCGAGGGGCCACCGGGTGCGGGTACCCGGTCCCCGCCCTCCGCGCAGCCCCGGGTGTGGGTCGGGGTCCGACGAGGTGTGTGTGTGTGTGTGGGGGGGGTCCCTGTCAGTCACCCGGCCCTGCTGCCACGGCCCCGGGTCCGCCCACCGCGCAGGGCCAGCACGGCCGCGCCCGCCGCCCCCGCCGGCCCCTCGCCGGCTGCCACGTAACCCTTCGCGGGAAGCAGGAACTGCGCGGCGCAGGAGGGGGCGGCGGGCCGAGCCGGGGCCGCAGGGCCGCGGGGGGCGACGCGGAGCCCGGCAGCACCCGTGGGGTCTGCGGACCCTGGGGGGGATCGGGGCGCGGGGTGGGGTGGGGGGAGCCGGGATGGAGGGCTCACCTCGAACATGAGCCCCAGCAGGAAGAGCATCGCCAGGCAGGAGACGATGTCCGCGTGATTCTGCAGCACGAATTCGTGGCTCAGCAGCGGCGGGTTCTTGTTGCTCTTCTTGCGAATCGCCATGGTGGAGCCGCCGCCTGTGCCTGCAGGTGCTCCGTCCTCACGGGCTCCGCGCTCTCAGCTGCTCACCGCCGCGCCGCCGCCGCTGCTTCCCGCTGGCTGCTCCGCACAGCCCGGTCGCAGCCGCTCGCTGGGGCTTCACTTCCCATCCCACAGCCAGTACGCAGCCGCCGGGGCGGCCCGGAAAAAAAAAAAAAAAAAAAAAAAGCCAGCCCGCAGCGGAGGCGAGCATGCGCACCAGGGAGGAACCGCGCGCTTGCTCCGTGGCCGTGCCTGGAGGCCCATAGCGCCCCCTGTGGACAGGAGGTCGCGAGACACGAGTGGCGCGCCGAGGCTCCGCGCCGGGGGTTGGGAGTCGTTTGGGGCGCGAGCTTCCTAGGAATGGTCCCTAGGGTCGCGTGCTGCCGTGTGCACGGCCCCCGGGTGCTTTCGTGACCTCCTGGCCCACCTTGGCCTTGGTGCTACCGCGTTCTTCCACACTGATGGGCAGCCGTGTTAAGAGGAGCCACTGTCCATAAAATCTGGAAAAACGACGTAGCCTGCCTATTTCAAGGGGTTTTCGCTACTTTGGGCATCTGTCTTCCAACGTTGCTGCATAGGAGCCAGGGATTGTGGCTGACTCCTATAATGCCATGGTTTGCGAGGCTGAGGCAGAAGTGCTGTGAGTTTAATACCATCCAGGGCTACATAGTAACATGTTTCGAAGTAAAAAAAAAAAAACGAAAACTAAAACTGCTTACCTCAGAGTTAAGTTCTTTTGTGTCTTTCTACCCAGCTCCTGCCTCTCCACTGGGAGTTTAGATTTAGTTGCTACACTATTTAGGAATCCGAGGAAATCGTGAAAACAAAACAAACAGAAACCAAATCCCTTATCACATCCTCCTTTTTGATACTTCTGTTTAATCCAGGGACTTTACTTTTCCTGGGGGGAAAAAAAGTGCACTACTTACCCAATCCAGAAGCCAAAATCATCCTGGGTTGCATCTTTGTATTATCCTTCGACATCTAACCCAGCGCCAAATCCAGGCAATTTAGTCTCCCTTCCCTATTGCCACTACGGTAGTCCCGGGGGGGGGGGGGTTGGGGGGGGCGGGGGGCAGGGACCCTGCCTGGAATAGTTCATCTCTGGTGAAATCATGGTTGTTTTAGAAGGTGGTTATTAAATCAATGCTCAATTTATTAGCTGCATTTTCACAGACAAGTTACTTCTATGAGACTCAATTTCCTTTATGTATCCATTGACTCAAGGAGTATAGATTGGGAATCGACCTAACACCAGGAACTCAACCGTGGATTCAGAACTGAAGGGACATTTCAAATTAATCTGTCCTTGTGGGCTTTCATTCTTGTGCTGGAAGATAATCTTTTAAAAAGATTTTGAAAGTATAAATGGAGCTGAGGTACTAGGAAAAAAAAAACCAGGGACCAGGAAGCTACATCCAGCTGCCCCCTCACCCCCCCACCCCGCCCCAGCGCGCGCGCACACACACACACACACACACACACATACACACACGATAAGTAGAGGAAGTAAACCAGTAAACCAGGTGAGTGTGACCTGTTGGAGGATGGTGGAGAACTGTCTTTAGCAGTTAAAGGAGCTGCTTCAAGGCAAGTGCTCAGCAGAGCAGGCACCGCACTAACCGTTATTATTTTCCTTTTGGTTAAAAGCGGCGAGTTTCACTTCCCTCCAGGTCACTTTCCAATCCCCCCACCCCCACCCCCACCCCCAGAGAATGTTCTTGGAGAATCACTGTTCTTCACTGTTTTCCCCTTTTCTTCATGGAAAGCTAGCCTGACTAACCGCCTCTTCATGATCTGGTCCTGCCTACCAAACGGGCTTGGTCTTATCCTTCGCCCCTCCCACCAGGTCTCTGACTTGCATCGCTGAATACTCCTACTGAGAAGCAATGGCGTGCTTTCCCGAGCCCCTTCTGCCTTTGTGTCCCTTCTGTCTTTGCAAAGTTTTCTTGTCTTCTCTACCTCACAAAGCTTGTGGTTCCTTAAAGGCTTGCTGATGAGTGAGTTTTGAAATCTTGGCTGACCAAACCAACCTGATCTAATGATTCTGCTGTATTCAAAAGGAGCTTGAATACAAAAATTATAGAATTTAATTATTTGAAGTATATAATCCAACTGGTTTATCAAGTATATTTATAGTTGCACAACTGTCACCATAACTTTATTATATACATATGTATATATATATCCACTGTATTGTCAAGTTTTTAGACAGGGTCACTCTGCTCTGGATGCTCTTGAGCTCACGGACATCTGCCTGCTTCTGTCTCCTGAGTGCCAGGATTAAAGGCAGTGCCACCACACCTGACCTTCAAGATTTAATTGAAGTTTATTGAAACTCAATCCATTTTCATTGAAAAAAGACTTCACACGGACTAGAATAAAAAATGTTGAAATACTTTACCTAAGGATGAAATATCACAATGACTTGAAATACACTCTTCAGGGCCTGGAGAGATGGCTCAGAGGTTAAGAGCACTGTTGGTTCTTCTAAAGGTCCTGAGTTCAATTCCCAGCCAACCACATGGTGGTTCACAACCATCTATAGTGATATTTGGTGTCCTCTTCTGGCTGAAGGCACACATGCCATATAAAGAATAAATACATCTTTATAAAAAATCAAAATATACTCTTCAAACATACTAATCTTGGACCATGTGTACGGGGGACTTTGCAATGCATCAGCCATGTCTTGAGTAGGTCTGTGAGTACGACAGACTTAGTCTTTTTTCTTAGAGTTCATACCTGGAATGGAGGATAGACTATAAGCAAGTGTGTCACTTTTCTTGTCATGTCACCCAATGCATGACCAAAGCAACATAAGGGAAAGGGGCTTCTTCTGGCTCCTGGTTTAGGGATATAGCTTGTCATGGTGAGGAGGTCATGGGTCACATTGTATCAGCAGCCAGGAAGCAGAGGGATGGCTTGTCAGTCGGTGGTGATGAGAATGTCCCCCACAGGCTCAGGCCATTGAGCACTTGGCCCTCAGTTGGCAGCTTTGATGGGAGAGGTCTAGTGGATAGGGCCTTGCTGGAGGAGGTGTGCCAGTGGGCACAGGCGCTGAGAGTGCCTCTGAGACTCACCCCACTTCTGGTTCTGTTTTGTACTTGTGGTCGAGAAGTGCACTCAGTTCCCTGCTCTTTCCACCGTTCCTGCTGCTTGCTGTCATGCCTCTCTCCCCGCAGTGATGGGTTCTTATCCCTCTGGCCCCAGAAGCCCAGAAACACTCACCTCTGTGTAAGTTGCCTTGGTCACGGTGTTTTATCACAGCAACAGAGCAGTAGCTAGGACAATTGGCTTTCTCCCTTTATCCTTTTTATTTATTCTAAGTGCATGGGATGGATGGTTCCAGCCACATTCCAGGTGGATCTCCCTTTCTTAGTTAAAATCTCCGTGAACTCCCCTCCAAGCTAAGATTTGTTACTCATTTTAGATCTACCTTTGTCAATTTAGATCCTCCCCTGGTCTTCAAAGACTCATGACCATCTCACTGTGCAAAAATACATTTAGTTCATCCGTAAGGAATCCCCAAAGCCTTAGCATTTCCAACATTGCTTAAAAACTCAGTTCCAAGTCTTTTAAGGCTCAAGCCAATCTCTTAACTGTGAGCCCCTGTAACAGCATCATGGCACACACATCGATGTCCAGTGGCACAGGACAAACCTTCTCATCCCAAAAGGGAGAACAGGAGCATAGTGAGGAAAGATCAGATCAGAGAAAGACCAACACTCAGCAGGGTAAATATGGACTTCTATAGCTGGCATCTGGCTATGGGGTGACAGTGTCATCAATGCCCCAGTGGGACTAGCTGGTGTGCTGGGTAGTTTTATGTCAATTTGACACAAGCTGTAGTCACCTGAGGGGAGGGAACCTCAATTAATAAAACACTGCCATAAGATCCAGATGTAGGTAAGCCTGTAAGGCATTTTCTTAGTTAGTGGTCAATGTGGGAGAGCCCAGCCCAATGTGGGTGGTGCCATTCCTTGGTTGCTGGCTCTAGCTAGGCAAGCCACGGGGAGCAAGCCAGTAATTAGCATCCTTCCGTGGCCTCTGCGCCTGTTCCTGCCCCCAGGGTCCTGGCTTTCCTCAATGACAGACTACAGTGTGGATGTGTAAGCTAAACAATTCTTTCTTCCCTCACTTGCCTTTGGTCATCCTGCTTCCTTGCAGCAATGGAAACCCTAAGACAGGTAGGCAGACCCTTCAGCTCTTCTGTCTGCTGCTCATGTGACCTTCCTTTTAGGCCGGCTTCCCTCCATGCCCACAGTTTTCCTCAGCAAGCCAATGATTCTGATATCTCCTCTATCCTGGTACTTCCACTACAACTTAGGTCTTACCTTCATAGCTTCGCACAGCGGCTGCTCAAAGAATCCTGGCAGGAAATTCAAGCCCACCACACAGGGCCCGTACTTGGCCACTTGTTGGCATCTCGACACGAGCTTTCATGACCCTGAAATTCTTGAATTTTGCACAATTGCAAAAGTAGCACCCTGTGACTATGCTCTAGGTCCCTGTGGCAGCTAAGTGTGCTCTGGTACCTTCTATTATAGCACTAGTGGCCTTTCAGAAACATTCCCCTCAGTGCTTGTCTTCAAGCAGGGACACGTTTAGCAGTTCTTGCCCCCCCCCCCCAAGTCTCTTTTCTTTCAAATTAAGAAGCATTTTTTTTTTACAAGTTAGCACTTCCATGGGTGGTCTCACTCCAGGGTACCTGTCTTAATTGCTTTTTCTGTTGCTGTGCTAAAACTCTGACAAGAGCACTTTAAGGAAGGTGCCGTTTTAGTTTGGTCCTGCAGTTTGAGGTTGCAGTCTGTCAGGATGGGAGAAATCACAGTGGCAGAACCTTGAAGCTCGTTACAAGCATCCAGTCAGGAGGCAGAGGAGGATGAACGCTTGTGCACAGCTTTCTTCTTTTCATATGCTCAGGCTCCCAGCCTAGGGAATGGTGCCACCCACAGTGTGCGGGCCTTCCCATAACTGACCCAGTCAAGAGAAAGCCTACAAAGGTATGCTGAGAAGCTCAATCTCCCACGTGATTCTGTATCTTAGGGAGTTGACAAATGAGATTGGCCACCAGAGTACCATTCCAGGGATGAGATTTCTCTTGGGGACACCAATCGCTTTAGCTGTTACAGCTCCTTCCTGGCACCCGCCTTGTGTGCAGCTTTCACTTTGTTCTGGCCTCCTTGTGGTGGGTTGAGAATGGCCTCGGTTGGCTCATATGTTTGAATACTTGGTCCCCAATTACTTAACACAACAAGGAATTGCTAACCCGGTAGGTGTTTTCCAAGGGTCACCGTTCTACTGACATTAGTTTTAAAACTGATGTTTGCTCTTTCAAACTGGTGACTATCTTTTCTACCATCTGCTGAGTGAGGCAGGAGCCATTTGTGGGCAGGCTTCTGTATCAGCGCACCTTTAAAGTGTCTTTTATTTTCAGCTAAAACCTCATAGTCCAAGCTGACTATGTCCAGAAGCATTGCTGCCTAAAATGTTAACCTCCTTACAGATGTGCTCCATGACATTGAACAAAGCATGTCAAGATCCGCAGCAGTCTTCTGCAAGTATGACCTTAAATGGAGCATGCGCAGAAATGTACTTCTAAACTGAGCAAGCTCAAGAATGTCCCAAGAGTGTTTCTCTATGAGAATATATATACCTTGCATTATCCCATATGGCTTCCTTTCACCTTGGCCATATATATATGCACATGTACACACACACACACACACACACACACACACACACACACAGAGCTTCCTGAATAAAATCCCTATCTTCCTCTCTTCAAGGAGGATATTGCTTTGGAAAGAACACCTATGTCCTTACCTGTTGGAGGCAGTCTTTCTCTGCCATTTTTTTCTTTTTTGGCTTGGCATTCACTAAGATAGCAACCCACTGTACTCAGCTATACACACTTAAAATGTACTTATCTTTCACTTTTTTTATTTCTGAGAAAATACCCCATGCCATTTTTACTCCAGATGCTTAAACATACATTACACTGGCTAGCTATAAGATTTTAAATGACTTTTGGGTTTGGCAAGATGGAATGTCAGTTGGGCCATCCCAGGACACTGGGGTCAAAACAGAGTTAGCTGTCTAGCGTGTTGGAGGTAACATTTATGGCAGCGGCCATGGGCACAGTCAGTAGGGAAGGTGTTCTGGGATGCAGGCCTGATACCCAGGAAAGGCAGGGGCTAGAGCATCAAGGGCTTCAGACAGGCGTGGCTGAGGGAGTTCCAGTCATCCCAGGGTCAGCATCTAGAAGAATCCACACTGCAAGAGATGATGAGTCACCAGACACTGATGGTCCTCAGCTAGGCACTGTGGCCAGCCATCTGCCACCCAGACTGTTGTTCCAGCCAGGAGGCCCTATTGTGGCTTTGTCCTTGGTCCCTCTGCTCATGTCAATAGTCTCAGACCTTGCATTATCCCATGTGGCTCTTTCACCTTGCCCATACCTTTTATGAAAATTTGCCCGAATCATCCAATTTGAATATACAACTTGTTCCTGCTGGCAGCCTAACTGATATCAAGATAATGGTTTCTTTGGAAGGGTAGAAACAAATGTCTCTGGCTAAGGTGGGGTCAGAGAGGATGGGAAAAGATGGAAACACCAGTGTTAGAACTCCCAAGGGTTTGTGTGTGTGTGTGCGCGCGTGCAAAAGACAAAGCAAAGAAATGAACATGAAGCCAAAAAAGGATGTAAGAAAGGCTTTGCTTTTCGTTCATAATGTAGTATGACACTGTGAATCCAAATGGAGTGGCCTACAAGGAAGCCATCTTAACAGAAGTGACTTCAGGAAAACAGGTGGGTCAAAGGTAAGGATGCCCTGTCCCTCACCTCCAGTGACCAGGATGAGCTTGCATCATATCTTAGAGGGTACCATAACGCCGACATGTAGTTGTCTTCCCTTGGTCGTTTGTTTTCTCAGTAGAAGTCTTAGGACTAGAGACAGCATGATGGTATTTGGGAAAAGAACTGAAAACTCATGGGAAGTTGATGGATTTAGAGGAATCCAATCAGACAGCTGGGTCCACTTGAGATTTTTGGATATAAAATTAAGGTGGACTGATAAGCTGACTCACATAATTTTTCTGCAGCCGCATTTTCCTGCCTGGAGACAGGTGCAGAAGAGGCAGGGGTGTTTCTGTCAGGCTGGCATGACAAGGGGGGGGCAAATATGTGTGCAGATGAGGCCATATTTTTTTGAACAGCATTTCCCATCCCCCCCCCCCCCCGCTGAGAGACAAACATCTTTAGACTGCATTACTGGGGCTCCCTGGCTCCTGGTCTCTAGCTGGATAGAACTGGAAGTTGAGTGGAAGATACAGGCCCAAGATCAGAGAGGGATATGTGCTTCCCCTCCACATGCTCTTCTCTTACCATGCCTCTGGTATGATTCTCTCATCACGTCCTCCTCTTCCTGGAGTGCAGGGACTTCCTCTCCCCTTCAGGCTCATGGTGGCAATGGCGTATCACACTCCTTGCTTCTATCTCTCCCCATCAGGCTGTTGGTGGCAAATGGCCTATGGCACTCCTTGTTTCTGGACACTCTGTTATCTCTTCTGGCTTCCCTGGTCTCCTGGCAAAGGTCTCAAGTCCTTTGGTGGAGGCCATCTTTTCTGTTCCAGTCCTTTGACAGAGGCAGCGGACAGAAAATGGTGCTAGGGCACTTCAGCTGGAGGCACCCGTGAGAGTTGTTGGGGGCGGGTTCTTTGTGAGGGCATGGCCAGAGGCAGAGTGATAGACATGACTGTGGAGGTTGTTGTGTGTACTGAGGACGAGGTGGACAGGGCAGGAGATGGGCTGAGGAGAAGAGAGCGGTGGAAAACGAGGAGGCTGGGCTACAGGAGACTGATCTCTTGGCACACATTTTGGGGGGCTGCTGAGCCACAAAGAATGACGGAGAGAGCAAGATGGAAAGGGAGGCAGCCCATGAGGCAGACGCTCATGTCTGCTGTGGACCAGGCACAGAAGGCCAGCAGATGATGGCCCGCTGGGAGCGCTGGGAGGGCGAGTGGGGGGTAGACTTCGAGGGTGTGGGCTTTCAGAAGAACTGGGGTTTTTCAGCTGGAGAGGAATTGCCTGTCAACAGCAATGAGAGCCACAAAAGACACTTGACTCTGCCCCTGGGCGTGTGGTATGTGGCACGTAGGAGGGAGGAAACAGCCACTTCTTGAGAATGCTTTAGAGAAAACAGGTTTTGGTTTCCAGTTAGGGCTGTAGCCTGACTTCTAAGAAAGACAAAGAAGAAAATATCCAGAAAGATGTAAGGGGTGGGGGGTAGGTTCTGAAGGATTTTTCATGTGGCACACCTGGGGGATGCAGTGGAAAGGTTTGAAGATGGAAGCGGGGGACAGGCTGTGGTGATCCTTGGTGACACAGGAGGTCTGACTATGGACGTGAGGAAAGCATACCAACACCAAGGAAGTGGGAGAGACTGACTCTCCACTGCATAGCACTTAGAGGGAACAGCAGGAGCTTAATCCTAGACACACTGCTCCAGCGGAGCAGGCACATCCGAGAGGATAAAGGACAAAAAGAAGTCCATCCAAGATCTTAACGCAAATGCCACTGGTTCTAAGGGTTGCTGCGGGAGTTGGCAGTAGCGGAGGCAGTTACTACGAGTCACATGTCCTTGAGGTAGCCACCCGAGACACTGCAGCTCGGAGGCTCTGTGCAGTCTCCATCCTAGGCACATGTGTGAGGAGGGCTCCTTCTCATGCCTCCCCGGGGCCATCTTGTTAAGGTTGATACTACCTGATAATTAGGTAGGAAGGGTTTTTGAAGTACGGTGTACTTATCTCCGTGGCAATGGCTAGGGGGAAGTGACTTCGAATTCTTGCTTCCTCCTTTTTAGGGTGCCTTCCTAAGAAATGCGTAGGGCAAGATGGCCATATTTGTTAGCTTTCCCACTGTAACAAAACACCTGGCACAGAGACGCTAGGTCGGTCGGCCTGGTTATATGTGATGCTGCTTTGTTCTTCTTGTCACTGACGCATGCCTGAAAGAAGCAACTTAGGGGAGGCTTGCTTTTAGCCTGTGGTTTAGAGGATTTGGTCTATTATTGGGGCGGGGGGGGGCAGGGGGAAGGCATGAAGGGTTTCACGGCAGTGGGGATGTCAGGTGTCGCTTGGTCACATGTCAGTGGACCAAAGCACAGTAGAGGCAGGTGGAAAGCCAGCTTAAAGTTTAACCCTTATGATTCACCCACTAGTGAACCACTCCTCCAGCTAGATCCTACCACCTAACTCCATGGTCTTCCAAGGTACAGCACTGGGACCAATGCTGGGGATTAAGGATTCAACCCCCTCCTCCAGAGCATGTGTGTGTGTGTGTGTGTGTGTGTGTGTGTGTGTGTGTGTGTGTGTGTGTGTAGGGGCCTGGGGGGGGGGATGGCAAGCTGCAAGAGATAAACAGAAGAGGAAAAACTGCTTCTGAGATGATGTGAAACTAAATGCAAAAAAGGTGCCCACAAAAATAGCTAAGCACAGGAGGTTGGAGAGATGGATCAGTGAGTAAGAACGTGCCTGTTCTTTCAGACGAGTGAGTTTAGTTCCTGGCGCCCACATCCAGGCCTCATGACTGCCTGTAACTCCACCTCCAGGGATCTTAGGCCTTCTTCTAGCCTCTTTGGGCACACGTGTGCGTGCACACACACACACACACACACACACACACACACACACACACACACACACAGAGTTTTAAAAATCGGGGAAAACTGAGGCTTGGAAAGACCAGAACCATGGGGCTAGAAATGTTTGCCTATCAGAGTAATTCTTACTCTATGTAAATCAAGTCCCAGTCCCCTGGGTTTTCACCGTTTCACTTGCTAGAACTGACTCTGAGCAGTCAGCCAGGAAACTATTTTTTGCCTTCACAAGACTAGTTTTTGTTGTTGTTGTTGTTCTTGTTGTTTTGTTTTGTTTTGGTATGTATAATACTGTTTTAATGTAGAATATTTCTATGCAGAGATTAAAATAAATACAGAAATAGAAGCTAAAGAAAATTATTGTTGTAATCCCATATTGAAAAGCATAATTGGCCTAAACATGAATAAAAACCAAGGGAAGAGATAATCATTGTCATCTCCAGGTATATGATAGGGCACTTTCACTTTTGATGTCATATCCTTCTAATTTTAAATATATGCTTATTAATAAATATATGCCATTTAAAAACAAACAATATGAATTAATTTAAAGAAACCTGGGGCAACTTTGCTCAATTACCTAGCTAGCTAACTAATTAAATTCATTAGTTTACCTCAACATTGACTATAGGAAAATATTTGGACACTATGGGGTGAGATGAGATTTTCATATTATCCACATTATTTCTTCTTCTGTGACTGTGACAGAATGTTCTAATGAAAGAAACTTTAGAAGGAAGACTTTATTTCACATTTGGATTCTAAAAAGTAAGAGGACATAAAGACAGGGAAATTATGGGATGGCTGCAGAGTCATGAATCTGGCTAATCTACACGGAAAACAGCAGTGGGAGAAGCCATGAGCACTGCACATCCTCCTGCAGCCGGATTGTGATGGTTTCCCCTGCCGAGGCTGCCCCTCAGTTCTGTAACATCGCAAACTGGCAAGACCAGCAAGGAACCAAGTGTTCAAATACCTAAGCCTTTTGGGCATCTTTCTGATGCAAGCTACCATATAGATTATGGTTTAAATCACATTTACTTCAATATTTGGCCAATTATTCTATGGGTACAGAACAGATTATAGTATGTGAGCATCTCTGTTGTTGTTTTAAAAGAAAGCATATATATGTTTTTACATGTTATCATTATTTAATTATTGAAAATGTAAAGTTAAACTCATAGAAACTATTTCTAGGAAGCAAGCTCACTCTATGGCCCTTTGAGATTACATAATTCCCTCAGGTATGTATTCTGCAATTTATGATGTAACTAGCAGATCAGACTGGCAGGGAATGACACAGACTCAGGGGTGGACCCTACAATTGAACACACACATTGGCTGATAACAGTGATGAAAGTCATTATGACATGCCAACATTGACCACTCCTTTACAGTAGTCAGAGACCCCGAGGCCTATGGAACCTTATGAACTCAAAGTGGAGAGCTTTGTTGTTGTTGTTTTGTTTTTTAAATCATCCTAACATAAAGCACCCCAGGGCCTGAGCTCATGTTTCTCTGATGAGGGATCATTTTTAGAAAGCAGTGAATAAGGAGGAAAGATAAACAGCAAGTGTACAGTGTAGACAATGCTTTTAATAAGTTTATCTTTGAGCAGGTGAGATGGATCAGTGTGTAAAGAGCTTGCTACAGAAATCTGGAGGCCCAAGTTCAATTCCCAGAACCCGTCTAAAGGTGGATGGGGAGACTGAGTCCACAAAGCTCTCCTGGCCTGCACATGTCCACGGTGGCAGTGTACAGTTCCTCGCCTAAGGTTAGCTGGCAGTTTTGACTGGCAAAGCTTAAGGTGCATTTTGCAGTTGACATTAAGTTGAGTTCATGGATTATTTATGTAGGGACTCCAGGTGCTGGAGCCATCTCAGCTTAACAGCCTGCAAGCATTTTGGTAGAGTGAAAAAGAGAGTAAGTAAGAAGGGGGAAGGAAGAAGCTGGCAGAGCAGGATGGTTCAGTATGGAGATCACCAAATGGCTTAGAGAGGGAGGGATCTGTCATCATACCCAGACAGTAAGACCTCAACATAGACCAAGTGTGAGAGACAGGAACAGTGTTCACCTACCAAGGAGGATGGAGACTGATGCCTTGACTGTAGGGCCAGGACACAGTAGAAGCAGCTTGTTGAAAGCAAGTTTTTGTACACTGGTGGAGAGTGAAAAGGAGACTCCTCCTCCTCCTCCTCCTCTTCTTCCTCTTCCTCCTCCTCTTCTTCTTTTTGCTTCTTGAGACAGGGTTTCTCTGTGTAGCCTTGGCTGTCCTGGACTCATTTCATCTTTTAATGGCCTAGATTATATTACTTGTGACCAAAAAGAGCATATAATAGACGAAAATGTAAGAATCTAAAGAAAAGCTGCCAGAACCAGGATGAATGCTGGAGTCCAGAGAAGCCACTTTTACAGTACATTTCCTCTCTTGAGTACATCTGTTAATATAATTATTATTCTTTTCTCCTTCCCTATTTTACTACTTGACTTATCCAATATGTCTTTAATACATTTCAGATTCAGAGGATATGAACTGTATTAACACTGCCATTTTGGACAGCACTGAGCCAAAAATAAATCAATTGTTAGGATTCTAGCATGAAAGACTATTACGAGCTTTAAAAAGTTTACCGTCTGGACTTTTGGAGAGTTGTGAGAATCTATTGTTTGAGTAAAATTGGTATTAAAGTACCATATACATAATTAAGCACCGAGTCCCCTGGCAGCCTTGATGACACAGATGCACTAACGTCCGTGGTCTTCCTCACCTCAAAGGGCTGCTGCGTTCCCTTTTCAGTGGTGTTGACTATTGCTGCTGGGGGGAATCCTTTCCACATGTGTACAGATCTGGAACCATTCACCAAAGCCCTGGGCCTAAAGCTTTTGCTCTCTCCAAGGACTCTTTATTTGATTGTCTTCTTACATCAGACACAAGCCAGGGTTCACTTCCCAGCACCCACGTGGCAGCTGGCACCCTCACAGACATCCATGCAGCAAAACATTAATGCACATAAAATAAAAATTGAATTAAAAAAAATCCCTGAAATCTTGGAGGTGGGTAGATGCCTCATGGGTAAGGGTGACTGCTGGGGTTGTCTCTGGAACCCCATGGGAGAGAGAACTGGCTCTTACAAGTTGTCCTCTGGCACCACGCACCATGGTGTGTGCACTCCCACCCTACTAAATAGATGAATTAATTAATTTTTTAAAAATGGGCATCTTTAGCTTACACTGCCGTTCTCATGTCCCTGAACCTGTCTTTCTGACCTCACTGCTGGGTAATGGTACCCACCAATGCCCCATATCTCAGGCTGGACTTGTCCTCCTTCGCTCCTGTTCCCAGTAGGTACACATCACTCATTATCCTGTTAGGATGGAGGCTGAAGGCAGTTTCTAGATGCAGGAAAGTGCTGCTGGGTTTGAGTGATGAGTGAGGTGCGATACACAGCTGAAGGTATGAACACGGTGTGCGTGCATCACTGGGCTACACCTATGATTTTTTTCTCAGCCTGGAAAATTTACTTCTGTTGTTGTTGTTGTTGTTGTTGTTGTTGTTGTTGTTGTTCTTCTTCTTCTTCTTCTTCTTCTTCTTCTTCTTCTTCTTCTTCTTCTTCTTCTTCTTCTTCTTCTTTTGTTTTGTTTTGAGACAGGGTTTCTCCGTGTAGCCTTGCCTCTCCTGGACTCGCTTTTGTAGACCAGGCTGGCCTCGAACTCACAGTGATCCGCCTGCCTCTGCCTCCCAAGTGCTGGGATTAAAGACGTGCGCAACCACTGCCCGCCACTTCTGTTCTTCTTTAAATTTTTTTTTCCAATCAAGAGAACATGATTTATTTGAGACTAGATTAACCAATTGTCTTTGCTTTTTAAAGTCTCCTAATGGATTAAGGAAGGACTAAGATCCTTTCTTATTAAAATATACTTTAGCAGTCTCCTGTTAGTTGCATCTTTGCCTTCTGTGGTTTCAATTATCTGATGTCAACCTCAGTTTGAAAATATTACATGGAAAATTCCAGAAATAAACAACTCTTAAGTTTTAAATAGGATCCATTCCAACTAACTTGCTGTAACTTTGGGCTGTTCTACACCACCCCTTAGGAGGGTGTGACTTATCTTTTGTGCAGTGTTTCCATGCAGCGCACACTACTGTCAGTTACTTAGCTATTTTGTTTATCAGATCATAAGAACTTGTGTTCAAGTACCCTAACTTTACTTCCCAATGGCCCTAATTTGCATGAGTAATGATGCTGGACATTTAGATATGCCAAAGAGAAGTCGAGAGATGGTTCTATCCCTGAAACAGTCAGGAGGGAAAAAAGAAATTTATGCTAGTTTTGCTGTTACGGAAACTACAAAAATGTGGCTATAATGTGTGTTAAGTGCTTAATTATGATGGAAAAGGAATTAAATTATGGTGCTTCACATCACCCATGGTTACAGGCATACACTGGAGTCACTACTTCCCTTTGTGTAGCTTGTCCCTGTTTCATTCTATCACGGTAATGGAGGCAACGGCTCAGTAACAGTATCTGGCTAATCAATCCTCATTTGTAGGAAAAGAGGAGCTAAGCATTATTGTGGCCTGTATATGAAGAGTCCCTCAGAAGGCTTCCATGCCGAAGGCTGTCCTGAAGGCGGTGTTCCAAGATGGCCCCTGGTGCTGTGGGAAGGGTACAGATGAACGTGCTGACAAGCTCATTAGAGTGTGTGGAGGAAGTGTGTCATAAGCCTTTGAAGGGAAGGTACACCTTGTCTCTGGCCCCATGTCCTGTTTTCCTGTGTCCTGGCTGCCAACAGATGAGCCCTCTGCTGCATCACCCACTTCCCTCTGCCCTTCTGCCTCACAATAGAGCTACAAACATTGATGATGCTGAGCCATCATGGTATGAAACCTTTGAAACTGTGGGACAAGAGGAATGTCTCCTCTTTTAAGTGGCTCTTCTCGAATATTTTGTAACTACAAGGAAAACTAAACAGGAAATGGGTACCGAGAAGTCGGGATGCTGCTGTGACTATACAGTGACTATAGGGTGGGTCAGAAGACTTTAGAACTGGTTTGTGGAAGGAATTTGGAAAAGTCTGGATAATCTAAAAATGTAGGCAAGTGTTAATGAGTAACTCTGGTGTAAGTGCAGGCAAACACAGCACTGACAGGACTGGACGTGGTGAGACTCTGAACCTGGGTCTCAGATGGTAATAAGCTCTACTGGGAACTGGAGTTGGAGTTGGTCAGGCTGTACCTGCCAAAGAGCTGGTCCACCTCCTGTCTGCATGCAGAGTCACTGTGAAGCTGGGTTTGAAAGTGCTGAACGAAGGAAAGTTAAAAAGCGCCACAGCATTCAGACCCAAACAAGAAGATTACCAGCTGTCTTTAGCCAGGTTTATAGAGAAAGCCACGGCCACAGAAACAGCCCAGAAAGCTTTGCAACGCTTGCACTGGTTAGAGAAGGAACACTGGTTTAATGCTGTGGCTGCTGAGGTTGGTGACAGTGCAAAGACCATATATCACAAGCACATCAGGAAAGAAGCCCTATGTGGCTCAGCATCAGCAGGACCACACCCACTCCAGACTCAGAGTTTGGTGGAAGAGGGAAACTTGGTCTTTTGCCTGCTCGTCCTAACTCTTGCTGGCAAATCCATCTACCCTCTTGCTGAGGCATCCTCTCCCTTATATTAGAACCAATTTATCTCAATACAGACGGAACATCAGCAGCTCTCCAGGAATCCTCCAGGCCTTCTGTATTAGATTAGGACTAATGAGACATCCAGCCCAGCTGAACAACTATCTTCTCAGTCTCTCCTCCTTGGACTACTCAGAATACAGTCTGTATGCCAATCTAACAATCCCCCTTTAATATATATTATATTAAATATTATATATATATGAAATAAGCCAAGGATGAAGATGAGGATGAGGGTAGCCTGGGCCAGGAATGATACCACACACCTTTAATCCCAGCACTTGGAAGGCAGGGGCAGACAGATATCTGCAAGTTTAAGCCAGCTAGAGCTGTATAATAAGACCTAGGCTAAAGCCAGAAAAATAAATGAACAACAACAACAACAACAACAACAACAACAACAACAAAACCCAAGATGAAAGCTCTGTTGTGATGTTTTGGGCAGGACTGCTTGGAGAATTGTTTCCTGGGGTGCTTAGGCATCTGCACGGGCAGAGACAGTTGCACCCCTGGTTTAGCAGGCTTGGCTACAAATGAAGCTGCAGGTGGAACTTGGTGTTCTTTTGGACACACGCATGGGCAAGAGTTACAGAAGTGTCCTCCATGACTTCCAAGGGAGGTCTGGGAGCTGCCACTCACAGAAAGGCTAGGAATCCCTGAAGGAAACATCTGGAAATGAGACTGAAGCATCATCTGAGACAGCAAGAAATAATCCATGGAAGGAATGTGTACTATCTGCTAAGGAAAGCCTCAGGTAGTGACCAGTGTTATCCAAGAGAAGTAGCCACCTGGGCTCCAGCCAGCACGGCTTTAGGGGTGGAGCGGCCTAATTGTCTGGAACTCGATCCTGCCGCCCTGTGCTCTGCTGTTCCACATGAATGTCTAGGGTTTGGTGTTTGCTCTTCAGGGCTTCAGTTCTGCTTGGTCCTCCCCTCCCTGATGCTGCTTTTCTGCCCATTTCATGGTGGAAGCCTGCGACTTGCTGTTTTGAATGTTATAAGGATGATAACACTTTGCCTTGGGCTTCAGAGAGGCTTTGGGCTTGGCGCTCATGAGAATGGATGTACAGCTGTTTGGGCTCCTTTTCCTGTTGCTGAGATAAAATACCACGACAAAATTGTGTAAGGCGGAAAGGGCTTGTTTTAGCCCACAGTTCGAGGATTCCGTGGTGGTGGAGAAAACCTAGCAGAGAGAATGATCCAGCTCAGGCCCAGCTTTTTTTTTTTCCCCTCTTCTATGCAATCGAGAGCCCACACTCAGAGAATGGCTTCATCCACTGTTAGTGTCTTTCAACTTCAATTCATTTAATCAGGATAACCCCCAAAGGCATGGCCAGAGGCCAACCTAATGGAAACCGAACCTAATCCTTCACAGTTGTGCCTGGGGACCTGCAACCTTGCTGATGCCAGATGCTGTCAAGTTGACAACAGTAGCCATCAGAGAACACTGGGAGGTGGAGCAACTGCAGTCTTCACCACGAAACGGAGGCCAATGGCAAGGCTATAGTTTTTAGCTGCTGGCGCTGTTTTGTGAGGTTGTGGAACGTTTGGGGTGCCTCTATGACATTGGTGGCCCACGAAGGGGCAGGCCTTGACGGTGATACTGTATCTGGTCCTGGCTTGAACTCCCTGTACCGTGTCTATCAATGGATCAATCAGTAATGCATTCAAAGTTGGATGGGTTTGGGGTGGGGCATGGCGCAGAGTGCAGCCTGTGCTTAGGCCTTCCTCACAGTTCTGCTCCGGCTCTCACCGGGTGAGCGGCTTTCCTACAGTACCTCCTTCCTTCCACCGAGCTGTTTCCACTGTGTCTCAGGACTAAGCAATCAAGCAGCAGATCTAATCCTAGCTGAAACCCCTGAAGCTAACATGGAGCCAGCCTTTATGTCTGAAAGTTGTTTATCTCAGGTATTTGTCACATTGATGAAAAGCTGACTGACCTCACTCAGTGATTCTTGCATTAAATAGGTGGTTTCAGATGCTCAGTACGGGCATCTGTTACACTGTTTTTAACAGTGCGTTCACATATTCCTTTATGATAATTTTACTTTAACATACGCAATTAACTGCTACAAAACCACAACGTCTACCCTTTAGTAAAATCCTACTGATTTTACAAATTTTAGCAAAATTCACATTCTTCATGATAGAAGTTAAAAGTTAATACAATAGTTAATAGGGGGTTTCACTGAAGCTGTGTTCTTGTTTGAAACAGGGATAACAGTTTATGGTCATACCCCCCACGCCGTCTGACATAGGGATAACATTAGGCCACTGGGTCCATCCTGGTCATGAGCTTTGGCATTCAATAAAACATAGAGGAAGGTGTGTTGGGCAATTAGGACAAGAGCAGTGTCTTAGAGAGAACATGGTGAAGGGACATGTGAGGAACAGGTAAGGGACAGTGAGAAGTGTTTAGAGCAGAGGATAAAACACCCTGTTATAGCCGGGCACGGTGGTGCACACCTTTAATCCCAGCACTCGGGAGGCAGAGGCAGGCAGATCACTTTGAGTTTGAGGCCAGCCTTGTCTACAAAGGGAGTCCAGGACACAGAGAGACCCTGTCTTGAAAAACCAAACCAAACCAAACCAAACCAAAACAAACCAAAACAAAAAAAACCAAAAACAAAAAAACAACCAAAACCAAAACCAAAGCCAAAGCCAAAATAAAACAACAAAAAAATAAAAAAATAAAAATAAAAAAAAACCTGCTCTAACAGCTGGGTTCGGCAGTGCACACCTGTATTCCCAGCACTCAGGGAGGCAGATGCAGAGGCAGGTGGATCTCTGAGAGTTCAAGGCCAGCCTAGTCTACAAATCAAGTCCAGGACAGCTAGAGCTACACAGAGAACCCTGTCTTGGGGGAAAAACAAAACAAAACAAAACAAAACAAAAAACAAAACCCCAAACAACCAATAAACAAACAAAAGTCCCATTTTAATGTGAATCCAAGTAAGCCAAAGAAAGCATGGAACAACTTAGCTATGAGGAAACTGGCAGAGGGAGGTGGAGGGGTTGGCAGGGAGGATCCGCAAGACAAGGGGCCGTCACAGAGACACCTTAGTTTGCTTGGTTTGCTTTTAGGAAAGCCCTGGTTTTCCTGAATGAAGAGAACAGCAAACTACCTATGGCCGTACCACCCTGAACGTGCCTGATAGCATCTGATCTCAGAAGCTCAGCAGGATTAGCAGCCTGGTTAGTACTTGGATGGGAGACAACAGGAAAGTGGGTAATTGCTTCCTGGGAAGGCTGGCACCTGCTGGAGACAGCAGCAGCTTCTGGGAGCTGTCTTAGAAGGGAAGTGAGCACTTCATCCTGCCAGGGAGGCTGCCTAGTAGGTCACTGTCATCCCAGTTAATGTGAAGGGCATCATTCTCTGCAGAACATGTCCCTAATCTGCCTCTAGAGTGAGAAGGAATTATGCCTCTGGAATTTATGAGTGGTGGAATGAAGCAGATATCAAAAAATGGTACATGGCTTTGTGCCTACTAGAACCAAGGTCTTGGCAGCACAGCCAAGGATTATTGGAATTCTTCCCTCGTTTGCATCAGCCTGTGGGCTCTAAGGCAAAGCTCACAGCACAAGGCAATAAATTAAAGCATGCTCATTTCCTGAAGTGCATTTTCATACACGTCATTAGTTTTAACCTTATTATCACTATGGAATGGGTTATCCTCATTCCAAGTGAGGAAACAGGCTAAGGAAGGTCACTTGTTTAAGGTCTAAAAAAAAAAACAAAAAACCAAAAAAACCCAAAAAACAAAAAAAAAAACTATTCTAAATTTTCAATATGGCGAATACATATTTTGTAGCATAAAATTTGGATAAAATTTCACTGAAGAGTAAGTCTGTTGGTTTGTGGCATTTAGCTTCAACACAAATGGAAATAATCATAAGGGCACTTGTGAATATGGAAAAAGAATGACAAAAATTTGAGCAACTAAGAACTATTAGGTACCAATCTCCTGTGCTAGGCACAGTGAATGTTGTCCACATTGGCAACGAGCCACTGAAGGAGGTACTGCTGCTGGATTGTACAGGTGAAGAGCCCACTGGACAGATAGCCTGCCACTACCATGATGTGGAACTCAAATGGCGCAGGAACCTGGAGGCAGGAGCTGATGTAGAAGCAATGGAGGGGTGCTGCTTACTCGCTTGCTCCTTCATGGCTAATTCGGCCTGCTTTCTTATAGAACCCAGGACCACCAGCCCAGGGATGGCATCATCCACCATAAGCTAGGCCCTCCTCCATCAACCACTAATTAAGAAAATGGCCTACAGGCTTGCCTTCCATCTGATCTTATGGAGGCATTTTCTCAATTGAGGCTCCTTCCTCTCTGATGACTGTAACTTGTATCAAATCAACACAAACTATCAAGCCAAGAAATACATAAGGGAAAGGTTAAGGTGTCTCATAATTCTGGAGGCACAGATCTAGGGGCTGCGTACGGTGGTGGCCTTCTTGCTAGCAGAGTTTAAAGGCAGGACAGAGTATGGCATAGCAAGGTGCTGTGTGCATGGCTGTGCTTGTTTTCTTATTCACTATAAATCCTTCACAGTTGAATCATGGGGGTTCCACCCTAATGGGCCGTCTCTCCAGCCCTGTACAGCTATTTCTTGGTTTGCCAATTTTAGGCTTTCTGTTACCATAGGAAATAGTAAGGAATTCTGAAACTCCATTTTCTTGTAAAATTTTTAGTCAGTATTTAAAATAAAAATGCAGAGGGAGAAATTACTTCATGTTGATTTTCTTTCTTGCATCACTTGTTTCTTTGGATCAATAATTGCTTCATTTTTATCTTCCAGTCTGGCTTTCTATGAATTCCAGTTTTGTATGGTTCCGCCCAGCTTCTGTATGATGACCACTGCTTTCCCTTGTAAAGTCAGATAACCTATTACTTTACTCCTCTTACCCCTTGGAGATCTCTCTTTGAAGCCCCCTTCCTCCCACCTTAACCTGGATCTTGCTTTAAACATGTTATGATGGTCTGAGAGTGAAATTCTCCCAAAGGTGGAGAGGGGGTGGAACCTTTATGGGGTCTATTGGGATGAGGTTAGATCACTGGAGACGTTCATTCCATTGAAAACTGTGAGCCAGAATAGGCCATTACTCCTACTGGCCTTATCAATAAGGTATTTTGTGAATGTCCTGACTGTGTGTGTGTTGCTTTTTTCTTATTCCAGGAACTAAAGAGGTAATGTATAGCTGGTAGATTTTTTTTTGATTCCTTTCATCCACACATGATTAATTAGTTGACTAAATATTTTCAGTATGCAAGTAATTCTCCCACTAAGAAAACTAGTGTCACTGGATGTGGTGGCTTGTAATCCCAGCACTTGGGAGGCAGAAGTAAGTGGATCGCTGTGAGTTCGAGGACAGCCTGGTCTACAAAGTAAGTCCAGGACAGCCAGGCAGCCAGGGCTACACAGAAAAACCCTGTCCTGAAAAACCAAAACCAACCAACCAACCAAACCAAACCAACCAACCAAACAAACAAAAAAACCCTAACAAAACAAAAACAAACAACAACAACAACCTCCACCAAACCCCAGAAAACTAGTGTTACCTTTATTCATGTTCCTTTCAACAATCTTGTAGATGAGAGTCTTGTGCAGGGCCAAGTGCCTCCTAGTCCTCATCTCAAGGCATAGGGAGGGGTGGTTAGCATCTAAGCAGCTTCATAAGTCTGCCTCCAGGTTGCTTAGCAACCTCTGAAGTCCTTACCTGCTGTTGCCACCAGAGGCCCAGGATAAAAAGAATCAACTGGCCAACTGTCACTCTCTTACTCTGTCTTTCTCTCTGTCCCCCTGGGGCACTCTTACCTTCTTTCTTTCCCCATGCTTCTACAATACATCTTATGCCATGGATGTTGTGTGGCACATACTTAACAAAGGTGATTTCTTCTCTTCTCTATAGCAATGACTTGTATAAAGTAAGCAGTTTCCTCTACCAGGTGCCCCCACCATGATGTGCACATTGCCATAACCACAAAGAAACAGAGCCAAATGACCATAGACTGAAAACCCTAAATCCTGGGCCATTTCTCTTTTTAACTTAACTTAACTGAGCTTATTGGTTACAGTAATGGAAAACTGAATAACACTGGATGTAACTTACTATTGCTTTTATATAAGTGTATACTTTGTGTGTGTGTGTGTGTGTGTGTGTGTGTGTGTGTGTGTGGTGGTGTTTGGGAGTGAACCCAGGATCTCAGGCATGCTTGAATGCTCTGCCACTGAACTATAGCCAAAGTCTCACTTACTATTTTTTCTTAAATGGATCTTGGAAAGGAGTAATGATAAACATGTGGCCAATCTATTGTAGATAATCAGTAGCAAAGAATTAAAATTTCCAAGGAAAAGTGTTATATCTATATCTATCTATCTATCTATCTATCTATCTATCTATCTATCTATCTATCTTCCTTTCTCAGACACCTGGTACCCTTGCTGTGATTGCCTGGTCCTCTTTCTGTATCTCCCAGTTTTTCCTGTGTAGCCACTGCAAGGCTGTCTACTCGCAGTTACCCATTACTTTAATTGCAGCCTCACTATGTACTTCCCACTCTATCTCTGTTCCAGACCTCTTTCATGAGCTTCTCAATAACTCCCTCTCTCTCTCTGTGTGTGTGTGTGTGTGTGTGTGTGTGTGTGAGAGAGAGAGAGAGAGAGAGAGAGAGAGAGAGAGAGAGAGAGAGAGAGAGAGAGAGACAGAGACAGAGACAGAGACAGAGACAGAGACAGAGACAGAGACAGACAGAAGCAGAGTGTTCATGTTCCATTTTCCCACAGATCATGTACTTCCCCACTATTGTGGGATGCGGATTTTCTCACTAGATTCTACATAACCCATGTGGGCCAGTTTGTCTGCTCATTTAATAAAGTCTTATGCAGTAGCCATGCCTGCCTCACTTGTGCTGCTCCCTCCGCAGTCTCTGGAGCACTGGGATTACAGGAAGTAGCCATTGTACCTGAATGGGTCTTTTACTTTGATTAAAATGTTCTATTATTTCTATTTTAAACATAAACCACAAAAACAATTAAAAATTCAAAACGCTAAACAACTGTATGCATACTATCTGTCAGTTTTCCTGGTATGTAACCAGTGCTATTGTTCTCTTGTTGGTTTTGGCGTTTCCCCAAGATAGTAGTCATATAGAAGCAAATGCAGCTGGCACGCATGAGGCCACGGGTCCCATCCCCAGCACGGCACACAGCTGGTGTGTTAGCCGAGACATCTTCTAATTCTAACCCTTGGGAGGTAGAGGCAGGAGGATCAGAAGTTCAAAGTCATCCTCAGCTACATACTAAGTTCTCAAAAATAAAACAAAGCAAATACACTTAGTACCCCTCACCAGGCTTTCGTTTTCATTCCAAATTTGTCTACTTATGCAGCATCTTAGTTAGGGTTTCTTTGGCTGTGAAGAGATACCATGACCAAGACAACTTTTATGAAGGCAAACATTTAACTGGGGGCTGGTTTCCAGTTTTAGAGTTTACTCCATTATTGTCACAGCAGGAAGCATGGCAGCGAGCAGGCAGACATGATACTGGAGAAGGAAAAGAATTCTTCATCTGGATTAGCAGGCAGCAGGAAGAGAACATGCCACACTGGGCCTGGCTTGAACATCAGAGATCTCAAAACCTGGACCAGTGACACACTTCCTCTAACAATGCCACACACACTCTAGCAAGGCCACACCTCCTGATAGTGCCACTCCCTGTAAGCCTATGGGGGGGGGGGGCATTGTCTTTCACAACACTACATCCATGCAGATAGAACTGATTTTCTTTCTTTTTTTAAAAGATTTGTTTATTTTTATTTATGCCAGAGTGTGTGCCTGCATGCAGTGCCTGCAAAGGTCAGAAGAGGGCATCCAATCAACCAGAACTGGATTTACAGATGGTTTTGAGCTACCATGACAGAACAACTAGTGCTCTTAACCACGGAGCCAGCTCTCCAGTCCCAGGTAGAAGTGATTTTCTTGGTTAGTACTTCAAATTCTGAACTTTTTCCCCAACTGAAACAAAACATCCCAATACCTTAAACAACAGAATGAGGAAGAAAGATCGATAACAATGAGACTATAACTATTCTAACACTGCCTACAAGTTGGTAGGCAGTAGTCTAATTTATCCCCGATTAGTATGTAGACTTGTAAGAGAGACAAGTACTGGTAACTGACAGAACTAAGAATCTATGCACATGAATCTGTTTTCAGGATTTTAGTTTTCCACTCTTAGCCACTTCATAGACTTTTTCCTGAAGTGACAACCTAGTGATTAAAACATTCAAAGTCCCGCCGAAGATTAGGGTTGCAGAGCCAGGCATGGTGGCACAGGCTTGTACTTCCAGTCCTCAGTGGCTGAAATGAGGCCTGAGGATCAGTTTTAGGCCAGCCTGGGGCTACATGGAGAGTTCAAGGTCAGTTTGGGCTACATTAACGGCCCTATGTAAAAAAGACTCGGGGCTGGAGAGATGGCTCAGTGGTTAAGAGCGCTGCCTGCTCTTCCAAAAGTCCTGAGTTCAATTCCCAGCAACCACATAGTGGCTCATAACCTCTGTAATGTGATATGGCGCCCTCTTCTGGCTTGTAGGAGTACATGCAAGCAGAGCAGTGTATACATAATAATCATAAATAAATAAATCTTTTAAAAAAGACTCTGGTTGCCTAAGCTCTGAATTCCAGCATACATCTGACTTATAAAATATTGCTCACGCATTCAGAAAGGAAACCTATGCAGTAAGCAAACTGTCCATAATCTTCCTGTGGCACTGTTGTTGGGAGTGTGCCATCTTCAAGCCAGCCATAAGGGTAGGAGTGCCATTAACACGGGGCAGAAGGCAGCACCACCTGTTTCCGTGGCCTCGTGGACTGACCTGAAGAATGGGTAAGGCAGTGGGCCGGTACACATCACTGAATCTTTTCCCTAAGACATTTTCATAGTGAAGCTAGAAAAGCCAGCCATTCCTGCTGGGTAGGTTAACCACTCAGAGCTGCCCATAGCCAACTCCCCCACCCGGTTCTTAAGCCAATCCACATGGAGTCTTTGATGTGCAACGTGAGAGACACGTGGTCTTAAGCCTGGCTCCTCTCATCCTTTGGTCAGTTTCCTGAATAGATCAACATTTTGCCTGAGCTATTTAACAAGAACGTTCAGACTGCAATGAAATACACCTCGTTGACTTAGCTCCGTTTCTACATTCTGAATGCTTACATTGCCTCATGCTGGGTGTTTGAGGCACCCCAGACATGTAGTGAAATTACCTTTCCTCTTCTATACAGTATGTAGCAGGACCTGGACCTTACATCCCTCTACTTATCAACATCTACACAGGACCAAACCAGAAATCTTGTTTTCTTAGCCTTCTTTCTACCTGACTCCTATTCTCAAAGATCAACCAGATGTTTGGAGACCACTTCTTCCCCCTCTTCCTCTTCTTCCTCCTCCCCCTCCCCCTTCTGATGTGTACGCAGGGTTGTCCGATTCTGTGGTGGCTAGAGGTTATGTCAGACATCCTCCTCAATCTCTTCTCCGTCTCATTTCTTAGACAGGGTCTCTCATGGAGCCCAAAGCTGGACAGACCTGTTAGCCAGTGGACTCTTAAAGGAGCCTCTGCTGTGGGGCGCAGGTGTGGACCACCACGCCTGGCTCTTTACGTGGTGCTGGGATCCAAACTCCAGGCTTCATGCTTTGCCACTGAGCCTGCCCAGCTCTTGGGCTAGTTCTCCTTTAAGGGGCACTCATGTGTGCAGTCCTCTAGGCCTTGGGCAATCCCTCCCTGCTTTTGTCCTTCCCATGCAATCACAGACCTTCATCCTGCCCAGGGCTCCTGTTTATAGGATGCTAGGCAGACCGCTGTTCAGAACAGTTATCACAGAGGCCAGTCAGTAATGTAAGAGAACATGGCAAAAACAGGCAGTAATTATCTGCTGGGGTGTTCTCTCAGTTCTGTGTGAGGCACAAAGAGCTACTCAGTTGCCAACTACCTGAGATTGTAATAGTGAGGAGGCAGAGGTGCTGTAAAGGATGGTATGAAATCTTGAGTAAGCTACTGGGGGTACTGAATGGGGAGGCAAAGCACTGGAAACAGAGGGAAGGCATTGCTCTAATGGCAGGAGACAAACACTTGCTACTCAGGCAGAGTAATGCTAGATAATTATTTTAAATCGTGCGAGGCCCTGGAACCTGAACTGCGTGCCGTTCTGAGTAATGAGGTGAAACTGCATAGTGTCCTGTTCTGAGCGACTCAGGACATGAATCACCCTTTATCCCATTTCTGTGCACTGTCTGTGCTATGGCTGTAGACACTTAGTGGCCCCGTGGATTACCAGTTTACCACAGGACTGCAGTAAGTGCTTGTGTGTGGGTAACTTTTATTTTAGTAAATCACGTTCCAAGTGTAAATGTAGTGATGCTGGCAAGTCAGGTAAGCCACAAGCAGCTGGAAAGTGCTTCTCTTAAAAGCAAATACAGTAAGGTATTTGGAGAAGGGGGACAGAGAGTACTTATTCTTTTTTGACTAGGGTCTCACTGTGTAGCCCTGACTGGCCTGAAACTCTGTGGGTGGCCTCGAACACAGAGATCCACCATCTACCTTTCCCTCCCGAAGTGCTGGGATCAAAGGCATGTGTCACCATACCTGTGAGCCCCTATTACACCTGACTGCATGGATATAGTTCTACAATATTACTAGTTATTGTTAATCTCTTCTGTGCCTTTATAAAGCAAATTTTATTGTAGGTACAGCTGCGTGCATGCGTGTGTGTGTGTGTGTGTGTGTGGGCGCGCACGCGCACGCGTGTGTAAGACTCAATAACATCTGTGATATCAGTTATCCTCTGGAGGTATTCGGATGTATTCCCTACAGCTAAAGTTTAGTGCATTCTATTGTATAAAGCATGGGTAGAATTAATATCTAAATATATTTATTATTATGTAGAATGTATTATATATGACATATAGGAATTAATATATAAAATAATAATATATTAATTCACTTGTTTTTGATGCCCCAGGCTGGCTGAGAACTGAAGATCCTCCAGCTTCATCCACCAGTACCACTGGGATTGCAGCTAGGCCCCACCATCTGTGACTCTGGTACACTGGGTCCTGTATGGTTATAATGCTCTCGTGAGATTCTGATAAGCTCTGTGCCCTCCATCACAAATACCATATATTCTGGTTATATAAACTAGTTCAAACACAGGATGCTTTTCTCTACCTGCTTATGTGTACAGGCATGGCTTATTCCAACTGGAGTACATTTTCTCATCTAACAAATGCTGCATCTTCATCTGGCAACCACTTTGTATAGACTGAGCTCGGGCTTCCATTAGCCGCCTTGAATAACACAACCAGGTTGGATCCAGCACAACGGTGCTTACATTGTCTTGCTAACAAGAATATGAGCTCACACAAGTGCAGATTTTGTGTTTCCTTCTCCTTTGCCGCTCTCCTTGGTGTCTGGTGCAGTCCCCAGCACAGAGCATTTAGTGTATGTCACAGCTTTTGTTAGAGCTCTGCGCTAGGCTTTTTAAATCACTAATACATTTAGGAGCTTCCCATCCTTCCCGCTCTCTGAAAACATCTCCTTGCAACGTCCAGTATCTGAAGTGTGCCACGGCCATGTAACAACTGCATGGATTTCTTTTTATTTTATTAAAAAGTTATTTTTCATGACAGGGTCTCTCTGTGTAGGCTTGGCTGTTTTGGAACTCCGGCCTTGAATTTACAGAGATCTGCCATCCTCTGCTTCCTGAGTGCTGGGATTAAAGGCTGAGGGCACTGCCTCCTCCAGTACCACTACCTAGCTTTGCATGAATTTTCAAATGAGATTTCCACAACTAAGAATGCCCTTTTAATCTTCTTCCCCAGTCATTTTCAAGAATGGAAGGGGGAGCTAAGAGCTAACCGACATTTTTCTAGTTCAGGAGGAAAGGACGATGGGTGGGTGGTGCTAGGACTGGGTGAGAAGGACGATGGGTGGGTAGTGCTAGTGCTGGGTGAGAAGGACGATGGGTGGGTAGTGCTAGGACTGGGTGAGAAGGACGATGGGTGGGTAGTGCTGGGACTGGTGAGAAGGACGATGGGTGGGTAGTGCTAGTGCTGGGTGAGAAGGACGATGGGTGGGTAGTGCTAGGACTGGGTGAGAAGGACGATGGGTGGGTAGTGCTGGGACTGGGTGAGAAGGACAATGGGTGGGTAGTGCTAGGACTGGGTGAGAAGGACGATGGGTGGGTAGTGCTAGTGCTGGGTGAGAAGGACGATGGGTGGGTAGTGCTAGGACTGGGTGAGAAGGACGATGGGTGGGTAGTGCTAGTGCTGGGTGAGAAGGACCATGGGTGGGTAGTGCTGGGACTGGGTAAGAAGGACGATGGGTGGGTAGTGCTAGTGCTGGGTGAGAAGGACGATGGGTGGGTAGTGCTGGGACTGGGTGAGAAGGACGATGGGTGGGTAGTGCTAGTGCTGGGTGAGAAGGACGATGGGTGGGTAGTGCTGGGACTGGGTGAGAAGGACAATGGGTGGGTAGTGCTAGTGCTGGGTGAGAAGGACCATGGGTGGGTAGTGCTGGGACTGGGTGAGAAGGACGATGGGTGGGTAGTGCTAGTGCTGGGTGAGAAGGACGATGGGTGGGTAGTGCTGGGACTGGGTGAGAAGGACGATGGGTGGGTAGTGCTAGTGCTGGGTGAGAAGGACGATGGGTGGGTAGTGCTAGTGCTGGGTGAGAAGGACGATGGGTGGGTAGTGCTAGTGCTGGGTGAGAAGGACGATGGGTGGGTAGTGCTAGGACTGGGTGAGAAGGACGATGGGTGGGTAGTGCTAGTGCTGGGTGAGAAGGACGATGGGTGGGTAGTGCTGGGACTGGGTAAGAAGGACGATGGGTGGGTAGTGCTAGTGCTGGGTGAGAAGGACGATGGGTGGGTAGTGCTGGGACTGGGTGAGAAGGACGATGGGTGGGTAGTGCTAGGACTGGGTGAGAAGGACGATGGGTGGGTAGTGCTAGTGCTGGGTGAGAAGGATGATGGGTGGGTAGTGCTAGGACTGGGTAAGAAGGACGATGGGTGGGTAGTGCTAGTGCTGGGTGAGAAGGATGATGGGTGGGTAGTGCTGGGACTGGGTGAGAAGGACGATGGGTGGGTAGTGCTAGTGCTGGGTGAGAAGGACGATGGGTGGGTAGTGCTAGGACTGGGTGAGAAGGACGATGGGTGGGTAGTGCTGGGACTGGGTGAGAAGGACAATGGGTGGGTAGTGCTAGGACTGGGTGAGAAGGACGATGGGTGGGTAGTGCTAGTGCTGGGTGAGAAGGACGATGGGTGGGTAGTGCTAGTGCTGGGTGAGAAGGACGATGGGTGGGTAGTGCTAGTGCTGGGTGAGAAGGACCATGGGTGGGTAGTGCTAGTGCTGGGTGATAAGGACGATGGGTGGGAGGTGCTGGGACTGGGTGAGAAGGACGATGGGTGGGTAGTGCTAGGACTGGGTGAGAAGGACGATGGGTGGGTAGTGCTAGGACTGGGTGAGAAGGACGATGGGTGGGTAGTGCTAGTGCTGGGTGAGAAGGACCATGGGTGGGTAGTGCTAGTGCTGGGTGAGAAGGACGATGGGTGGGAGGTGCTGGGACTGGGTGAGAAGGACGATGGGTGGGTAGTGCTAGTGCTGGGTGAGAAGGACGATGGGTGGGTAGTGCTAGGACTGGGTGAGAAGGACGATGGGTGGGTAGTGCTAGTGCTGGGTGAGAAGCACGATGGGTGGGAGGTGCTGGGACTGGGTGAGAAGGACGATGGGTGGGTAGTGCTAGTGCTGGGTGAGAAGGACGATGGGTGGGTAGTGCTAGTGCTGGGTGAGAAGGACGATGGGTGGGTAGTGCTAGTGCTGGGTGATAAGGACGATGGGTGGGAGGTGCTGAAACTGGGTGAGAAGGACGATGGGTGGGTAGTGCTGGGACTGGGTGAGAAGGATGATGGGTGGGTAGTGCTAGTGCTGGGTGAGAAGGACGATGGGTGGGTAGTGCTAGTGCTGGGTGAGAAGGATGATGGGTGGGTAGTGCTAGGACTGGGTGAGAAGGACGATGGGTGGGTAGTGCTGGGACTGGGTGAGAAGGACGATGGGTGGGTAGTGCTAGTGCTGGGTGAGAAGGACGATGGGTGGGTAGTGCTAGTGCTGGGTGAGAAGGACGATGGGTGGGTAGTGCTAGTGCTGGGTGAGAAGGACGATGGGTGGGTAGTGCTGGGACTGGGTGAGAAGGACGATGGGTGGGTAGTGCTGGGACTGGGTGAGAAGGACGATGGGTGGGTAGTGCTAGTGCTGGGTGAGAAGGACGATGGGTGGGTAGTGCTAGTGCTGGGTGAGAAGGACGATGGGTGGGTAGTGCTAGTGCTGGGTGAGAAGGACGATGGGTGGGTAGTGCTAGTGCTGGGTGAGAAGGACGATGGGTGGGTAGTGCTAGTGCTGGGTGAGAAGGACGATGGGTGGGTAGTGCTGGGACTGGGTGAGAAGGACGATGGGTGGGTAGTGCTAGTGCTGGGTGAGAAGGACGATGGGTGGGTAGTGCTAGGACTGGGTGAGAAGGACGATGGGTGGGTAGTGCTAGGACTGGGTGAGAAGGACGATGGGTGGGTATTGCTAGGACTGGGTGAGAAGGACGATGGGTGGGTAGTGCTAGGGCTGGGTGAGAAGGACCATGGGTGGGTAGTGCTAGTGCTGGGTGAGAAGGATGATGGGTGGGTAGTGCTGGGACTGGGTGAGAAGGACGATGGGTGGGTAGTGCTGGGACTGGGTGAGAAGGACGATGGGTGGGTAGTGCTGGGACTGGGTGAGAAGGACGATGGGTGGGTAGTGCTAGGACTGGGTGAGAAGGACAATGGGTGGGTAGTGCTAGTGCTGGGTGAGAAGGACGATGGGTGGGTAGTGCTAGGACTGGGTGAGAAGGACGATGGGTGGGTAGTGCTAGTGCTGGGTGAGAAGGACGATGGGTGGGTAGTGCTAGGACTGGGTGAGAAGGACGATGGGTGGGTAGTGCTAGTGCTGGGTGAGAAGGACGATGGGTGGGTAGTGCTGGGACTGGGTGAGAAGGACGATGGGTGGGTAGTGCTAGGACTGGGTGAGAAGGACGATGGGTGGGTAGTGCTAGTGCTGGGTGAGAAGGACGATGGGTGGGTATTGCTGGGACTGGGTGAGAAGGACGATGGGTGGGTAGTGCTAGGACTGGGTGAGAAGGACGATGGGTGGGTAGTGCTAGTGCTGGGTGAGAAGGACGATGGGTGGGTAGTGCTAGGACTGGGTGAGAAGGACGATGGGTGGGTAGTGCTAGGACTGGGTGAGAAGGATGATGGGTGGGTAGTGCTAGGACTGGGTGAGAAGGACGATGGGTGGGTAGTGCTAGGACTGGGTGAGAAGGATGATGGGTGGGTAGTGCTGGGACTGGGTGAGAAGGACGATGGGTGGGTAGTGCTAGGACTGGGTGAGAAGGACGATGGGTGGGTAGTGCTGGGACTGGGTGAGAAGGACGATGGGTGGGTAGTGCTAGGACTGGGTGAGAAGGATGATGGGTGGGTAGTGCTAGTGCTGGGTGAGAAGGACGATGGGTGGGTAGTGCTAGGACTGGGTGAGAAGGATGATGGGTGGGTAGTGCTAGGACTGGGTGAGAAGGATGATGGGTGGGTAGTGCTAGTGCTGGGTGAGAAGGACGATGGGTGGGTAGTGCTGGGACTGGGTGAGAAGGATGATGGGTGGGTAGTGCTAGTGCTGGGTGAGAAGGATGATGGGTGGGTAGTGCTAGTGCTGGGTGAGAAGGACGATGGGTGGGTAGTGCTAGGACTGGGTGAGAAGGACGATGGGTGGGTAGTGCTAGGACTGGGTGAGAAGGATGATGGGTGGGTAGTGCTAGTGCTGGGTGAGAAGGACGATGGGTGGGTAGTGCTAGGACTGGGTGAGAAGGACGATGGGTGGGTAGTGCTAGGACTGGGTGAGAAGGATGATGGGTGGGTAGTGCTAGGACTGGGTGAGAAGGACGATGGGTGGGTAGTGCTAGGACTGGGTGAGAAGGACGATGGGTGGGTAGTGCTAGGACTGGGTGAGAAGGACGATGGGTGGGTAGTGCTGGGACTGGGTGAGAAGGACGATGGGTGGGTAGTGCTAGGACTGGGTGAGAAGGATGATGGGTGGGTAGTGCTAGTGCTGGGTGAGAAGGACGATGGGTGGGTAGTGCTAGGACTGGGTGAGAAGGACGATGGGTGGGTAGTGCTAGGACTGGGTGAGAAGGACGATGGGTGGGTAGTGCTAGGACTGGGTGAGAAGGACGATGGGTGGGTAGTGCTGGGACTGGGTGAGAAGGACGATGGGTGGGTAGTGCTAGGACTGGGTGAGAAGGACGATGGGTGGGTAGTGCTAGGACTGGGTGAGAAGGACGATGGGTGGGTAGTGCTGGGACTGGGTGAGAAGGACGATGGGTGGGTAGTGCTAGGACTGGGTGAGAAGGATGATGGGTGGGTAGTGCTAGTGCTGGGTGAGAAGGACGATGGGTGGGTAGTGCTAGGACTGGGTGAGAAGGACGATGGGTGGGTAGTGCTAGGACTGGGTGAGAAGGACGATGGGTGGGTAGTGCTAGGACTGGGTGAGAAGGACGATGGGTGGGTAGTGCTAGTGCTGGGTGAGAAGGACGATGGGTGGGTAGTGCTAGTGCTGGGACTGGGTGAGAAGGACGATGGGTGGGTAGTGCTAGTGCTGGGTGAGAAGGACGATGGGTGGGTAGTGCTAGGACTGGGTGAGAAGGACGATGGGTGGGTAGTGCTAGTGCTGGGTGAGAAGGACGATGGGTGGGTAGTGCTGGGACTGGGTGAGAAGGACGATGGGTGGGTAGTGCTAGTGCTGGGTGAGAAGGACGATGGGTGGGTAGTGCTGGGACTGGTGAGAAGGACGATGGGTGGGTAGTGCTAGGACTGGGTGAGAAGGACGATGGGTGGGTAGTGCTGGGACTGGTGAGAAGGACGATGGGTGGGTAGTGCTAGGACTGGGTGAGAAGGACGATGGGTGGGTAGTGCTAGTGCTGGGTGAGAAGGACCATGGGTGGGTAGTGCTAGGACTGGGTGAGAAGGACGATGGGTGGGTAGTGCTAGGACTGGGTGAGAAGGACGATGGGTGGGTAGTGCTAGTGCTGGGTGAGAAGGACGATGGGTGGGTAGTGCAAGTGCTGGGTGAGAAGGACGATGGGTGGGTAGTGCTAGGACTGGGTGAGAAGGACGATGGGTGGGTAGTGCTGGGACTGGGTGAGAAGGACGATGGGTGGGTAGTGCTGGGACTGGGTGAGAAGGACGATGGGTGGGTAGTGCTAGTGCTGGGTGAGAAGGACGATGGGTGGGTAGTGCTAGTGCTGGGTGAGAAGGACGATGGGTGGGTAGTGCTAGTGCTGGGTGAGAAGGACGATGGGTGGGTAGTGCTAGGACTGGGTGAGAAGGACGATGGGTGGGTAGTGCTGGGACTGGGTGAGAAGGACGATGGGTGGGTAGTGCTAGTGCTGGGTGAGAAGGACGATGGGTGGGTAGTGCTAGGACTGGGTGAGAAGGACGATGGGTGGGTAGTGCTAGGACTGGGTGAGAAGGACGATGGGTGGGTAGTGCTGGGACTGGTGAGAAGGACGATGGGTGGGTAGTGCTGGGACTGGTGAGAAGGACGATGGGTGGGTAGTGCTAGGACTGGGTGAGAAGGACGATGGGTGGGTAGTGCTAGTGCTGGGTGAGAAGGACCATGGGTGGGTAGTGCTAGGACTGGGTGAGAAGGACGATGGGTGGGTAGTGCTAGGACTGGGTGAGAAGGACGATGGGTGGGTAGTGCTAGTGCTGGGTGAGAAGGACGATGGGTGGGTAGTGCAAGTGCTGGGTGAGAAGGACGATGGGTGGGTAGTGCTAGGACTGGGTGAGAAGGACGATGGGTGGGTAGTGCTGGGACTGGGTGAGAAGGACGATGGGTGGGTAGTGCTGGGACTGGGTGAGAAGGACGATGGGTGGGTAGTGCTAGTGCTGGGTGAGAAGGACGATGGGTGGGTAGTGCTAGTGCTGGGTGAGAAGGACGATGGGTGGGTAGTGCTAGTGCTGGGTGAGAAGGACGATGGGTGGGTAGTGCTGGGACTGGGTGAGAAGGACCATGGGTGGGTAGTGCTAGTGCTGGGTGAGAAGGACCATGGGTGGGTAGTGCTAGTGCTGGGTGAGAAGGACGATGGGTGGGTAGTGCTAGTGCTGGGTGAGAAGGACGATGGGTGGGTAGTGCTAGTGCTGGGTGAGAAGGACGATGGGTGGGTAGTGCTGGGACTGGGTGAGAAGGACGATGGGTGGGTAGTGCTAGGACTGGGTGAGAAGGACGATGGGTGGGTAGTGCTGGGACTGGTGAGAAGGACGATGGGTGGGTAGTGCTAGTGCTGGGTGAGAAGGACGATGGGTGGGTAGTGCTAGTGCTGGGTGAGAAGGACGATGGGTGGGTAGTGCTAGGACTGGGTGAGAAGGACGATGGGTGGGTAGTGCTAGGACTGGGTGAGAAGGACGATGGGTGGGTAGTGCTGGGACTGGGTGAGAAGGACGATGGGTGGGTAGTGCTAGTGCTGGGTGAGAAGGACGATGGGTGGGTAGTGCTAGGACTGGGTGAGAAGGACGATGGGTGGGTAGTGCTGGGACTGGGTGAGAAGGACGATGGGTGGGTAGTGCTAGGACTGGGTGAGAAGGACGATGGGTGGGTAGTGCTGGGACTGGTGAGAAGGACGATGGGTGGGTAGTGCTAGTGCTGGGTGAGAAGGACGATGGGTGGGTAGTGCTAGTGCTGGGTGAGAAGGACGATGGGTGGGTAGTGCTAGGACTGGGTGAGAAGGACGATGGGTGGGTAGTGCTAGGACTGGGTGAGAAGGACGATGGGTGGGTAGTGCTGGGACTGGGTGAGAAGGACGATGGGTGGGTAGTGCTAGTGCTGGGTGAGAAGGACGATGGGTGGGTAGTGCTAGTGCTGGGTGAGAAGGACGATGGGTGGGTAGTGCTGGGACTGGGTGAGAAGGACGATGGGTGGGTAGTGCTGGGACTGGTGAGAAGGACGATGGGTGGGTAGTGCTAGGACTGGTGAGAAGGACGATGGGTGGGTAGTGCTAGTGCTGGGTGAGAAGGACGATGGGTGGGTAGTGCTAGTGCTGGGTGAGAAGGACGATGGGTGGGTAGTGCTAGTGCTGGGTGAGAAGGACCATGGGTGGGTAGTGCTGGGACTGGGTAAGAAGGACGATGGGTGGGTAGTGCTAGTGCTGGGTGAGAAGGACGATGGGTGGGTAGTGCTGGGACTGGGTGAGAAGGACGATGGGTGGGTAGTGCTAGGACTGGGTGAGAAGGACGATGGGTGGGTAGTGCTGGGACTGGTGAGAAGGACGATGGGTGGGTAGTGCTGGGACTGGGTGAGAAGGACGATGGGTGGGTAGTGCTAGGACTGGGTGAGAAGGACGATGGGTGGGTAGTGCTGGGACTGGTGAGAAGGACGATGGGTGGGTAGTGCTAGTGCTGGGTGAGAAGGACGATGGGTGGGTAGTGCTGGGACTGGTGAGAAGGACGATGGGTGGGTAGTGCTAGTGCTGGGTGAGAAGGACGATGGGTGGGTAGTGCTAGGACTGGGTGAGAAGGACGATGGGTGGGTAGTGCTAGGACTGGGTGAGAAGGACGATGGGTGGGTAGTGCTAGGACTGGGTGAGAAGGACGATGGGTGGGTAGTGCTAGTGCTGGGTGAGAAGGATGATGGGTGGGTAGTGCTAGGACTGGGTGAGAAGGACGATGGGTGGGTAGTGCTAGGACTGGGTGAGAAGGACGATGGGTGGGTAGTGCTAGGACTGGGTGAGAAGGACGATGGGTGGGTAGTGCTAGTGCTGGGTGAGAAGGACGATGGGTGGGTAGTGCTAGTGCTGGGTGAGAAGGACGATGGGTGGGTAGTGCTAGTGCTGGGTGAGAAGGACGATGGGTGGGTAGTGCTAGGACTGGGTGAGAAGGACGATGGGTGGGTAGTGCTAGTGCTGGGTGAGAAGGACGATGGGTGGGTAGTGCTAGTGCTGGGTGAGAAGGACGATGGGTGGGTAGTGCTAGGACTGGGTGAGAAGGACGATGGGTGGGTAGTACTGGGACTGGGTGAGAAGGACAATGGGTGGGTAGTGCTAGGACTGGGTGAGAAGGACGATGGGTGGGTAGTGCTGGGACTGGGTGAGAAGGACGATGGGTGGGTAGTGCTAGGACTGGGTGAGAAGGACGATGGGTGGGTAGTGCTGGGACTGGGTGAGAAGGACGATGGGTGGGTAGTGCTAGGACTGGGTGATAAGGACGATGGGTGGGTAGTGCTAGGACTGGGTGAGAAGGACGATGGGTGGGTAGTGCTAGGACTGGGTGAGAAGGACGATGGGTGGGTAGTGCTGGGACTGGGTGAGAAGGACGATGGGTGGGTAGTGCTAGGACTGGGTGAGAAGGACGATGGGTGGGTAGTGCTGGGACTGGGTGAGAAGGACGATGGGTGGGTAGTGCTGGGACTGGGTGAGAAGGACGATGGGTGGGTAGTGCTGGGACTGGGTGAGAAGGACGATGGGTGGGTAGTGCTAGGACTGGGTGAGAAGGACGATGGGTGGGTAGTGCTAGGACTGGGTGAGAAGGACGATGGGTGGGTAGTGCTAGGACTGGGTGAGAAGGACGATGGGTGGGTAGTGCTGGGACTGGGTGAGAAGGACGATGGGTGGGTAGTGCTAGGACTGGGTGAGAAGGACGATGGGTGGGTAGTGCTGGGACTGGGTGAGAAGGACGATGGGTGGGTAGTGCTGGGACTGGGTGAGAAGGACGATGGGTGGGTAGTGCTGGGACTGGGTGAGAAGGACGATGGGTGGGTAGTGCTAGTGCTGGGTGAGAAGGACGATGGGTGGGTAGTGCTGGGACTGGGTGAGAAGGACGATGGGTGGGTAGTGCTAGTGCTGGGTGAGAAGGACGATGGGTGGGTAGTGCTAGGACTGGGTGAGAAGGACCATGGGTGGGTAGTGCTAGTGCTGGGTGAGAAGGACGATGGGTGGGTAGTGCTAGTGCTGGGTGAGAAGGACGATGGGTGGGTAGTGCTAGGACTGGGTGAGAAGGACGATGGGTGGGTAGTGCTGGGACTGGGTGAGAAGGACGATGGGTGGGTAGTGCTGGGACTGGGTGAGAAGGACGATGGGTGGGTAGTGCTAGTGCTGGGTGAGAAGGACGATGGGTGGGTAGTGCTGGGACTGGGTGAGAAGGACGATGGGTGGGTAGTGCTAGGACTGGGTGAGAAGGACGATGGGTGGGTAGTGCTAGTGCTGGGTGAGAAGGACGATGGGTGGGTAGTGCTAGGGCTGGGTGAGAAGGACGATGGGTGGGTAGTGCTAGTGCTGGGTGAGAAGGACGATGGGTGGGTAGTGCTAGGACTGGGTGAGAAGGACGATGGGTGGGTAGTGCTAGTGCTGGGTGAGAAGGACGATGGGTGGGTAGTGCTAGGACTGGGTGAGAAGGACCATGGGTGGGTAGTGCTAGTGCTGGGTGAGAAGGACGATGGGTGGGTAGTGCTAGTGCTGGGTGAGAAGGATGATGGGTGGGTAGTGCTAGGACTGGGTGAGAAGGACGATGGGTGGGTAGTGCTAGTGCTGGGTGAGAAGGACGATGGGTGGGTAGTGCTAGGACTGGGTGAGAAGGACGATGGGTGGGTAGTGCTAGTGCTGGGTGAGAAGGACGATGGGTGGGTAGTGCTAGTGCTGGGTGAGAAGGATGATGGGTGGGTAGTGCTAGTGCTGGGTGAGAAGGACCATGGGTGGGTAGTGCTGGGACTGGGTGAGAAGGACGATGGGTGGGTAGTGCTAGGACTGGGTGAGAAGGACGATGGGTGGGTAGTGCTAGTGCTGGGTGAGAAGGACGATGGGTGGGTAGTGCTGGGACTGGGTGAGAAGGGACGATGGGTGGGTAGTGCTAGTGCTGGTGAGAAGGACGATGGGTGGGTAGTGCTAGGACTGGGTGAGAAGGACGATGGGTGGGTAGTGCTAGTGCTGGGTGAGAAGGACGATGGGTGGGTAGTGCTAGTGCTGGGTGAGAAGGACGATGGGTGGGTAGTGCTGGGACTGGGTGAGAAGGACGATGGGTGGGTAGTGCTAGTGCTGGGTGAGAAGGATGATGGGTGGGTAGTGCTGGGACTGGGTGAGAAGGACGATGGGTGGGTAGTGCTAGGACTGGGTGAGAAGGACGATGGGTGGGTAGTGCTAGTGCTGGGTGAGAAGGACGATGGGTGGGTAGTGCTAGGACTGGGTGAGAAGGATGATGGGTGGGTAGTGCTAGGACTGGGTGAGAAGGACGATGGGTGGGTAGTGCTAGTGCTGGGTGAGAAGGACGATGGGTGGGTAGTGCTGGGACTGGGTGAGAAGGACGATGGGTGGGTAGTGCTAGTGCTGGGTGAGAAGGATGATGGGTGGGTAGTGCTGGGACTGGGTGAGAAGGACGATGGGTGGGTAGTGCTGGGACTGGGTGAGAAGGACGATGGGTGGGTAGTGCTGGGACTGGGTGAGAAGGACGATGGGTGGGTAGTGCTAGTGCTGGGTGAGAAGGACGATGGGTGGGTAGTGCTAGTGCTGGGTGAGAAGGACGATGGGTGGGTAGTGCTGGGACTGGGTGAGAAGGACGATGGGTGGGTAGTGCTAGTGCTGGGTGAGAAGGACGATGGGTGGGTAGTGCTAGTGCTGGGTGAGAAGGACGATGGGTGGGTAGTGCTAGTGCTGGGTGAGAAGGACGATGGGTGGGTAGTGCTGGGACTGGGTGAGAAGGACCATGGGTGGGTAGTGCTAGTGCTGGGTGAGAAGGACCATGGGTGGGTAGTGCTAGTGCTGGGTGAGAAGGACGATGGGTGGGTAGTGCTAGGACTGGGTGAGAAGGACGATGGGTGGGTAGTGCTGGGACTGGTGAGAAGGACGATGGGTGGGTAGTGCTAGGACTGGGTGAGAAGGACGATGGGTGGGTAGTGCTGGGACTGGGTGAGAAGGACGATGGGTGGGTAGTGCTAGTGCTGGGTGAGAAGGACGATGGGTGGGTAGTGCTAGTGCTGGGTGAGAAGGACGATGGGTGGGTAGTGCTGGGACTGGGTGAGAAGGACGATGGGTGGGTAGTGCTGGGACTGGTGAGAAGGACGATGGGTGGGTAGTGCTAGGACTGGTGAGAAGGACGATGGGTGGGTAGTGCTAGTGCTGGGTGAGAAGGACGATGGGTGGGTAGTGCTAGTGCTGGGTGAGAAGGACGATGGGTGGGTAGTGCTAGTGCTGGGTGAGAAGGACCATGGGTGGGTAGTGCTGGGACTGGGTAAGAAGGACGATGGGTGGGTAGTGCTAGTGCTGGGTGAGAAGGACGATGGGTGGGTAGTGCTGGGACTGGGTGAGAAGGACGATGGGTGGGTAGTGCTAGGACTGGGTGAGAAGGACGATGGGTGGGTAGTGCTGGGACTGGTGAGAAGGACGATGGGTGGGTAGTGCTGGGACTGGGTGAGAAGGACGATGGGTGGGTAGTGCTAGGACTGGGTGAGAAGGACGATGGGTGGGTAGTGCTGGGACTGGTGAGAAGGACGATGGGTGGGTAGTGCTAGTGCTGGGTGAGAAGGACGATGGGTGGGTAGTGCTGGGACTGGTGAGAAGGACGATGGGTGGGTAGTGCTAGTGCTGGGTGAGAAGGACGATGGGTGGGTAGTGCTGGGACTGGGTGAGAAGGACGATGGGTGGGTAGTGCTAGTGCTGGGTGAGAAGGATGATGGGTGGGTAGTGCTAGGACTGGGTGAGAAGGACGATGGGTGGGTAGTGCTAGTGCTGGGTGAGAAGGATGATGGGTGGGTAGTGCTAGGACTGGGTGAGAAGGACGATGGGTGGGTAGTGCTAGGACTGGGTGAGAAGGACGATGGGTGGGTAGTGCTAGTGCTGGGTGAGAAGGATGATGGGTGGGTAGTGCTAGGGACTGGGTGAGAAGGACGATGGGTGGGTAGTGCTGGGACTGGGTGAGAAGGACGATGGGTGGGTAGTGCTAGTGCTGGGTGAGAAGGACGATGGGTGGGTAGTGCTAGGACTGGGTGAGAAGGACGATGGGTGGGTAGTGCTAGTGCTGGGTGAGAAGGACGATGGGTGGGTAGTGCTGGAGCTGGTGAGAAGGACGATGGGTGGGTAGTGCTGGGACTGGGTGAGAAGGACGATGGGTGGGTAGTGCTAGTGCTGGGTGAGAAGGACGATGGGTGGGTAGTGCTAGGACTGGTGAGAAGGACGATGGGTGGGTAGTGCTAGGACTGGGTGAGAAGGACGATGGGTGGGTAGTGCTGGGACTGGGTGAGAAGGACGATGGGTGGGTAGTGCTAGGACTGGGTGAGAAGGACGATGGGTGGGTAGTGCTGGGACTGGGTGAGAAGGACGATGGGTGGGTAGTGCTAGTGCTGGGTGAGAAGGATGATGGGTGGGTAGTGCTAGGACTGGTGAGAAGGACGATGGGTGGGTAGTGCTAGGACTGGGTGAGAAGGACGATGGGTGGGTAGTACTGGGACTGGGTGAGAAGGACAATGGGTGGGTAGTGCTAGGACTGGGTGAGAAGGACGATGGGTGGGTAGTGCTGGGACTGGGTGAGAAGGACGATGGGTGGGTAGTGCTAGTGCTGGGTGAGAAGGACGATGGGTGGGTAGTGCTAGTGCTGGGTGAGAAGGACGATGGGTGGGTAGTGCTAGGACTGGGTGAGAAGGACGATGGGTGGGTAGTGCTGGGACTGGGTGAGAAGGACGATGGGTGGGTAGTGCTGGGACTGGGTGAGAAGGACGATGGGTGGGTAGTGCTGGGACTGGGTGAGAAGGACGATGGGTGGGTAGTGCTAGGACTGGGTGAGAAGGACGATGGGTGGGTAGTGCTGGGACTGGGTGAGAAGGACGATGGGTGGGTAGTGCTAGGACTGGGTGAGAAGGACGATGGGTGGGTAGTGCTGGGACTGGGTGAGAAGGACGATGGGTGGGTAGTGCTAGTGCTGGGTGAGAAGGACGATGGGTGGGTAGTGCTAGGACTGGGTGAGAAGGACGATGGGTGGGTAGTGCTAGGACTGGGTGAGAAGGACGATGGGTGGGTAGTGCTAGGACTGGGTGAGAAGGACGATGGGTGGGTAGTGCTGGGACTGGGTGAGAAGGACGATGGGTGGGTAGTGCTAGGACTGGGTGAGAAGGACGATGGGTGGGTAGTGCTGGGACTGGGTGAGAAGGACGATGGGTGGGTAGTGCTAGTGCTGGGTGAGAAGGACGATGGGTGGGTAGTGCTGGGACTGGGTGAGAAGGACGATGGGTGGGTAGTGCTAGGGACTGGGTGAGAAGGACGATGGGTGGGTAGTGCTGGGACTGGGTGAGAAGGACGATGGGTGGGTAGTGCTAGGACTGGGTGAGAAGGACGATGGGTGGGTAGTGCTGGGACTGGGTGAGAAGGACGATGGGTGGGTAGTGCTAGTGCTGGGTGAGAAGGACGATGGGTGGGTAGTGCTGGGACTGGGTGAGAAGGACGATGGGTGGGTAGTGCTAGTGCTGGGTGAGAAGGACGATGGGTGGGTAGTGCTAGGGACTGGGTGAGAAGGACGATGGGTGGGTAGTGCTAGTGCTGGGTGAGAAGGACGATGGGTGGGTAGTGCTAGTGCTGGGTGAGAAGGATGATGGGTGGGTAGTGCTAGGACTGGGTGAGAAGGACGATGGGTGGGTAGTGCTAGTGCTGGGTGAGAAGGACGATGGGTGGGTAGTGCTAGGACTGGGTGAGAAGGACGATGGGTGGGTAGTGCTAGTGCTGGGTGAGAAGGACGATGGGTGGGTAGTGCTAGTGCTGGGTGAGAAGGATGATGGGTGGGTAGTGCTAGTGCTGGGTGAGAAGGACCATGGGTGGGTAGTGCTGGGACTGGGTGAGAAGGACGATGGGTGGGTAGTGCTAGGACTGGGTGAGAAGGACGATGGGTGGGTAGTGCTAGTGCTGGGTGAGAAGGACGATGGGTGGGTAGTGCTGGACTGGGTGAGAAGGGACGATGGGTGGGTAGTGCTAGTGCTGGTGAGAAGGACGATGGGTGGGTAGTGCTAGGACTGGGTGAGAAGGACGATGGGTGGGTAGTGCTAGTGCTGGGTGAGAAGGACGATGGGTGGGTAGTGCTAGTGCTGGGTGAGAAGGACGATGGGTGGGTAGTGCTGGGACTGGGTGAGAAGGACGATGGGTGGGTAGTGCTAGTGCTGGGTGAGAAGGATGATGGGTGGGTAGTGCTGGGACTGGGTGAGAAGGACGATGGGTGGGTAGTGCTAGGACTGGGTGAGAAGGACGATGGGTGGGTAGTGCTGGGACTGGGTGAGAAGGACGATGGGTGGGTAGTGCTAGGACTGGGTGAGAAGGACGATGGGTGGGTAGTGCTGGGACTGGTGAGAAGGACGATGGGTGGGTAGTGCTAGTGCTGGGTGAGAAGGACGATGGGTGGGTAGTGCTAGGACTGGGTGAGAAGGATGATGGGTGGGTAGTGCTAGGACTGGGTGAGAAGGACGATGGGTGGGTAGTGCTAGTGCTGGGTGAGAAGGACGATGGGTGGGTAGTGCTAGGACTGGGTGAGAAGGATGATGGGTGGGTAGTGCTAGGACTGGGTGAGAAGGACGATGGGTGGGTAGTGCTGGGACTGGGTGAGAAGGACGATGGGTGGGTAGTGCTAGTGCTGGGTGAGAAGGATGATGGGTGGGTAGTGCTGGGACTGGGTGAGAAGGACGATGGGTGGGTAGTGCTAGGACTGGGTGAGAAGGACGATGGGTGGGTAGTGCTAGGACTGGGTGAGAAGGACGATGGGTGGGTAGTGCTAGTGCTGGGTGAGAAGGACGATGGGTGGGTAGTGCTGGGACTGGGTGAGAAGGACAATGGGTGGGTAGTGCTAGTGCTGGGTGAGAAGGACGATGGGTGGGTAGTGCTAGGACTGGGTGAGAAGGACGATGGGTGGGTAGTGCTAGGACTGGGTGAGAAGGATGATGGGTGGGTAGTGCTGGGACTGGGTGAGAAGGACGATGGGTGGGTAGTGCTAGTGCTGGGTGAGAAGGACGATGGGTGGGTAGTGCTAGTGCTGGGTGAGAAGGACGATGGGTGGGTAGTGCTAGGACTGGGTGAGAAGGACGATGGGTGGGTAGTGCTGGGACTGGGTGAGAAGGACGATGGGTGGGTAGTGCTAGTGCTGGGTGAGAAGGACGATGGGTGGGAGGTGCTAGGACTGGGTGAGAAGGACGATGGGTGGGTAGTGCTAGGACTGGGTGAGAAGGACGATGGGTGGGTAGTGCTAGTGCTGGGTGAGAAGGACGATGGGTGGGTAGTGCTAGTGCTGGGTGAGAAGGACGATGGGTGGGTAGTGCTAGTGCTGGGTGAGAAGGACGATGGGTGGAGGTGCTAGGACTGGGTGAGAAGGACGATGGGTGGGTAGTGCTAGGACTGGGTGAGAAGGACGATGGGTGGGTAGTGCTAGTGCTGGGTGAGAAGGACGATGGGTGGGTAGTGCTAGTGCTGGGTGAGAAGGACGATGGGTGGGTAGTGCTAGTGCTGGGTGAGAAGGACCATGGGTGGGTAGTGCTAGTGCTGGGTGAGAAGGACGATGGGTGGGTAGTGCTAGGACTGGGTGAGAAGGACGATGGGTGGGTAGTGCTAGTGCTGGGTGAGAAGGACGATGGGTGGGTAGTGCTGGGACTGGGTGAGAAGGACGATGGGTGGGTAGTGCTAGGACTGGGTGAGAAGGACGATGGGTGGGTAGTGCTAGGACTGGGTGAGAAGGATGATGGGTGGGTAGTGCTAGTGCTGGGTGAGAAGGACGATGGGTGGGTAGTGCTAGTGCTGGGTGAGAAGGACGATGGGTGGGTAGTGCTAGGACTGGGTGAGAAGGACGATGGGTGGGTAGTGCTGGGACTGGGTGAGAAGGACGATGGGTGGGTAGTGCTGGGACTGGGTGAGAAGGACGATGGGTGGGTAGTGCTAGGACTGGGTGAGAAGGACGATGGGTGGGTAGTGCTAGGACTGGGTGAGAAGGACGATGGGTGGGTAGTGCTAGGACTGGGTGAGAAGGACGATGGGTGGGTAGTGCTGGGACTGGGTGAGAAGGACGATGGGTGGGTAGTGCTGGGACTGGGTGAGAAGGACGATGGGTGGGTAGTGCTAGTGCTGGGTGAGAAGGACGATGGGTGGGTAGTGCTGGGACTGGGTGAGAAGGACGATGGGTGGGCAGGGACTGGGTGAGAAGGACTATGGGGTGGTAGTGCTAGTGACTGGGTGAGAAGGACGATGGGTGGGTAGTGCTAGTGACTGGGTGAGAAGGACGATTGTGGGTAGTGCTGGGACTGGGTGAGAAGGACGATGGGTGGGTAGTGCTGAGGACTGGGTGAGAAGGACGATGGGTGGGTAGTGCCGGGACTGGGTGAGAAGGACGATGGGTGGGTAGTGCTGGGACTGGGTGAGAAGGACGATGGGTGGGTAGTGCTGGGACTGGGTGAGAAGGACGATGGGTGGGTAGTGCTGGGACTGGGTGAGAAGGACGATGGGTGGGTAGTGCTAGGACTGGGTGAGAAGGACGATGGGTGGGTAGTGCTGGGACTGGGTGAGAAGGACGATGGGTGGGTAGTGCTGGGACTGGGTGAGAAGGACGATGGGTGGGTAGTGCTAGGCCTGGGTGAGAAGGACGATGGGTGGGTAGTGCTGGGACTGGGTGAGAAGGACGATGGGTGGGTAGTGCTGGTGCTGGTGAGAAGGACGATGGGTGGGTAGTGCTAGGGCTGGTGAGAAGGACGATGGGTGGGTAGTGCTAGGACTGGGTGAGAAGGACGATGGGTGGGTAGTGCTAGTGCTGGGTGAGAAGGACGATGGGTGGGTAGTGCTGGGACTGGGTGAGAAGGACCGATGGGTGGGTAGTGCTGGGACTGGGTGGAGAAGGACGATGGGTGGGTAGTGCTAGTGCTGGGTGAGAAGGACGATGGGTGGGTAGTGCTAGTGCTGGGTGAGAAGGACGATGGGTGGGTAGTGCTAGGACTGGGTGAGAAGGACGATGGGTGGGTAGTGCTAGTGCTGGGTGAGAAGGACGATGGGTGGGTAGTGCTGGGACTGGGTGAGAAGGACGATGGGTGGGTAGTGCTAGTGCTGGGTGAGAAGGACGATGGGTGGGTAGTGCTAGTGCTGGGTGAGAAGGACGATGGGTGGGTAGTGCTAGGACTGGGTGAGAAGGACGATGGGGTGGGTAGTGCTAGTGCTGGGTGAGAAGGACGATGGGTGGGTAGTGCTGGGACTGGGTGAGAAGGACGATGGGTGGGTAGTGCTAGTGCTGGGTGAGAAGGACGATGGGTGGGTAGTGCTGGGACTGGGTGAGAAGGACGATGGGTGGGTAGTGCTAGTGCTGGTGAGAAGGACGATGGGTGGGTAGTGCTAGTGCTGGGTGATAAGGACGATGGGTGGGTAGTGCTGGGACTGGGTGAGAAGGACGATGGGTGGGTAGTGCTAGGGACTGGGTGAGAAGGACGATGGGTGGGTAGTGCTAGTGCTGGGTGAGAAGGACAATGGGTGGGTAGTGCTAGGACTGGGTGAGAAGGACGATGGGTGGGTAGTGCTAGTGCTGGGTGAGAAGGACGATGGGTGGGTAGTGCTGGGACTGGGTGAGAAGGACAATGGGTGGGTAGTGCTGGGACTGGGTGAGAAGGACCATGGGTGGGTAGTGCTGGGACTGGGTGAGAAGGACGATGGGTGGGTAGTGCTAGGACTGGGTGAGAAGGACGATGGGTGGGTAGTGCTGGGACTGGGTGAGAAGGACGATGGGTGGGTAGTGCTGGGACTGGGTGAGAAGGACGATGGGTGGGTAGTGCTGGGACTGGGTGAGAAGGACGATGGGTGGGTAGTGCTGGGACTGGGTGAGAAGGACGATGGGTGGGTAGTGCTGGGACTGGGTGAGAAGGACGATGGGTGGGTAGTGCTAGTGCTGGGTGAGAAGGACGATGGGTGGGTAGTGCTGGGACTGGGTGAGAAGGACGATGGGTGGGTAGTGCTAGGACTGGGTGAGAAGGACGATGGGTGGGTAGTGCTAGGGACTGGGTGAGAAGGACGATGGGTGGGTAGTGCTGGGACTGGGTGAGAAGGACGATGGGTGGGTAGTGCTGGGACTGGGTGAGAAGGACGATGGGTGGGTAGTGCTGGGACTGGGTGAGAAGGACGATGGGTGGGTAGTGCTGGGACTGGGTGAGAAGGACGATGGGTGGGTAGTGCTGGGACTGGGTGAGAAGGACGATGGGTGGGTAGTGCTAGTGCTGGGTGAGAAGGACGATGGGTGGGTAGGGGCTAGGACTGGGTGAGAAGGACGATGGGTGGGTAGTGCTGGGACTGGGTGAGAAGGACGATGGGTGGGTAGTGCTGGGACTGGGTGAGAAGGACGATGGGTGGGTAGTGCTAGTGCTGGGTGAGAAGGACGATGGGTGGGTAGTGCTAGGGACTGGGTGAGAAGGACGATGGGTGGGTAGTGCTGGGACTGGGTGAGAAGGACGATGGGTGGGTAGTGCTAGTGCTGGGTGAGAAGGACGATGGGTGGGTAGTGCTAGGACTGGGGTGAGAAGGACGATGGGTGGGTAGTGCTAGTGCTGGGTGAGAAGGACGATGGGTGGGTAGTGCTAGGGACTGGGTGAGAAGGACGATGGGTGGGTAGTGCTGGGACTGGGTGAGAAGGACGATGGGTGGGTAGTGCTGGGACTGGGTGAGAAGGACGATGGGTGGGTAGTGCTAGTGCTGGGTGAGAAGGACGATGGGTGGGTAGTGCTGGGACTGGGTGAGAAGGACGATGGGTGGGTAGTGCTAGTGCTGGGTGAGAAGGACGATGGGTGGGTAGTGCTAGGACTGGGCGAGAAGGACGATGGGTGGGTAGTGCTAGGACTGGGCGAGAAGGACGATGGGTGGGTAGTGCTAGGGACTGGGTGAGAAGGACGATGGGTGGGTAGTGCTAGTGCTGGGTGAGAAGGACGATGGGTGGGTAGTGCTAGTGCTGGGTGAGAAGGACGATGGGTGGGTAGTGCTAGGACTGGGTGAGAAGGACGATGGGTGGGTAGTGCTAGTGCTGGGTGAGAAGGACGATGGGTGGGTAGTGCTAGGGACTGGGTGAGAAGGACGATGGGTGGGTAGTGCTGGGACTGGGTGAGAAGGATGATGGGTGGGTAGTGCTAGGACTGGGTGAGAAGGACGATGGGTGGGTAGTGCTAGTGCTGGGTGAGAAGGACGATGGGTGGGTAGTGCTAGGACTGGGTGAGAAGGATGATGGGTGGGTAGTGCTAGGACTGGGTGAGAAGGACGATGGGTGGGTAGTGCTAGTGCTGGGTGAGAAGGACGATGGGTGGGTAGTGCTAGGACTGGGTGAGAAGGACGATGGGTGGGTAGTGCTAGGACTGGGTGAGAAGGACGATGGGTGGGTAGTGCTAGTGCTGGGTGAGAAGGACGATGGGTGGGTAGTGCTGGGACTGGGTGAGAAGGACGATGGGTGGGTAGTGCTAGGGACTGGTGAGAAGGACGATGGGTGGGTAGTGCTGGGACTGGGTGAGAAGGACGATGGGTGGGTAGTGCTAGTGCTGGGTGAGAAGGACGATGGGTGGGTAGTGCTAGTGCTGGGTGAGAAGGACGATGGGTGGGTAGTGCTAGTGCTGGGTGAGAAGGACGATGGGTGGGTAGTGCTGGGACTGGGTGAGAAGGACGATGGGTGGGTAGTGCTGGGACTGGGTGAGAAGGACGATGGGTGGGTAGTGCTAGTGCTGGGTGAGAAGGACGATGGGTGGGTAGTGCTGGGACTGGGTGAGAAGGACGATGGGTGGGTAGTGCTAGGACTGGGTGAGAAGGACGATGGTGGGTAGTGCTAGGACTGGGTGAGAAGGACGATGGGTGGGTAGTGCTAGGACTGGGCGAGAAGGACGATGGGTGGGTTTGCTAGGACTGGGTGAGAAGGACGATGGGTGGGTAGTGCTAGGACTGGGTGAGAAGGACGATGGGTGGGTAGTGCTAGGACTGGGTGAGAAGGATGATGGGTGGGTAGTGCTGGGACTGGGTGAGAAGGACGATGGGTGGGTAGTGCTGGGACTGGGTGAGAAGGACGATGGGTGGGTAGTGCTGGGACTGGGTGAGAAGGACGATGGGTGGGTAGTGCTGGGACTGGGTGAGAAGGACGATGGGTGGGTAGTGCTGGGACTGGGTGAGAAGGACGATGGGTGGGTAGTGCTGGGACTGGGTGAGAAGGACGATGGGTGGGTAGTGCTGGGACTGGTGAGAAGGACGATGGGTGGGTAGTGCTGGGACTGGGTGAGAAGGACGATGGGTGGGTAGTGCTAGGACTGGGTGAGAAGGACGATGGGTGGGTAGTGCTAGTGCTGGGTGAGAAGGACGATGGGTGGGTAGTGCTGGGACTGGGTGAGAAGGACGATGGGTGGGTAGTGCTAGTGCTGGGTGAGAAGGACGATGGGTGGGTAGTGCTAGTGCTGGGTGAGAAGGACGATGGGTGGGTAGTGCTAGGACTGGGTGAGAAGGACGATGGGTGGGTAGTGCTAGTGCTGGGTGAGAAGGACGATGGGTGGGTAGTGCTGGGACTGGGTGAGAAGGACCATGGGTGGGTAGTGCTGGGACTGGGTGAGAAGGACGATGGGTGGGTAGTGCTAGTGCTGGTGAGAAGGACGATGGGTGGGTAGTGCTAGTGCTGGGTGAGAAGGACGATGGGTGGGTAGTGCTAGGACTGGGTGAGAAGGATGATGGGTGGGTAGTGCTAGTGCTGGGTGAGAAGGACGATGGGTGGGTAGTGCTAGGACTGGGTGAGAAGGACGATGGGTGGGTAGTGCTAGGACTGGGCGAGAAGGACGATGGGTGGGTAGTGCTAGGACTGGGTGAGAAGGATGATGGGTGGGTAGTGCTAGTGCTGGGTGAGAAGGATGATGGGTGGGTAGTGCTAGGACTGGGCGAGAAGGACGATGGGTGGGTAGTGCTAGGACTGGGTGAGAAGGGACGATGGGTGGGTAGTGCTAGTGCTGGGTGAGAAGGACGATGGGTGGGTAGTGCTGGGACTGGGTGAGAAGGATGATGGGTGGGTAGTGCTAGTGCTGGGTGAGAAGGACGATGGGTGGGTAGTGCTAGGACTGGGTGAGAAGGACGATGGGTGGGTAGTGCTAGGACTGGGTGAGAAGGACCATGGGTGGGTAGTGCTAGGACTGGGTGAGAAGGACGATGGGTGGGTAGTGCTAGTGCTGGGTGAGAAGGACGATGGGTGGGTAGTGCTAGGACTGGGTGAGAAGGACCATGGGTGGGTAGTGCTAGTGCTGGGTGAGAAGGACGATGGGTGGGTAGTGCTAGTGCTGGGTGAGAAGGATGATGGGTGGGTAGTGCTGGGACTGGGTGAGAAGGACGATGGGTGGGTAGTGCTAGTGCTGGGTGAGAAGGACGATGGGTGGGTAGTGCTGGGACTGGGTGAGAAGGACGATGGGTGGGTAGTGCTAGGACTGGGTGAGAAGGACGATGGGTGGGTAGTGCTAGTGCTGGGTGAGAAGGACGATGGGTGGGTAGTGCTAGGACTGGGTGAGAAGGACGATGGGTGGGTAGTGCTAGTGCTGGGTGAGAAGGACGATGGGTGGGTAGTGCTGGGACTGGGTGAGAAGGATGATGGGTGGGTAGTGCTAGTGCTGGGTGAGAAGGACGATGGGTGGGTAGTGCTAGTGCTGGGTGAGAAGGACGATGGGTGGGTAGTGCTAGGACTGGGTGAGAAGGACGATGGGTGGGTAGTGCTGGGACTGGGTGAGAAGGACGATGGGTGGGTAGTGCTAGTGCTGGGTGAGAAGGACGATGGGTGGGTAGTGCTGGGACTGGGTGAGAAGGATGATGGGTGGGTAGTGCTAGGACTGGGTGAGAAGGACGATGGGTGGGTAGTGCTGGGACTGGGTGAGAAGGACGATGGGTGGGTAGTGCTGGGACTGGGTGAGAAGGACGATGGGTGGGTAGTGCTAGTGCTGGGTGAGAAGGACCATGGGTGGGTAGTGCTGGGACTGGGTGAGAAGGACGATGGGTGGGTAGTGCTAGTGCTGGGTGAGAAGGACAATGGGTGGGTAGTGCTGGGACTGGTGAGAAGGACGATGGGTGGGTAGTGCTAGTGCTGGGTGAGAAGGACGATGGGTGGGTAGTGCTGGGACTGGGTGAGAAGGACGATGGGTGGGTAGTGCTAGTGCTGGGTGAGAAGGACGATGGGTGGGTAGTGCTGGGACTGGTGAGAAGGACGATGGGTGGGTAGTGCTAGGACTGGGTGAGAAGGACGATGGGTGGGTAGTGCTAGTGCTGGGTGAGAAGGATGATGGGTGGGTAGTGCTAGGACTGGGTGAGAAGGACGATGGGTGGGTAGTGCTGGGACTGGGTGAGAAGGACGATGGGTGGGTAGTGCTAGGACTGGGTGAGAAGGACGATGGGTGGGTAGTGCTAGTGCTGGGTGAGAAGGATGATGGGTGGGTAGTGCTAGTGCTGGGTGAGAAGGACGATGGGTGGGTAGTGCTGGGACTGGGTGAGAAGGACGATGGGTGGGTAGTGCTAGTGCTGGGTGAGAAGGACGATGGGTGGGTAGTGCTGGGACTGGGTGAGAAGGACCATGGGTGGGTAGTGCTGGGACTGGGTGAGAAGGACAATGGGTGGGTAGTGCTAGGACTGGGTGAGAAGGACGATGGGTGGGTAGTGCTAGTGCTGGGTGAGAAGGATGATGGGTGGGTAGTGCTAGTGCTGGGTGAGAAGGACGATGGGTGGGTAGTGCTGGGACTGGGTGAGAAGGACGATGGGTGGGTAGTGCTAGTGCTGGGTGAGAAGGACGATGGGTGGGTAGTGCTAGTGCTGGGTGAGAAGGATGATGGGTGGGTAGTGCTAGTGCTGGGTGAGAAGGATGATGGGTGGGTAGTGCTAGTGCTGGGTGAGAAGGACGATGGGTGGGTAGTGCTAGTGCTGGGTGAGAAGGACGATGGGTGGGTAGTGCTAGGACTGGGTGAGAAGGACGATGGGTGGGTAGTGCTAGTGCTGGGTGAGAAGGACGATGGGTGGGTAGTGCTAGTGCTGGGTGAGAAGGACCATGGGTGGGTAGTGCTAGGACTGGGTGAGAAGGACGATGGGTGGGTAGTGCTAGTGCTGGGTGAGAAGGACGATGGGTGGGTAGTGCTAGTGCTGGGTGAGAAGGACGATGGGTGGGTAGTGCTGGGACTGGGTGAGAAGGACGATGGGTGGGTAGTGCTAGGACTGGGTGAGAAGGACGATGGGTGGGTAGTGCTAGGACTGGGTGAGAAGGACGATGGGTGGGTAGTGCTGGGACTGGGTGAGAAGGACGATGGGTGGGTAGTGCTGGGACTGGGTGAGAAGGACGATGGGTGGGTAGTGCTGGGACTGGGTGAGAAGGACGATGGGTGGGTAGTGCTAGGACTGGGTGAGAAGGACGATGGGTGGGTAGTGCTAGTGCTGGGTGAGAAGGACGATGGGTGGGTAGTGCTAGTGCTGGGTGAGAAGGACGATGGGTGGGTAGTGCTAGTGCTGGGTGAGAAGGACGATGGGTGGGAGGTGCTAGGACTGGGTGAGAAGGACGATGGGTGGGTAGTGCTAGGACTGGGTGAGAAGGACGATGGGTGGGTAGTGCTAGTGCTGGGTGAGAAGGACGATGGGTGGGTAGTGCTAGTGCTGGGTGAGAAGGACGATGGGTGGGTAGTGCTAGTGCTGGGTGAGAAGGACCATGGGTGGGTAGTGCTAGTGCTGGGTGAGAAGGACGATGGGTGGGTAGTGCTAGGACTGGGTGAGAAGGACGATGGGTGGGTAGTGCTAGTGCTGGGTGAGAAGGACGATGGGTGGGTAGTGCTGGGACTGGGTGAGAAGGACGATGGGTGGGTAGTGCTAGGACTGGGTGAGAAGGACGATGGGTGGGTAGTGCTAGGACTGGGTGAGAAGGATGATGGGTGGGTAGTGCTAGTGCTGGGTGAGAAGGACGATGGGTGGGTAGTGCTAGTGCTGGGTGAGAAGGACGATGGGTGGGTAGTGCTAGGACTGGGTGAGAAGGACGATGGGTGGGTAGTGCTGGGACTGGGTGAGAAGGACGATGGGTGGGTAGTGCTGGGACTGGGTGAGAAGGACGATGGGTGGGTAGTGCTAGGACTGGGTGAGAAGGACGATGGGTGGGTAGTGCTAGGACTGGGTGAGAAGGACGATGGGTGGGTAGTGCTAGGACTGGGTGAGAAGGACGATGGGTGGGTAGTGCTGGGACTGGGTGAGAAGGACGATGGGTGGGTAGTGCTGGGACTGGGTGAGAAGGACGATGGGTGGGTAGTGCTAGTGCTGGGTGAGAAGGACGATGGGTGGGTAGTGCTGGGACTGGGTGAGAAGGACGATGGGTGGGTAGTGCTGGGACTGGGTGAGAAGGACGATGGGTGGGTAGTGCTAGGACTGGGTGAGAAGGACGATGGGTGGGTAGTGCTAGTGCTGGGTGAGAAGGACGATGGGTGGGTAGTGCTGGGACTGGGTGAGAAGGACGATGGGTGGGTAGTGCTAGGACTGGGTGAGAAGGACGATGGGTGGGTAGTGCTGGGACTGGGTGAGAAGGACGATGGGTGGGTAGTGCTAGGACTGGGTGAGAAGGACGATGGGTGGGTAGTGCTGGGACTGGGTGAGAAGGACGATGGGTGGGTAGTGCTGGGACTGGGTGAGAAGGACGATGGGTGGGTAGTGCTGGGACTGGGTGAGAAGGACGATGGGTGGGTAGTGCTGGGACTGGGTGAGAAGGACGATGGGTGGGTAGTGCTGGGACTGGGTGAGAAGGACGATGGGTGGGTAGTGCTGGGACTGGGTGAGAAGGACGATGGGTGGGTAGTGCTAGGACTGGGTGAGAAGGACGATGGGTGGGTAGTGCTAGTGCTGGGTGAGAAGGACGATGGGTGGGTAGTGCTGGGACTGGGTGAGAAGGACGATGGGTGGGTAGTGCTAGTGCTGGGTGAGAAGGACGATGGGTGGGTAGTGCTAGTGCTGGGTGAGAAGGACGATGGGTGGCTAGGACTGGGTGAGAAGGACGATGGGTGGGTAGTGCTAGTGCTGGGTGAGAAGGACGATGGGTGGGTAGTGTGGGGACTGGGTGAGAAGGGACCATGGGTGGGTAGTGCTAGGGACTGGGGTGAGAAGGACGATGGGTGGGTAGTGCTAGTGCTGGTGAGAAGGACGATGGGTGGGTAGTGCTGGGACCGGGTGAGAAGGACGATGGGTGGGTAGTGCTAGGGCTGGGTGAGAAGGACGATGGGTGGGTAGTGCTAGTGCTGGGTGAGAAGGACGATGGGTGGGTAGTGCTAGGACTGGGTGAGAGAAGGACGATGGGTGGGTAGTGCTAGTGCTGGGTGAGAAGGACGATGGTGGGTAGTGCTAGGGCTGGGTGAGAAGGACGATGGGTGGGTAGTGCTAGTGCTGGGTGAGAAGGACGATGGGTGGGTAGTGCTGGGACTGGGTGAGAAGGACGATGGGTGGGTAGTGCTAGTGCTGGGTGAGAAGGACGATGGGTGGGTAGTGCTAGGACTGGGTGAGAAGGACGATGGGTGGGTAGTGCTAGTGCTGGGTGAGAAGGACGATGGGTGGGTAGTGCTAGGGACTGGGTGAGAAGGACGATGGGTGGGTAGTGCTAGGACTGGGTGAGAAGGACGATGGGTGGGTAGTGCTAGTGCTGGGTGAGAAGGACGATGGGTGGGTAGTGCTGGGACTGGGTGAGAAGGACGATGGGTGGGTAGTGCTAGTGCTGGGTGAGAAGGACGATGGGTGGGTAGTGCTGGGACTGGGTGAGAAGGACGATGGGTGGGTAGTGCTAGTGCTGGGTGAGAAGGACGATGGGTGGGTAGTGCTAGTGCTGGGTGAGAAGGATGATGGGTGGGTAGTGCTGGGACTGGGTGAGAAGGACGATGGGTGGGTAGTGCTAGGACTGGGTGAGAAGGACAATGGGTGGGTAGTGCTAGTGCTGGGTGAGAAGGACAATGGGTGGGTAGTGCTAGGACTGGGTGAGAAGGACCATGGGTGGGTAGTGCTAGTGCTGGGTGAGAAGGACGATGGGTGGGTAGTGCTGGGACTGGGTGAGAAGGACAATGGGTGGGTAGTGCTGGGACTGGGTGAGAAGGACCATGGGTGGGTAGTGCTGAGGACTGGGTGAGAAGGACCATGGGTGGGTAGTGCTAGGACTGGGTGAGAAGGACGATGGGTGGGTAGTGCTAGTGCTGGGTGAGAAGGACGATGGGTGGGTAGTGCTGGGACTGGGTGAGAAGGACGATGGGTGGGTAGTGCTAGGACTGGGTGAGAAGGACGATGGGTGGGTAGTGCTAGTGCTGGGTGAGAAGGACAATGGGTGGGTAGTGCTAGTGCTGGGTGAGAAGGACGATGGGTGGGTAGTGCTGGGACTGGGTGAGAAGGACGATGGGTGGGTAGTGCTGGGACTGGGTGAGAAGGACGATGGGTGGGTAGTGCTGGGACTGGGTGAGAAGGACGATGGGTGGGTAGTGCTGGGACTGGGTGAGAAGGACGATGGGTGGGTAGTGCTAGTGCTGGGTGAGAAGGACGATGGGTGGGTAGTGCTGGGACTGGGTGAGAAGGACGATGGGTGGGTAGTGCTAGGACTGGGTGAGAAGGACGATGGGTGGGTAGTGCTGGGACTGGGTGAGAAGGACGATGGGTGGGTAGTGCTGGGACTGGGTGAGAAGGACGATGGGTGGGTAGTGCTGGGACTGGGTGAGAAGGACGATGGGTGGGTAGTGCTAGGACTGGGTGAGAAGGACGATGGGTGGGTAGTGCTAGGACTGGGTGAGAAGGACGATGGGTGGGTAGTGCTGGGACTGGGTGAGAAGGACGATGGGTGGGTAGTGCTAGTGCTGGGTGAGAAGGACGATGGGTGGGTAGTGCTAGGACTGGGTGAGAAGGACGATGGGTGGGTAGTGCTGGGACTGGGTGAGAAGGACGATGGGTGGGTAGTGCTGGGACTGGGTGAGAAGGACGATGGGTGGGTAGTGCTAGTGCTGGGTGAGAAGGACGATGGGTGGGTAGTGCTAGGACTGGGTGAGAAGGACGATGGGTGGGTAGTGCTAGGACTAGGTGAGAAGGACAATGGGTGGGTAGTGCTAGGACTGGGTGAGAAGGACGATGGGTGGGTAGTGCTGGGACTGGGTGAGAAGGACCATGGGTGGGTAGTGCTAGGACTGGGTGAGAAGGACAATGGGTGGGTAGTGCTAGGACTGGGTGAGAAGGACGATGGGTGGGTAGTGCTGGGACTGGGTGAGAAGGACGATGGGTGGGTAGTGCTGGGACTGGGTGAGAAGGACGATGGGTGGGTAGTGCTAGTGCTGGGTGAGAAGGACGATGGGTGGGTAGTGCTAGGACTGGGCGAGAAGGACGATGGGTGGGTAGTGCTAGGACTGGGTGAGAAGGACGATGGGTGGGTAGTGCTAGTGCTGGGTGAGAAGGACGATGGGTGGGTAGTGCTAGGACTGGGCGAGAAGGACGATGGGTGGGTAGTGCTAGTGCTGGGTGAGAAGGACGATGGGTGGGTAGTGCTAGGACTGGGTGAGAAGGACGATGGGTGGGTAGTGCTGGGACTGGTGAGAAGGATGATGGGTGGGTAGTGCTAGGACTGGTGAGAAGGATGATGGGTGGGTAGTGCTAGGACTGGGTAAGAAGGACGATGGGTGGGTAGTGCTAGTGCTGGGTGAGAAGGACGATGGGTGGGTAGTGCTAGGACTGGGTGAGAAGGACGATGGGTGGGTAGTGCTAGTGCTGGGTGAGAAGGACGATGGGTGGGTAGTGCTGGGACTGGTGAGAAGGACGATGGGTGGGTAGTGCTAGGACTGGTGAGAAGGACGATGGGTGGGTAGTGCTAGTGCTGGGTGAGAAGGACGATGGGTGGGTAGTGCTAGTGCTGGGTGAGAAGGACGATGGGTGGGTAGTGCTGGGACTGGGTGAGAAGGACGATGGGTGGGTAGTGCTGGGACTGGGTGAGAAGGACGATGGGTGGGTAGTGCTAGTGCTGGGTGAGAAGGACGATGGGTGGGTAGTGCTAGTGCTGGGTGAGAAGGACGATGGGTGGGTAGTGCTAGGACTGGGTGAGAAGGACGATGGGTGGGTAGTGCTAGGACTGGGTGAGAAGGACGATGGGTGGGTAGTGCTAGGACTGGGTGAGAAGGACGATGGGTGGGTAGTGCTAGGACTGGGTGAGAAGGACGATGGGTGGGTAGTGCTAGGACTGGGTGAGAAGGATGATGGGTGGGTAGTGCTAGGACTGGGTGAGAAGGACGATGGGTGGGTAGTGCTAGGACTGGGTGAGAAGGACGATGGGTGGGTAGTGCTAGGACTGGGCGAGAAGGACGATGGGTGGGTAGTGCTAGGACTGGGTGAGAAGGACGATGGGTGGGTAGTGCTAGGACTGGGTGAGAAGGACGATGGGTGGGTAGTGCTAGGACTGGGCGAGAAGGACGATGGGTGGGTAGTGCTAGGACTGGGTGAGAAGGACGATGGGTGGGTAGTGCTAGGACTGGGCGAGAAGGACGATGGGTGGGTAGTGCTAGGACTGGGTGAGAAGGACGATGGGTGGGTAGTGCTAGGACTGGGTGAGAAGGATGATGGGTGGGTAGTGCTAGTGCTGGGTGAGAAGGATGATGGGTGGGTAGTGCTAGGACTGGGCGAGAAGGACGATGGGTGGGTAGTGCTAGGACTGGGTGAGAAGGACGATGGGTGGGTAGTGCTAGTGCTGGGTGAGAAGGACGATGGGTGGGTAGTGCTGGGACTGGGTGAGAAGGATGATGGGTGGGTAGTGCTAGTGCTGGGTGAGAAGGACGATGGGTGGGTAGTGCTAGGACTGGGTGAGAAGGACGATGGGTGGGTAGTGCTAGTGCTGGGTGAGAAGGACGATGGGTGGGTAGTGCTAGGACTGGGTGAGAAGGACCATGGGTGGGTAGTGCTAGGACTGGGTGAGAAGGACGATGGGTGGGTAGTGCTAGGACTGGGTGAGAAGGACGATGGGTGGGTAGTGCTAGTGCTGGGTGAGAAGGACGATGGGTGGGTAGTGCTAGGACTGGGTGAGAAGGACCATGGGTGGGTAGTGCTAGTGCTGGGTGAGAAGGACGATGGGTGGGTAGTGCTAGTGCTGGGTGAGAAGGATGATGGGTGGGTAGTGCTGGGACTGGGTGAGAAGGACGATGGGTGGGTAGTGCTAGTGCTGGGTGAGAAGGACGATGGGTGGGTAGTGCTGGGACTGGGTGAGAAGGACGATGGGTGGGTAGTGCTAGGACTGGGTGAGAAGGACGATGGGTGGGTAGTGCTAGGACTGGGTGAGAAGGACGATGGGTGGGTAGTGCTAGTGCTGGGTGAGAAGGACGATGGGTGGGTAGTGCTGGGACTGGGTGAGAAGGATGATGGGTGGGTAGTGCTAGTGCTGGGTGAGAAGGACGATGGGTGGGTAGTGCTAGTGCTGGGTGAGAAGGACGATGGGTGGGTAGTGCTAGGACTGGGTGAGAAGGACGATGGGTGGGTAGTGCTGGGACTGGGTGAGAAGGACGATGGGTGGGTAGTGCTAGTGCTGGGTGAGAAGGACGATGGGTGGGTAGTGCTAGTGCTGGGTGAGAAGGACGATGGGTGGGTAGTGCTGGGACTGGGTGAGAAGGATGATGGGTGGGTAGTGCTAGGACTGGGTGAGAAGGACGATGGGTGGGTAGTGCTGGGACTGGGTGAGAAGGACGATGGGTGGGTAGTGCTGGGACTGGGTGAGAAGGACGATGGGTGGGTAGTGCTAGTGCTGGGTGAGAAGGACCATGGGTGGGTAGTGCTGGGACTGGGTGAGAAGGACGATGGGTGGGTAGTGCTAGTGCTGGGTGAGAAGGACAATGGGTGGGTAGTGCTGGGACTGGTGAGAAGGACGATGGGTGGGTAGTGCTAGGACTGGTGAGAAGGACGATGGGTGGGTAGTGCTAGTGCTGGGTGAGAAGGACGATGGGTGGGTAGTGCTGGGACTGGGTGAGAAGGACGATGGGTGGGTAGTGCTAGTGCTGGGTGAGAAGGACGATGGGTGGGTAGTGCTGGGACTGGTGAGAAGGACGATGGGTGGGTAGTGCTAGGACTGGGTGAGAAGGACGATGGGTGGGTAGTGCTAGTGCTGGGTGAGAAGGATGATGGGTGGGTAGTGCTAGGACTGGGTGAGAAGGACGATGGGTGGGTAGTGCTGGGACTGGGTGAGAAGGACGATGGGTGGGTAGTGCTAGGACTGGGTGAGAAGGACGATGGGTGGGTAGTGCTAGTGCTGGGTGAGAAGGATGATGGGTGGGTAGTGCTAGTGCTGGGTGAGAAGGACGATGGGTGGGTAGTGCTGGGACTGGGTGAGAAGGACGATGGGTGGGTAGTGCTAGTGCTGGGTGAGAAGGACGATGGGTGGGTAGTGCTGGGACTGGGTGAGAAGGACCATGGGTGGGTAGTGCTGGGACTGGGTGAGAAGGACAATGGGTGGGTAGTGCTAGGACTGGGTGAGAAGGACGATGGGTGGGTAGTGCTAGTGCTGGGTGAGAAGGATGATGGGTGGGTAGTGCTAGTGCTGGGTGAGAAGGACGATGGGTGGGTAGTGCTGGGACTGGGTGAGAAGGACGATGGGTGGGTAGTGCTAGTGCTGGGTGAGAAGGACGATGGGTGGGTAGTGCTAGTGCTGGGTGAGAAGGATGATGGGTGGGTAGTGCTAGTGCTGGGTGAGAAGGATGATGGGTGGGTAGTGCTAGTGCTGGGTGAGAAGGACGATGGGTGGGTAGTGCTAGTGCTGGGTGAGAAGGACGATGGGTGGGTAGTGCTAGGACTGGGTGAGAAGGACGATGGGTGGGTAGTGCTAGTGCTGGGTGAGAAGGACGATGGGTGGGTAGTGCTAGGACTGGGTGAGAAGGACGATGGGTGGGTAGTGCTAGGACTGGGTGAGAAGGACGATGGGTGGGTAGTGCTGGGACTGGGTGAGAAGGACGATGGGTGGGTAGTGCTAGGACTGGGTGAGAAGGACGATGGGTGGGTAGTGCTAGGACTGGGTGAGAAGGACGATGGGTGGGTAGTGCTAGGACTGGGTGAGAAGGACGATGGGTGGGTAGTGCTAGGACTGGGTGAGAAGGACGATGGGTGGGTAGTGCTGGGACTGGGTGAGAAGGACGATGGGTGGGTAGTGCTAGTGCTGGGTGAGAAGGATGATGGGTGGGTAGTGCTGGGACTGGGTGAGAAGGACGATGGGTGGGTAGTGCTAGTGCTGGGTGAGAAGGATGATGGGTGGGTAGTGCTGGGACTGGGTGAGAAGGATGATGGGTGGGTAGTGCTAGTGCTGGGTGAGAAGGACGATGGGTGGGTAGTGCTGGGACTGGATGAGAAGGACGATGGGTGGGTAGTGCTGGGACTGGGTGAGAAGGACGATGGGTGGGTAGTGCTAGTGCTGGGTGAGAAGGACGATGGGTGGGTAGTGCTAGTGCTGGGTGAGAAGGACGATGGGTGGGTAGTGCTAGGACTGGGTGAGAAGGACGATGGGTGGGTAGTGCTAGGACTGGGTGAGAAGGACGATGGGTGGGTAGTGCTAGTGCTGGGTGAGAAGGACGATGGGTGGGTAGTGCTAGGACTGGGTGAGAGTGATGAATTCAGGAGGCAGAGTGGGGTAAGGGTTGGCCATGAGAGATGGAGGCAAACCAACACTGACCCTTCGGCTTTTTGCTTTGAATGGTGTTTGCAGTCAACAGTCTGGGAAAGAAGAGAAGCAAGCTAAGAGGGAAGCTAATTCTTGACAGACCAATAAATTACACCCTCTGTCTAAATTTGATTATGTGTGACCTCATTCTTTATTTTTGGTGGTGGTATTAGTGAGGACTTGGTTCCTACTGATCATTCGAGAGACATCACTTGGCATTAACTCCGTCTACACGGTTAGTGTTTAGTGGTCAGCACCAGCATTCATGCCCGCAACTCTTCGCACTGTCGTCCCCTACTGAACCTTGATAATTTCCATCCCCCTTTTTCCAAATCACTGCGTTCACAACTTGACACTCTCTGGCTCTACGAACTTAGGTGCTCTACTAATTCCACTGTAAGTGGAATCATACAGTATTTGACTTTGGTGTCTTATTTCACTTAACATATGTCTTTGGAATTCATGCGTGACGCAACATGTCAGATTTTCCTTTGTTTTTAAGACGTTTTCCTATCAGCCTCACAGATACCTGCTTACATCAGTTTTTTTTTTTTTTGGACTGATTTTCAGAAGAAGAATTGCTCAATCATACTGTAATTCTGTTTTATTTTTTTGAGGAGGGCCACATATTTTTCAGAGGCCATACGATTTTACCACACTATCAATTGTATATAAAGGTTCCACTTTCTTAGCGGGGCGTGGTGGCACATGCCTTTTAATCCCTGTGAGTTCAAGGCTGGCCTGGTCTACAAAGTGAGTTTAGGACAGTCAAGGCCACACAGAGAAACCCTGTCTCAAAACAAACAAACAAACAAACAAACAAACGATTCCACTTTCTTTATACGTCAGCAGCTGTTCTCATCTTTTTAGGAAACAGCAGCTATCCAAATGGATAGGAAGACGTTTCCTGTGGTTTTGATTTGTATTTGTGTTGCTTAGTGATCTTTAACATCTTTTCAGTTAGATATCGTCTTTGGAGAAAAGTTCATCGTCCTTCTGTGAATTGGGTCACTGGCTTTTAATTGTTCAGTTTATAGTTATTTTGTAGTATAGTACACTCCTGGGTATATGACATGTTTCTATGGAACAAGAGAAAATGTGTTATGGTAGCATAAAAATGCATTATTGAAAACCCTACTCCAGCAGGGTTGATGACTCATGAAAGCCACAACCCTGTTGCTCCCCTATATCACTTGTAGGTAGCTCAAGAGGTGAGAAAGTCTCTTCTCCCCAGTAATCAGTATTGCTGAGATAACCTGGACCTGGTGAATCATTTAAGTCCCAGGAACTTTCTGAGACTTGTGAGTTATTTATTTCCTGAGCCCTATAAGTTTTATTTACTTCCTGAGTCTTAGGAGCCTCCCTCAAGGTTTGAATATTTCAATTCAGAGGAAACTACCACACAATACTACTAAGCTAACCATTATTTAAGAATGTTATTTATATACTTTAAAAGCCTATCTTGCAAACTTGCAATTAAAAGAAGACACTTTCCAGCATAAAATTCATATATAAACTGATGACTATTTCTGTACTAAAATGTAAACCTGCAAAGCGTGTTGGTTATACTAATGGGTTACAAAGATAATTCTTCAGGCGCTGGAGAGATGGCTCAGCAGTTCAGAGGTTTCTTTCAAGCATCCCCATGCTGACTCATGCCTGTAAGTCCAGCTTCCAGGGGATCCAGTGCCCCTCCTGCCTCCATGTACATTGCATGTATGGAGCACACAGACACTCATGTAGGCAAAATGCCCATATGTATAAAATATTTAAAAATTATTATTAATCACATAGCATTTAAAGTACTAACTGGCTTGAACTATGCAAAATTTATCAGTTCTTTTTTGGATTTATTTGTTATTACAGTTTTTTTTATTAATTCAATCATATTACATCTCAACTGTTATCCCATCCCTTGTATCCTCCCATTCCTCCCTCCCTCCCGCTTTCACCCTATTCCCCTCCCCTATGACTGTGACTGAGAGGGACTTCGTCCCCCTGTATATGCTCATAGGGTATCAAGTCTCTTCTTGGTAGCCTGCTATCCTTCCTCTGAGTGCCACCAGGCCTCCTCATCAAGGAGACATGGCCAAATATGGGGCACCAGAGTTCATGTGAAAGTCAGTTCCCATTCTCCACTTAACTGTGAAGAATGTCCTGTCCATTGGCTAGATCTGGGTAGGGGTTTGATGCTCACTGCATGCATTGTCCTTGGTTGGTGCCATAGTTTGAACAGAACCCCTGGGCCCAGATCTGCCCGTCATAGTGTTCTTCTTGTAGGTTTCTAGGACCCTCTGGAGGCTTCCCCATTCTCCCATGCTTCTCTCACCTAGAGTCCCAATAGGATGTCCTCACCTCTATCCCACTTTCCTGGTAAGTGAAACTTTCATGGGACATGCCCCTTGGGCTAGTGTCCAGTTATTATAGGTGGTTGTAAGTCACCATGTAGTTGCTGGGAATTGAACTCAGGACGTTTGGAAAAGCAGCCAGTGCTTCTTAACCTCTGAGCCATCTCTCCAGCCCCCAAAGTTTATTATTCTTAAGTGACCATTTTACTTAATCCACAGGGAGTTGATAAAGTGCTAGATTCTGAATAGTTGGTAAAATTTTCCAAGCTGAAAGTTAGAGCAGTAACCTGTCCTAAAGATATACTATGTAATTTACATAGCTTACAAAGGTATAAAGTCCTATATTCAATATTCTTTATAAATAATCTATAGCTAAAAGCACCTACCATTCTGTAAAAGTAAAACCAGACACTTCTGATCAGAAACTAAAGGACAGCTTTCCATTTCTTGTCAGGACTTGTGATGTAAACTGTAAGAAAAAAACCAAGAGGGTAAGTATATATACTGGAGTTCAAATTTTTCTGTAGTAAGAAAAAGTGCCCATTCCTTACAGGAATTTTGTTGATGACTATAAAGTGAGTTTCTTCCTGTATGTGAACATATGGCCGAAGCAGCTACATAAAATTGAAGCTTTGGTGAACTTCTTGATTTTTAAGGATTAAACTTTTATAAAAAAATGCCTGATTTGACAACTTAGTCCACCATCAGGAAATAATTACAGAACTTATACTTAATTGTCCCTGACGTCACTGTTTTCGCTGGCACTTAGAAGCTGTGCCTGCTGTCAAGGGTACCACGCGTCAGTCTTCCTGATCTTGGCATCTAGAATACTGTCCTCCCGATGCACAACTCTGAGGGTCACCATGGAGGAGTTGGACCCTATTTCCTAGTGTTTATATCTCTCCACTGAATGTGATATTTAAGGGAGACCGCAGATGCGTGCTGTTGGAATGAAAACAAAACTTAAGTACCTGCAAAAACATTTAAATGCTAGTGGGAAATGCATTATAATTCTGAAGTATACATACATATTTTGCCATCTTTCTCTAGTTTTTTCAAATGAAGCAAGAGATTATGCTCTGCCATCTTAAGTAAACTCTCTGGAACATTCTGAAAGGAAAAGAGGGATAAAAAGGAGTCTCATTTCTAAAGAACACTTAACTGTTTGGAATCTTTAAAACAAGACACACAAACACAATAGAAAATTTAACCTGAGCATACTTTAGCACTAACCAAAGTCAGGGGTATAGATCAGTTGACAGCTTTCCTGCCATACACAAAGCCCAGGTCCCATCCTACCCCCACATGGACTGGGTAAGTGGCACACATGTAGTCTCAGCACTCAGGAGGTGGAGGCAGGATGGTCAGACATTCAAGGTCATCCCTGGCTACATTATGAGTTTAAAGCCAGCCTGTCATAATGAGACCCTGCCTCAAAAAAGCAAAAGTGAATAAAAAATATACTTCCAACTTAAACAATTTCTACTTTGCAAATGGTCTTGCTTTAGAATAATATTCTTTTATATTTCTATAGATAAAATAATTAAATGCCACCAAATAATAGCAGTGTCTTATTTTGTTCACTCCTGAATTCCTAGTGTTAATGCATACTGCCACACAATAGAAACTCATTAATATTTATAAATGAAGGACTGAGTAAATATAAAATTTCTTCTTAGTTTCTGAATACTTTTGAATGGCTTTATGCTTTTTTTTTTAGGTATTATAATAATATCTTTGTATCTGTGACTCACGGTTTTCCTTTACTCTTGCTAAAATAATAATGTAATATTGACATGTCATCTGAATAAAAGAGAAAGCTCATTTTATTATTTAAATAAGGATTATAGTTCTGATGCCAATTTCTTTCATTACATTCACTACCTCTGAGTCCTAGTTAGCTTTGTCACTGTACACAGCCTACAGACAAGTGACAGGACAGCCTCAGCTGAGGAATTGCCTAAATCAGCCTGTCCCGGAGGCATGTCTGTGGGGGACTGTCTTGATTAGTAACTGGCCTACAAGGGTCCAGCCTACTGTGGATGGCACAGTCCCTAGGCAGGTGGGCCCTGGGTTATATAAAATAAGAAAGCTGGTTCAAGCAGTTTCTCTGTGGGTCCCCTGCTGAGTTCCTGCCTTGATTTACCTCAATGAAGGACGGTGACCTGCAAGTATACACCAAATAAGTCCTTCTCTGTACAGGTGGCTTCTGGTCAGGGATTTATCACAGCAATGGATTGAAACCAGAACACTCTCTGTCTCAGCTTCCTGAAAATATCTTGCCAAGATTATCAAATTATTTCAGTCAAAATTTGGTGGATTTGTTTGTCTCATTGTACATGAAGTTAACTGGCTTGTTTCTCTCCTTTTTTTTTTTTTTTCGAGACAGGGTTTCTCTGTGTAGCCTTGGCTGTCCTGAACTCACTTTGTAGACCAGGCTGGCCTCGAACTCACATGGATCTGCTTGCCTCTGCCTCCCGAGGACTGGGATTAAAGATGTGTGCCACAATGCCCAGCTTGCTTCAAAGAACTGCTTTTTCTGTATTTATCCCATGTCACTTAGCATCCATAGTCTTCTTGCTGTAGACTTAAACCACAGGTATTTGGCTAGGCATATTGGTGCGCACCTGTGATTCCAGCACTCTAGGAGGCAGAGGCAGGTGGATTTCTGTGAGTTCTCGGCCAGCCTCGTCCAGGACAGCCAGGGCTGTTACACAAAGAAACTCTATCTCAGAACAAAATAAAACAAAACACAGATATTTGCAAAGAAACACTGCTGTTTACAAAGGGTTGTACCACTGGCTCACTCTCTCCTTTGGAGACAGTTCAATCTGGCTATTCCCTGTCTCCAAGGCTAGCCTCAAACTCACTCAGCCTCCCGAATTCTTGCATTATAGGTGTGGGATCTCACACTCGGCTTAGCAGCCTGGTGCAAGGCTGAGGTGCTTTAAGTGTCTTTACTAATTGTTATGTCTCCAGGTCACTGCAGGGTAGCCTCTCACTCACAGTTCCTGCTTCCTGGGTGCTGAGACTATGCGTGTGCGACTGTTTGCACCATAGCGGGACTTCTAAAACCTAAACAATCTGCCAAAATCCTACACACATATCTGCACAACAGATATGAAACGTACTAAAACATGGAGTGACATTAATTGAGCCATGTGTGCTACAGGAATGTGTCCAGAGCCCACACACTGAGGTCTGCGGCTCTCTCCTGTAAGTATTCTATACATATTTTTGATGCATAGTTTTCCATTACTAGGCTACAGCTTCCCACTGCTAGTGCCCTCAGGAATTGCTTTATTTTGTCACTTACTGAGGTGGACACCAGATGACTAAGATGGCTAAAATAACATGTGCTATTACAAAACTATCCTGAGCTCTTTCTCCTGCTGGGGCAAGTAAGGAAGGTTTAAAGTGGCTTGGGATGGCTGTTTTTGTTTTTGGCACTTTTCTTTTTTTAACTTAAACTGCGAGTCTCAAGCCTAGACAATTAGCAGGACCTACATAATCCAAACAGTAGTTGTCTGCTGTGACATATTACGTTCCCCACATAGCCTACACGTCACATAGCCTACACGTAGTGGCCATGAACAGATACGATGAAAGAACGTTACCTTGTAAATCGCTCTCACAAGTTCAGTTACTGTAAATGATTTCTCAAAGTTATCACGGAATAATGTAATAATTTGCTCTTCTCGGTTATTTCTGTGAGAAATATATTCCAGAATTTTAGCTTCAGCATTATAGATTACCGGGCCATGTCCTGAATTAAGAGAATTATACAATTTATTGTGACCAAATAAAGACCATTAGGTACAAAGCTAATTCACTAAGGCCCACTAAGTACAAAGCTAATTCACTCTATTTAAAAATAATTCATACACTGTCCTGAAAAGCATACTACATACATAGGGATCCATTGCTTGGAAAGCTCAGGTTTAAAGACTGCACACAGGACTTTGGAAGTGGCTTGTCAACATGCTGTGATGGGAGGACGGCCCACGAGATCCCCAGCCTCCCCCTGAGGAGCTGTTGTCAGCTGGCAGTTGCTCAATAGTGTAGCTATTGGTGACCTGCCAATGCTCCTCCTGCAAATACCCTATGGCCAGGCTCCTGGAAGCAACCCTAATTAAACTGTCACCATGGGAAGACATAAAAGCAGAAGGAGAGGAAGGGCATTGGGAAAGAGAAAAGGGGTCAGTGGGAATGAGAGGGCACAAGAACTCCAGTAGGAGGTAAAATGATCAAAATATAATTTTTAAAGATTTATCCTATAATTTATGCGCCTCTGTATGGCTGTGACTAAATACATGGGTCCCCATGGAGACAGAAGAGGGCATTGGTTGTTCTGGAGCTGCTGTTCCAGGTACTTGGGAGCCACCAGACATGGGAACTGAATGCCTGTTATCTCAAAGAGCAAGCACGTTTAACCACTGAGCCCTCTCTCAAACCCCCCCCAAAATATTATATAAACCTATGAGAATGTCATAAGACTGATTATTATATATAATTCATATATGCTAATAAATATGTACTACATTACAGATAGCTTGGGGAAAATACAACTTTAATGGCAACAACGAAAATTTGTGTATAATGCCAAAAACCTTTAGCAAATTATATCAAATAAACATACATAATGCTATTATGCACTTTAGAATATAAGATTGATTTTAGCAGTAATACATGTAGTAAAACAGTACCCACAATAGCGGTAGGTAATATGTAAAGGGCTCACTGGGGCTCAGCATTGCGGCACGCACTTGAAGTACTCTGTGCTTACACAGATCCTGTGAGGTTGGTACTATTCTATCCACAGGGAAGGGATGTAACCTGACTACAGCTATATAGCTAAGAAGAGGTGGAGTTAAGGTTCCCACTAGGCCCTCTTAACGGCTGCAATAAGCTTACTAACAAAAAAGACTGAAATGGGAGAATATAAATGCAGGCTAAGACCCGCAGTAGAACAAAAGTCTTAGAGCAAATGTAGCAACTCAGACCTTGTGACAACCCAGATGCAGTTACATTGAAATCCGTCTGCTCTTTAAGCAGTGCCGCATGGTACAGGCGTCCACAGAAGAGATATTTTAAATCTTCGAGAACAAAACATTCAGAGGCAGGCTAACCTGGTGTCACGTGACGAGCACTGCACTCTGGTTCATAACAGGCTGATCTTTCTTAGCTCTGGGAGGAAAACTGTGAGCCTCTCTGAGCTGATTCTGCAGCACCTACTTCTCAGGGCTTCTGTAAGCACAGAGCTATAAAGGCCATTTCATGATACCTGCAGGGATGCAGTCTTTACTATATGGTAACTATGGTGACAGAGCATCATTTACATAAAAACAACTTCCTTGCTAATAATACACAAGGAGCTCCAGATGCAAACACTCTCAGAACCTTTGTAGGCAGCCTCTCCCTGGTCCAGTTTAGGAGTGCCCCAGCAGCTGCTCCTTGAGCCGACTCTGCCCACGTCCTGGTAATACACAAACCCAGCCTTATGGGGCACTGACTAGTCCCTGAGCACCGAGAACGCAGGGGAGAATGCAGGATCGTCCCATGGCTGTTTTGTTAGGAGCAAGACAGAAGATTAACCAATTCCCCTTTCCCTTCTGGGACTCTTCCGTAGCTTCTATGACAGAGAGGACATTCATATTGTAAACAGTGCAGTGACATCTACACATAACAGGTTCCTTCTTCCGAAGACTGGATACGCACCATTTTATAGTTGCTATGGAAACCTGACATATCAACACTGTGAGTTAAAGTTCAGAGAAACCCAGGGTTTCCCAGCCAAAATGCGGTTTGCCAGAGAAGTCAGTTGAAAAGAAAGAACAGTGACCGAGGCATTTCCCTGTTCCCACGTAAGCTTGTTTTGTTTCAATAGTTTAGTCAACAGCAGTGTGGATGTTGAAGAGAGCATCTTACAGAAAGTGTTATGGACATGGCTCTCAGCCAGGAAAGAACCAAATGTGTATCTCTGGTGCCCCATATTTGGCCATGTCCCCTTGATGGGGAGGCCCGATGGCACTCGGAGGAAGGATAGCAGGCTACCAAGAAGAGACCTGATACCCTAGCATCATATTCAGGGGGAGGAGGTCCCCCTCAGTCACAGTCATAGGGAAGGGGAATGGGGTGAAAGCGGGGGGGAGGGAGGAATGGGAGGATGCATGGGATGGGATAGCAAATGAGATGTAATATGAATTATTTTATTTTTCAATAAAAAATGTGTTAAAAAAAAAAAGAACCAAACGTGTAACTAAAGGGGTAGGGTGGGTGGCACTGCACGCTCCCTCTAAGGTCATGGGTGAGAAGAGTCTGGGTAAAAAAGAGCAAACTGCACCAAGGGGAAAGCGAGGGAAGAACACGGAGAGCCAAGAAAGAGGAAGGGGGCATCTAAGAAGCACAGAGCAGCACAGGCGATACAGATGTGGCCCTGAAACAATCTGCGGTTCCTCCCCTGCTCCTGAAGGGAGAAGCTGCCATTGCAACCACAGGGAAGGGAGGCAGTCCCGATGTCAACAGACTGGCAGTCCCAGCTGTGGGAGAGACCCACAATTTTAGAGGGCCTTAAATCCAGCGTGGGGAGCTGGTGTGACTGAGACTTCTGTGTGGCAGCCAGGGGCAAAGCAGGGACCTGTTACTCTGCTCCCACACCTAGGGGTGCTACAGCCTGGGGCGCTCTCCAGAGGGGCACATTGCTTGAGATTGAGCTATGCTGGGGACCTGAAGTCAAACAGTAATTACAAGTTAGCAAGCTGGGGGACAGGCTGATACCGTGTCTGTCTGTACAAAAGTAGTCCGCAAGAAAGGGGGGTATGTTAAATGTGGAGTTGCCTAGAAGTTCAGGGAACAGGAAGAGGCTGTGCTGTGGGGTTGTGGTGATGGGTGGCCCTACTCTGTGGGGTCAGGAACTCACCACATTGCTCATGGAAAGCTGTGGGCCTCGAACAATAACGGCTTGGCCTCAGAAGCTGTTTCTGTTCATGTGTCAGGGCAGGACTGACAGCTCTAAACTGGTATGAGAGACCAGGAAGTTCCCCCGATGCCTTCCTTCTCCCTGCATGGTGCTTAAGTACGTGGCAGCGTCTGGAGGCCCTGATACCAGTGGCCACACTGCTGACTTCCCTCAGGTTTTGGTGTCCACTGAGGAATGCTGACACATGTGTGTGTGCACCTTGGCTTGGAAACTTGCCATCCTTGAGTACAAAAACTAGGGAGACTTCTGGAGCAAGTGAGAAGCTGCCTAGCTCCAAAGGCCATAAAACTCGGTTCTGGCAGTGGATCCTGGACATAAGACGGGAAGCTCTAATGTGAAGGAAGCCCCAGTGCTAGCAAATCATGGGTTGGAGACAAAGACAATATTACATTCAAATACCGATGAGACTGAAAAACCAAAGCAAGCCACCATGGCCACAACACCTAAGACCTCAGTGGTAGATGAAGTGATCAAACCTAGGGATGTGTAGCGTTGAAAAAGAAACTAAGTTACTGAAAAAGGACAAATAGATCACATTCAGTAACGTTACAGCAGAGCGTTCAAGTACAGGAAGCATTTAGAATCCCCAAAGCATGACCAGAAAACAGCCTTTCCATGTCATATTACAGCCATACACACCCAGAGCACAGAACCACTACAGAGCACGGAAGCTGCACAGGGCACGTCCAGTCACAAAGGGAAATCTACCAGAATAAGAGCAGACATGTCAGCAGGACCCGGAGGCCTGGGAAGCCGACTGAGCAACCTTGGACCAGCTCTAGTATGCACTCAGAGAAGTTATCCTCTGAAGACTCCCCATTGCAAGCATGAGCTAAATCAATCTCCTCGGGTGAAGTCACCCAACAGCTATGAAAGCTCTGCATTAAAAAAGCCGGAGAGGAGCTGGGGAGAGATGGCTCAGTGAGTATAGGCACTGTCACTAAGCCTGATAAGCTGAGTTTCATCCCTAGAGCCTACACGGTGGAAGGAGAGATCCAACTCCTCCAAGTTGTCCTCAGACTTCCACATGTGCGCTATGTGCATGTGTGTGCACAAATTAAGCACCTCGATATCTTAAAATAGGAATAAGAGAAACCCAAGATTAGTAAATAGAAATAGTATTTTTTGCATCAGCATACTAATATGAACTCTCAGATCGCATCTGTGTGTGTCAGTTGTGTGTGTATGTGTGTATTACAGAATAGTTACCAAAAACAGTTAAAGAGGCCACAGGGGAGTTCAGTACGTTCAATGATGCCTTAGCGGATGCAGAAAGATGATCAAAGTGCAAAGCTAGTGGCAGATGCCATGCAGGAGGAGCTGCAGTAGGCAGGGGAGCTTCCTGGAGACAGCACACCATCGTGCATGGCTGTGATGGCTGTACCTTGTGGTGCAAGGGATTCATCTCTGCATTGCTTCCGTGCCTTCTCATGTTTGTCACTGCTATATTCCTGTTTTCTGGCATGGTGTGATGGGGCATGGGGAGACCCTCACTGTCTATAGTCTGGTGGGATTGCTTCCTGGGTGACAGGCCACTCATTCAGGCAATGTTTCTGCAAATCAATATGAAGATGAACTTTCATAAAATAATATTGCGTACATGAATTAATGACTTTATAGAATTGCTGATATGCTTTAAATAGTTTTAGAAAGTTAGGTTAAGATGTTTTTTGTCAGTGTCTCTGATGTAGAAAATCTTGAGGAGCATTTTAAAGTTCAGAAAAGTACATTTTTTAAATAGTTAGGAACTTGTTGAAGTTGGCGAGCAAGAACAACACCCTAGTTTGCACTGACTCAAGTGACTCTCACTGAAGCTAGCCTTCAAGGTAATTAATTCTTGTGCCCATTTGGCCTTCAGGTTCCTGATATGATTTAATAAAAACTGTTAATGAGTAGATTTAAAGTAACAATGGTTGATTTTTTTTATAAAGAAGTTTAGATTTGTGATTCTTTTAAAATTTTTATAAGATTTCTTTTTTAAGATAATCGATTCTTTCTTTGTAACCACAATTTGCAGCCTGCCAGTAAAGAAAGGCTGGCTGAAAAAATGACTTTGTTTGCTTACATTTTGTTAATCTGTAACAAGTTGCTTAATTGAAGTGTATGGGGGTTCTTGGGAATAATTTTTTTCATATTTCATTTCTCACCTATAATACATAAAAATTTGATCATGTGAGGGTATTGGGGAACATAGTTTTCTTACATAAACTCATTGTAATTGTTCTGTACTGCTTGAAAGATTCTGCTGGGATATATAAGCTGTGGGAGAAAAAATAAAGTTGTTGGTTCCACTAGGGGCAAAGTAAATAGAAATGTTAACAGTTCATGGAATAAAGTAATGACTATGAAATAGAGATGGAAAGAATACAAAATATCAACAACAAAACTGCTTTTTAAAAAAGGATAATATTCTCAAACTCTTAGCCAAACTAACTAAAAGGAGAAAAGAGTTAAACAAAATACAACATAAAGAAGGAAATACTGCAGGAGACTACTGAACTTCCCAGCACAATATTCTGCAAATTTAGTCTATCACACTGGAACAGCAAAAAGAAATGGGTGAATTTCTAGCCATATATGACTCAGTAAGATCAGAAAGGAGAGGACAGAAACAAGCAAGCAAGCATGTGCAGTGGGAAACAGGATTGAAGTAGCATGTGGGTCCTCAACAAGGAAAAGCCCAGGACTATAAGAATTGACTGGAGAGCACTGCCTCTTTAAGAATAGTAGGACCAATGATCCTCCAGCTGTTCCACAAGGCAGAAAAGGACCCAGGACACGAATGAATCCAGCTACCTTGCTCCTGAGGTTGCTGGACAATGGTCCAACAGCAAAGGCAACTAAGGCAATGTCCATACTGAACACAGATCCTCAAACAACACGAAACCCACCAAACTGAATTCAGTAACACAAAGAAGATCATATTACCATGATCAAACTGACCTAATTCAAGAGATGGCTCAAAATATACAAGTAAACAAACACAGTACAGTACACAAATAGGATCAAAGACAAAAATCAAATGCCCATCTCACCAGGAGAAGACGTTGAAACAGTTCAGCATCCCTTCATGATAATAGCCTTGAAGAAGGTAGGCTGGGAGAGACAGATGGGAACGTAACAAAGGCTGCGCCTGCCAAGCTTAGTGGCTGACGCACAAACGGGAGAAAAACAGAGCATTCCTGTAAATCCAAGAAACAGACAAGATGTCCACTCTTTCCTCTCTAATTCAATACAGTGCTTGAGTAATTCTTTCTTTCTTTCTTTTAACCAAGGACTAAAAGAACAATCAGTCAGTAAGTGGGAAAATGAGTAGAGACAGGATCTCATTACATTGCTTGTACCGCTGGCCTTGGATTTATCATCATCTTCCTGTCTTCAGTTCCAGGGTTCCAGACACACCATCATACCCAAAACTGCCTCCAATGAAACAGTTTTCAAAAGAAGTACAAAGACTTGATACATACAGGAAAAAGAACATTTAATACCATCAGCCACCAGAGAAATGCCAACCCAGATTACACCAAGAGTTGACGTCACCCCAGTCAGAAGAGCTATCTTCCAGAAAAGCCGCAACAAGAAATGCTGGTTAGGCTGTGGGGGAAAGAGAACCTTTAAACACTGCCGATGAAGATGCACAGTAGTGCAGTCAACACAGAGTCAACAGGGTGGTTTCTCATAAAATGAAAAATGGAGTAGCTCAGAGGAGGTGTATTTGCTTATCATGTACAAGGCCCTGGGTTTCGCCCTCACTACTGTAAAAAGAAACCAACTTTCCAATAGTACTACCACATGGTCTAGCTGTACCACTGTTGGGTACATACCCAAAGAAACCAAGACACACCTAAATGTCCACGTTATCCTGGCACTAATTACAACAGAAAGTTCTAGAATCAGCATAGGTACTTGTCAATGGATGAAAGGAAATGAAAAAGTATTTATATATAACAGAATATCCCATAAAGAGTGAAATCATGCTATTTGCTGGATGGATCATCTTGTCAGCCTCAGAAAATCAAGTATCACATGTTTCACTCCTATGCTGACTCTAGATTAAAAAAGAAAGAACGAAAGAAAAGCAATGACGGGGTTGGAGAGAGAGACGGCTGACAGGCTAAGCACATGGACTACTGCTACAGAAGACCTGAGTCCACTTCCCTGTACCCCAGTCAGGAAGCTCACAACCCCCCGCAACTCCAGCTCCAGGGGATCTGACAGCCTCTTCTGACCTCCATGGGCACTGCACCAACATGCACAAACCCACACGCAGACACACGTCATTAAAAATAAAATCCTTGAAAGAAATAAAAGTTTCAGAAGGACAGTGGCAGGGGTTGTAAAAGAGGGCGATGCAGGTAAATACAATCGAGGTACGCTATATAATACATGGATGAAAAGGCCATCGTGGAACCTCGGACTCAAACACTTAATATATGCTGATACAAACCTTCAAATTGTCTCTCTATGTATTCAACTCAGAGGTAAGCCACGTGAACATTCCTTGTCATGGGAAAAGAATGGCTCGCTAAGTTAAAAGGCATCACTCACCTGGATATATAATGTCAGCTTTGATTTTTAGTAAGTCTTTTAGTGAGTTCATATAATCAGAGAGGTCTTCAAAGACCGTTGTCCCTTCTCCTAGGATGCAATCCCCAGAAAAGATGGCGTTTTCCTCTTCCAGGAGTAAAGCCATGTGATCATCAGTGTGGCCAGGAGTGTATAAAACTCTAGTCAGGAACAGAAGGTATGAACCTTAAGACAACATGTATGAGTTCTCAGGTTGGGGGACTGTTGATAAGTAAAGAATTCTGTCATCCATGGACAAGACGTGCTGCCACACAGTGGCAAATTCCATTTTTTCCAGGGGTTGCTCATGGAAAATTGACCCCAGAAAAATATCCCCCATTATTAGGTCACATTTCTTATTCAGAAGTACATATTTAATAACATATTTTCTTGTTTTTATAAATAAAAAAATGATTACAACAAATTCGAGATACATGAAGATGTATAAAAAAGATAAAAATCCAAGATTATGTAGACATAGTAATTTTAGTAAAAACATAGCTATTTCAATTTCCTATGCTAACAAGTAAAAAATAAAACTGATTTTTTTTGAGGTTTCATTTACTATATTGCATTTGTCAACGTTATTAAATTTTTATAGGCAATAAAATTTTACTCTAATAGTATTTATATAAAAACTTAAAAGAATTATTTTCTCAGTTTTTTGAGACAGACTTCTCTGTGTAGCCCTGGCTGTCCTGGACTCTCTTTGTAGACCAGGCTGGCCTCGAACTCACAGAGATCTGCTTGCCTCTGCCTCCTGAGTGCTGGGATCACAGGTGCGTGCCACCACGCCCGGCTTATTTAGATTTTTAAAAATCTGTTTAAGTGGTTTGCCGTCATATATGTACGTGCAGTACACACATGCCTGGTACCTGCAGAAGTGAGAAGAGGGGGGTTGTATTTCCTGGAATCAGAGTTACAGGTGATTTTACGCCACCGAGGGGTGGAAACCAAACCTGTGTCCTTTGCAAGAGCAGCCTCCATAGTTACTTTAAAAGTAAATGGAAACAAATAAACTTAAGAATATTTCTGTTAAGCTGGGCATGATGGCACATGCGTGTAATCCCAGCACTCAGGGAGGCAGAGGCAGACAGATCGCTGTCAGTTCGTCTATAAAGTGAGTCCAGGACAGCCAAGGCTACACAGTGAAACCCTGTCTCAAAAAGACAAAAACAAAACAAATTTTAATAAGTATAGGTGAGGTGCCTATTAATATATCAAGAGTATTTGTAAGCCATAAAAATATTTAAAACAATGTGAATAGAAAGATAACAAGCCTTTAGAATCAAATAAAAACCCATAACCGATCCTATTTACGGGTATACAGAACTGGGTTTATGCTTTTATTTGGTAGTGCAGCTACTGATTTGGTTGCCCCAACTCTAAATCCTAATCAAACTCAGTGGGAGAAATGTACGTGCGTGCGTGCGTGCGTGCGTGCGTGCATGCGCACACCTCCCCCTCACCCCCTGCCCTCCCCCGACTGGGGAGAAAAGATATGGAAGTAGAAGGAGACAAGTTGGGAGGAGGAAACAGATCAGCAGAGTGGGAAGGAAACGAGAGGACAGAGGATAATTAAAGGGTAAATATGAAATGCATTATATACATGAATGTAAATGCCATAACGAAACCCGTTATTGTCTATTAATTAATATTTACAAACAAAAATGCTTAAAGTTCAAAACTGATTATGATACCTAGGTGACAAGAGATCTTTAAAGAGCTTTCGTTTATATTTACACTGTTTTATATCACAGCTACCAAAAATATAAGAGCTAAGTCCAAATAATTTGTTCTGCAAAGCACCTCTTGGTTTCTCAGCCACGTAAAGAGCTAATCTCCTGTACTGTTAATTTCCCTGTTTCGCTGTGCATCATGAATTACAGTTGTATTGCATGGTAACACACTGTCTAACGTGTGGACCAGTCAGTCTGCTGACAGGCAGCACCCCTCTGCTTTCCCACTGTCCACTTCGCGGCTCAGCACTGACTTCAGCAGAGTGGGCCCTGCATGTCTGACCCCTCGCCACTCTGGGGTGGGCTCTACCAGCCTTTCCATGTTAGATGACCGAATCCCAGGAGGCAGCAATACATGTCTGATGAAGACACTTCCAGTTTAGTTTTATTTAGCTAAAGAGACGAACTCAATGACCTTTGTCTGTCTGAGTTAGACAGACTGATTTTTCTGTTCTCGAAACATTTTAAATAAAGCTCAATGATGAGCTATCTAGGGGGACAGGGCAAATATAACTGTCCCCCTAGCTTTAGATTTAATGCTCGGTTAGTGTGAAAGGAGCACTGAGGGGACAGAGTATGAGAAAACAAAGACACAAACCTCCCGGGTGTAGTAAAAAGCAGGACAGACGCAACTCAGGAGCGGGAGGGAACGTGAGCGGTGAGCACAGGAGCTCTGACAGAATAGCGGAGTGTTAGTAAATCTACCAAGAAAACAGGCGAGACAAGGTGATCATACGCAACCTAGGGGCTACATGTTCCAAAAATAAAATTTTACTCTCATAGTATCTACATAAAAATTTAAAAGAATTTTTTGTTTTGTTTTGTTTTCCGAGATAGAGTCTCTCTGTGTAGCCTTGGCTGTCCTGGACTCACTCTGTAGACCAGGCTGGGCTCGAACCCACAGAGATCCGCCCGCCTCTGCCTCCCCAGTGGGATTAAAGTGGTGCGTCACCACCGCCCGGCTCCAGTCTTTCTGTTTTGATAGCTTTGTAGCCTCAACTGCCTTCCAACTCATGCTCCTCCTGTCTCACGGTCTCAGGTGCTGGGGTTACAGGTGCGTATGCCACCGTGGCCAACCAAGAAACTAAACAAACAAACAAAAACCCTTTTAAATTAACAGAACTGATAGATAAAACATAAAAGCTGTATTTATTTCTGGCATGCCATGTAGTGTTTTAAAACAGTATCTACTGTGTAACGCCTAATAGGGTTAAACATGCCTATTTGCACAAACATGATCATTTATGGTAAAAAAAACACTCAGAATCCTTTCTTCTAGCTTTCTGAACTCCTCAGTACATTACTGCCTGCAGCCATCTTGCTGGCTGGCAACACAACACACTAGAGCTTTTTACTTCTATCTATCTGTAACTCAGAACTCATCCTGCATATCTTTGTTTGTTTGTTTGTTTTGAGCGTTTCTCCGTGTTGCCTTGGCTGTCCTGGAACTAGCTCTGTAGACCATGCTGGCCTCGAACTCACAGAGATCTGCCCGTCTCTGCCTTCTGAGTGCTGAGATTAAAGGCGTGTGTCACCACCGCCCGGCTCATCCAGCATTATCTTAAATCAAGTTAGATTTTAATTTTCTAAGGCCTTGTGCATGTCAGGCAAGCATGGTACCACTGAGTGACACCCCAGCCTAGAGCTGCACTTTAAAAGGCACATCTAGATATGGAAGGTGTCCATGATCACTCCATTTTTAGAAGCCATCAGACATGAGTCTTAAAAAAGAAGGGGTATAATAAAGTCAGGAGTTCCAGAAAATCGAAGATCCAACACTGGGGAGAGGCAAGGAAAGCCATGTGAGAGTCAGTGCAGCTGACAGCACTGGGGGCTGCAGACAAAGCTGTCCAGGTGACAAAAAGCACACGAGGAGGCGGGAGGCAGAGGACGGCTCTTGGGAAGCTGTGATGGAGGGAGTCCCTGATCCGCTATGTACCCGGAAGGCTTGTACAAGCGGAGGTGAGTTAGTGGTAAACACATAGAAAACTACTCGACAGGGCCATGATTAGCTGCAGGAGAGGAAAAGGCCAAGGAAACATAGTTTACCAGCTGGTTCAGTTGTATATGGTGCCTACTCTTATAATGACGTAACCAGTGAAGAGCCAGCCCTCTCTCTGCCTCCCTCTTCTGACAACCCTCCCCATCTTTTTTTTTTTTTTCAAGGCACGGTTTCTGTGTGGTTTTGGCTGTCCTGGAGTTCTAGGACAGTTAGGGCCACACAGAAAAAACTCTGCTTCAGAAAACAAAAAACAAAACTCGGCTTAGGGGACATACCGTTTGCGGATCAGGATGTGAGCTCTCAGCAGTCCCTGCCACCATGCCTTAGCCCTGCCCTCATGGACTCTAACCCTCTGAAACCGTGAGGCCAATTACAAGTTTTCTCTTACTACTTGCCTTGGTCATACTGTTTTGTCACAGCAGTAGCAAAGGACAATGTTTATTTCCCTTTGTTATTGTGAGAAAATTTAATCACCTACATATATGGGGTGTGTGTGTGTGAGTTGTTTTTTCCATGCAGCATTAGGAATTAAAACCAGGGCCTAAAACCAGGTGGTGGTAGCACGCATCTTTAATCCCAGGACCCGGGAGGCAGAGAAAGGTGGATTGTGAGTTCGAGGCCAGCCTGGTCTACAAAGTGAGTCCAGGACAGCCAAGGCTACACAGAGAAACCCTGTCTCAAAACAAAACAAAACAAAAAACAACAAAATAAGAAAGAAAAAGAAAAAAAAAACCCAAAACAAACAAAAGACCAAAACAAAAAAGCAAGGCCTTTTACATGTTTGGCAAGTACCATGCCACTGAGTCCACCCTGTGTGTATATGTGTGTGTGTGTGTGTGTGTGTGTGTGTGTGTGTGTGTGTGTGATTTTTAAGATATCTACTCCAAACTAGCTGGTATATAAATTGTACCAATGAGTTTTGAAAAAACTTATTTATTTTTATGTACAATTGGTGTTTGACCTACATACATATGTCTGTGTGAGGGAGTCAGTTCCACTGCAACTTGAGTTACAGACCAGACAGTTGTGAGCTGCCGTGTGGGTGCTGGGAAATGAACCCGGGGCTTCTGGAAGAGCAGCCAGTCCTCTTCACCGCTGAGCCATCTCTCCAGCCCCCTGTACAAGTAAGTTTTAAAAATGCCTGGCACCTTGGAGAGAAGTACCCACTGGTTTGGAAGAGTACAATGGATACACGTTGTTTCCTTTTCCCCTTCCCACTCAAGCACGCATCCACTTGCCTAGCTAAAGCCCCTGTCTGTAGGATACACAGTGCCTTCTATGTGCCAGGGACTGAGGGTACAGGATGAACCTGGCACATGCCTATGTAAGGTACAGGATGACTAGCTAATGACCAGGACTGTCTCTTCTCTCTCGTGGGGCCTGGCTGAGCTAACGGCTAACGCAGCAGAAAGCCTGGCCCACGGAACCTCCTGTATGGAATGTTCTCCATCTTCTTCTCTATCGAGCTAAGCGAGGGGACTTTGAAAGCCAAGTGTAGAGGAGCGAGGAGCCATGAGGCCAAGCAACCCACATCACTGTCCTGCTGAACACCCTGAGGGCCACTCACAAAATCAGGAACTGTTTTGGGTCTTCATGTGACTGAGAAACTTTTTCAGTATTTGAACTATTCTATTTCTAGGCTAGCTTACTATGGCGACTGGCATTAACCACTACTGTGCATTGTGGGAACTGAGAAGACACCTACAAAAACCTAACACAATAAGTGTTTTAATGGAGTACCAAGAATTATATGAGAGCTAGAGGAGAGGGAAATGAATTCTGTTCAGGAAAGATATTCAAAGTAGCTTGCAAACTGGGCAAACAATAGTTCACCAGGGAGAAAAGTCCAAGGAAAGAAGCAGTGCCCAGGAAAAGGGACGAAGTGAACAAAGGCTGAACAGATAATATGCCCACGGGCATTTACATCTGCCTAGCTGTGTTTGTGAGAGGCGTAGTGGGAGGTTGGACCAGAAACGTTGTTTGGGACGGACCCTGGAGCTGTAAGGGCAGTTTTCTTGTAGGCAGTGTGAATCATCCAGGGTTCAAGTGAGAGGGGGCGAGGGCAGACTAGACAGGGGAAAGCCTGGAGATGGATGGCTAGGGAGGAACAGGAATACACACGAAGAGGGGACAACGCTAACAAGTGCTTCTAATTTTGTTTAAATTACATTTAACTTATTGATATGTATGGTCGGGTGAGGGCATGGAGTGTGGAGGCAGGAGACACCTGTGGGGGTCAGCTCTCTCCTTCTTCCATGTAGGTCTGAGTGACTGAACGCCGCAGCTCATTAAGCTTGGCAGCAAACCTTCTTAGCCACTGAGCATCTTGCTGTCCTTGACAAGTACTTCTGAGGCAAAATCTAAGCCAGTTGGAGGAAGGGTCAGGACATGGTAAAGGTGGAAAAGAGTTAAACGGTTAAAAGCAATCCTGCATGACTCCCCAGGTGCGAGTTGACATTCTGAGAGCTGAAGGCAAGTACAGACTCTAGGAGACAGAGACTATCAATTCAAAAGATCTGAGCTGGAAAATCCTTTGTCCCTGAAACAGGTTGACCCCCAAAGTATTTACTATATTTTCAAAGTGAGAACATTGGGAAAACCATACATTGAGGTAGATCCTTGAGTCACCCAAGGGGGAAATGCTAACTTTTAAAATAAATAAACTTGCTTTTTGAGCCAGGGTCTCCTGCTGTAGCCAAGGTGGTTTGAACTTCTTAGGTAACTGGCCTTGAGTCATGCAATATCCCTGATTCAGCCTCCCATGAGCATTCACGCCTGGGCCTAGTCTTTCCAATTTGTATTTGTGTGAAACAGAGGTATGAATTAAAATCCACCCAAAACAATACAGAGTTGACGAGTAACCGAGTAACATGCCTTCCTTTTCTGGTTTTGCACACAGGCCCTTCTCCTTCCGGAGAGCACGGGGTGAGTAAGATGTTTCCCTTCCTCATGATCTTCCCACGCACAGGCAGACACACCTAACTTGCCCTTCAGCCTTCCTTGTAGCACAGATACACAGGCACCTCGCTTTTCCTACGGGATATTCACTTACTTGAGAGTGGCTCCCTCTGTCTTAATCAGCTCTCCGTTTTCTATATAAACATACTGCTGGGCTCCGTTTGCTATAGTTTCTTCTCTCTGAGGATTCCGTCGAAGTTTCTTAATGTTGTAGGTAGTGTCTAGGCACAAATCATGTAAATACATCGTCATACTCTAAGAGGTCAGCCTTCGCACAGGTAACACTCACTGGTGGCTGCAGGCGCACTAGCACCAGGTCACACAGGTAACACTCACTGGTGGCTGCAGATGCACTAGCACCAGGTCACACAGGTAACACTCACTGGTGGCTGCATGCGCACTAGCACCAGGTCACACAGGTAACACTCACTGGTGGCTGCAGGCGCAGCACCAGGTCACACAGGTAACACTCACTGGTGGCTGCACGCGCACTAGCACCAGGTCACACAGGTAACACTCACTGGTGGCTGCACGTGCACTTGCATCAGGTCACACAGGTAACACTCACTGGTGGCTGCAGGTGCACTAGCACCAGGTCACATAGGTAACACTCACTAATGGCTGCATGCGCCCTAGCACCAGGACAAGAGGAAGGCAGGAAGAATTAAAGCACCATCATTTGAGATAAGACTAGTTCAGGTATTCCCAGAGCGTTTTACTCTCTCATGCCCCTTTAGGGCACATAAAAGCCTATGTGATTTTCTTTGTTTTAGTTCCCCACCCCCTGGCCACCCCTCACTGTTTTCTGAGACAGGGTTTCTCTGGGTAGTCTTGGCTGTCCTGGACTCACTTCGTAGACCAGGCTGGCCTCGAACTCACAGAGATCCACCTGCCTCTGCTTCCTTGAGTGCTGAGATTAAGGACACACGTTCACCATGGCCTGCTGCTTCTGTGATTTTCTAGTCATTTCTATTCTGTGTGTACATTTCAAAGTAGTTCTTCATAATCTCAGCTGGCTTCTGACACTAGGGAGGTGATGGGGAGATGGCCAGATGGAAGATGAGCACCCTTCTCTATCTAGGTGCCCACTTAACGGTGAAGGGGTCATGGTCGCAGTTAATAACAAGACTACCTATGCTGTTAGTGTTGAAAGGGGTTTCAGAGACTCTAAACTTGAAATAAACATATATGACTCCTCACCAATAGGAAGAAAACCAATACTTTACCAATCAGCAGTGCCAGTCATTTAACCAGGACAGTATATATGTATAACAAATAAAAGCACTTAAAATCTGACATAGTTGGAGAAATGGAACTTTCACATGGAGTGAAGACCTATAGCGGATACTCCTTCTGAAACACTGAAGAGACAAGTCAGCAGAGAAAATCCACAGGAGTGCTTTTAAGACAAAGAATGTGCTGTTAAGAATGGATTTAGGAGTGCATGCCATTAATGCCAGCACTTGGGAGGCAGAGGCAGGCAGATCTCTGTGAGTTCAAGGCCAGCCTGGTCTACAAAGAGTTTCAGGACTGCCAAGAATATTACACAGAGAAACCATGTCTTGAAAAACCAACCAAGCGCCGGATGTGATGGCTCACTCCTTTAATCCCAGCACTCGGGAGGCAGAGGGAGGCCGACTGCTGTGAGTTCAAGGCCAGCCTGGTCTAAGTTAGTCCAGAACAGTCAAGGCTGCACAGAGAAACACTGTCTCAAAAAACCAAAAAGAAGAAGAAGAAGAAGAAGAAGGAGGAGGAGGAGGAAGAGGAGGAAGAGGAAGAAGAGGAGGAGAAGAAGAAGAAGAAAAAAAAAAAGAAAAGAAAAACCCAACCAACCAACCACCCAAAAAACCATATAGGTAGCTGGCACTGAAAACTACTTGAACCACATTTGTCCTACTGGTAATTAAACACTAAATCAATACAAACCAGGGGAAACTACTGTACAACTGAAGGGGCTAAGAATACAGTGCCCAGGGATTCAGGGAAGAAATTATGCAGAACTTTAAGGGAACCATGAAGCAAAGTATCTTGGAACCATTTCCTTGCCACCCTAAGTCTGCACACAGCTTGTGTAGCTCCTGCGAGGCCCAGAAAGGCAGACAACAATATCTTTCTCAAAAAAAAAAAAAAAAAAGGCACTAAAATTTTAGTAGCTATAAAAGTGTGTGTCAAACTTCTCTTCTACTTTCTCTATATCAACTGAATGGTCATATACAAATATTTGTTATTTTGTCTGGACCTAAAACTATTTTTCTCTAGAGTACCCAAAAGGTAATTTTATATAATTCTCTAATACTTTTAGAGTGCTACATTTTGACTGTCATCTCTCACATGGAGTCCAGTATGTAAGTTCCCAACCGGGGTGTCAGGCTGGTGTGTTTGGGCTTACGGATGCTCACTCTGTAGAACGAAAGCTCCAGAGAGCATTCTCTCCTGAGGTCATTGCTGCTATCTTTGTGCCAAGCACAGTACCTGACACACAGCAGGCACCTGACTGTCTGGTCACTGACTGTCTCCATCTAAGAGTTTGATGGTAGGATAAAGGAATTAAGGGAATAGGAAGGACGCCTGTACTGAATAGGGCTCAGGGAGAGAAAGCTATTGGGACACTGATCTGTTGCCCGGGTTTCCATATATATTAGCGGCTGTTTTAACATTATGGAAGGCCTCAGGCCTTGGGAGCAGGCAGTCATAGCAGTGACCTTACAGTACCCAGGGACAGTGTTCAGTGCGGTGCCTGACAAACAGTAAGGCCTTAACAGTTGTTAAAGTCTGACACTGTGGTTGTCACAGAGCCTAAACTAAAGCTTAGCTTTTTCACTTTCTGTGTCACCTCTGCTACAACTGACAGTATTCAGTATTCAACTTGCATTTACAAAAGAAAAAGAGCTGGGCATGGTGGCACACGCCTTTAATCCCAGCACTTGGGAGGCAGAGGTAGTCGGATCTCTGTGAGTTCAAGGCCAGCCTGGTCTACAAAGTGAGTCTAGAACAGCCAAGGCTACACAGAGAAACCTTGTCTTGAAAATAAATTTAAAAAAAAAGAAAAAGAAAAAGAAAAGAGAAGAAAAAGAAACAAGACTTTAAATTATCAATTATTTGTCAAGCACAGCCTTCCACAGTGAGCCCCGTGTTTTCTGCTTACCACCACCGATGTTTTTACAAATATCTACTATGCCTCCGGAATGGTCATGGTGCCAGTGCGTCACCAGAATCTCCTGGATGGTTGTGCCGAATTCCACCAACGCTTGCTTTAAACAGCTGATGTACTCTGGAACTGACGGCTCACCGGTGTCAATGAGGATCCTCCTACAAAAGACATGCAAGGCGATCACAGCTGGAACCTGGCGTGCACATTAGCATATGTTTTACCCAGGGAACTTGATTCAATTCAGGAAACTATAAAGTACTCTTAACATATGACTCCAGTTTAAAGCAATCTTACTGTAAGGAAGTTCTTGGAAAGACATTATGGCTAAGTGTAACTGTGAACTAGGGGCTGTCAGCAGGGATCTCGAGCAAACATGGCATTTCAAGTAAACCCAGTGCCACTTCGAATGTATTCCTAAGGCAGACATTTCACCATTCAGAAATTAAGTCACTTGCCTAGCGTTACTTTGCCATAAAATGGTAGAAGCAGCATTCAAGCTCAGGTTTTCTGATACCAGAATATGTGCCCTTATGTGGTATACATTCCAGACGGGCTGTATGTTTTTCAAGTATCTCACAGAATCTAACAGCATCCTTAAAGAAATGCGGTCTATTTGGGGGTTAAATGGCACACTTATAGATTATTGTTAGGATAATGCTGGTTTAGTAAATTACTGGTTGTAGATCCTCCCCCAGTGACCAAGACGTCACTAGCGCTAAGACGTTAGCTAGGCTTCTAGGTCTAGGAATGGTATCTTTCTTGTTGAGCAGGTTTATACCCACAGATAAACACCCTTCACCAAGGAAACTTCTCTTTGCAACAGATGGAGACCACCACAAAAATGTACAACCAATCAAAACACAGAGCTTAGGAGCCCAGTCCCAATAGAAACATCCACAAAACACTCCCACACCTAAGGCTCAGGGAGCACTGTGGAAGAGGGAGCAGATAGATGGTAAGGGACAAAGGACCTGGGAGTTTGCTGTGAGACTGTGTCTCCTAGTAACGTCAGAAGCTCCACCCCTAAAGTCTCATCTACATAACTACCCAAACATGGGGCTGGACAAGGATGACACCAACAGCTAGCAAACTACATGGAGAAAACCCCACGACACCTCAATCCAACATAACAACTACAGGCAAGTGGAGAAACTGAAAATGGGAGAGGTGGCCTTCCTCAGGGAAGAAAACGTCAATCGGTTGTTCAGTGCCAAGCAGACTGAACACACACACATACAAGTAATATATATTCATATGCACATGAATGTGTGTGTGTGTGTGTGTGTGTGTGTGTGTGTGCGCGTGTGCGTGTTATAACAATTAGTGAAAAGAGAGGCTGTGAATTGGAGGAGAGTGAGGATGGGTACAGGGAAAGGTTTAGGGGGGAGGAAAGGGAAAGGAGAAATGTAATGTAATAATAATTGGAAAAAGAAGAGGAGGAGGAGGAGGAGGAGCTACAGAAATGTGGTCTTTTGATAGAAAATGGCCAAATGGGAACAAACTGCAGTCTCTGGTGTTCCCACAAGGAAACACCCAATACATGACTGAAGAGTGAGATGCGAACTGTGGAAAGGCAAGAGAGGGCCACAGCAAACAGTGAGAACACAGAAGTCCAGAAACTACTGTCGGTTAGCTTTACAAGAGGGACAGTTCTGCTCCAACTCGAGGGCGCAGAAAGAAGAGCCTTTCACTGGCTCTATAGCAGCAAAGAAAAGATGGCACCCGCTGGCGCTCTCCTGGGGCTTGTCATCACTGCTGCCTCCTTTGTTCCTAGGTTGAGATGAAGGAGGGCGCCTTTCACAGCCCTTCCGGGGGAAGCAGAAAATTTAGCACTACTGCACACCCATGTTCCGGAAGCCCAGCACTGAGCAGCCATGTAAGGACAACCTCCACAAACTAAGGAAGCTCATGACCACCGAGGCAGCTCTGCAGAAAGTCCAAAAAGGAACCCTAAACACAGAGGAGGAAGGAGTCTCAATTACGAAAGTATAGAAAATAATAAACGTCACGAATAGAATACAATCCAATCAAATCCAGCGGATCATCAGAAATACTTTCAAACTTAAACAAAACCAGAAGCCAAAACCAAAACCTAAATCCACACAAAACCAAAGAAACCAGCGGCACTGAAGAAGAAATAGATACATTTCTACATACAGCCATCATGAAGGCATTTTGGCCATCAATGGACACGTTTACTAGCTGAATTCTAGAGTTCTAAAGCACAGTTAACATCAGCGCTTCTCAAACTGAAAGGGAACAACCAAACTCATTCCACTAAGCCACTATCACCCTGACATCAAAATCATACAATAAACACGTTTTCTGACGTGGGATCTAGATTTTTTGTTTGTTTATTTTTCAAGACAGGGTTTCTCTGTGTAGCCTTGTCCGTCCTGGACTCACTTTGTAGCCCAGGTTGGCCTCGAACTCACGGAGGTCTGCCTTGCCTCTGCCTCCCTGAGTGCTGGGATTACAGTGTGCGCCACCACTGCCTGGCCATGACCGTTTTAACCTCTGGCATTTCCTAACCACACCTCACTGGTTTGGGCTGCCTGAGAAAGATTAGCCTCGACAGGCATGAGTCATTCATTTTTCATCGCCAACTGTGCCATGCCATCAATTCTTGCAGGAATATAAACAGCCCTGCTTACTTTCCAATGACGGGTGGAAGGGGTAGCTGTGTAGGACCAAAGCCAATACCTGGCAGAAAAGAATTTTCTCAGGGCATTAAAATGGGGCACACAGAGGGGAGCACTGCTTGTTTTTCAAGCACGAGGTCCTGAGTTAGGATCTCCAGCATCCAAGAAAAAAACAGGCACATGATGGCTTGGGCCTGTAACACCAGCGCTAAGAGGAAGAAAAGGAGGTAAGGGGCAGGAGAGCAGGAGGGATGAACGTAGGGTGGATGGGAGGGCCACAGAAGTGAGATAGGAGGACTCTCAGACACTAGGGCTCCCTGGTTACAGGAGACGGTGGATGATGGGCCTCATTGGCTAGTCAGTGGAGTCAAAAAGGGGAGTTCCGGTTGTAAGAGGCCACGTCTTAAAAGATAAGGTAGAAAGCATCTGCCGTCACCCATTAGCACCTCCCCCCGACACTTACATATATGCAAACATTGCATGCATGTACATGGGAACATACCCATGGGAACATATCCATATACTACATACATACATATACCCTTCCCAGATGGCACAAAGAGATAACTGGATGGTTATATTCATTTGATGGGCTTGTTTCTAATATCAACAGCCAAGACAACCAACTCCTCTTGTACTGGAGCAGGGAGATAGGAAGGTAGGAGCAGGGAGTGCAGTGTGCCCTTGTACAGGGTAGTGACTTCTAGAACAATAACACATTGGGCATATCTTAAAAGCTAAAAGGACTGTGAAAGTTTTCACAACAAATGATAATGTCTGAGGAGATAAATGTTTAATCTGACTTAAACACTGTGCAAGTATCCAAATGTGTTCATGACTTTGCTGAAGCTTTTACATTATAAGACAAAACTCTAAAAAGCTGCCCTGTCTGGTGAGCAAAGATGGTTCAACTCGTAAAGGCGCTCACAGCTGAGCCTGACAACTTCAGTTCAGTCCGCAGGGCCCACGTGGTGGGAGGGAGACTGACTCCTTCAGGTTGTCCTGTGACTCCCACATGCATGTTGGCACATATACATACACACACAAATAAAACATACACAAACAAAACACAGAATTAAGTACATGAACGTAGTAAGGACAGCGGCCTTAATTGAGGGGACAAGTGGATGGACTTCAGAAATATACTGTAAACTCTTCTGCATATGGGCATGCTGGCTCAAGGATGCAGAAGGCCCTAACGAGTGAACACAGAAAGCCTGAAATGACATAAGGAACATTTGGAAGGTATAAGTAACAGGACCTGCAGGGGAAAAAAAAAGGCAGTCATTCTGAGGCGAGGTTGACTTGGGCTGCAGTGAATTTATTTAGATGGCATCCTTAGACACCTTCCCTTGCCCCACCCTCAATTATTTATGTGACATATAGTGATGTGTTAATTTACTCATTGCTGTCTGCATACCCGCTACCATTTTACCATTGTGAGCCCCATGAGGGAAGGACACGTTGTTTGTTTGGGAGCCCATTGATGTGCCTCCATATTTACAATCGACTGTGGAATGCTTGGCCCTCTGTGCATTTAGTCACACTAAAATAACAACTCAATGTATTCTATGAATCACCCACTAGGCCATGATCCTAGAAGTTTGGCTGTCTCTGTAGGTTTTTGTTTGTTTTTTGTTTTCAAAGTTTCCTCCAAATTCTTACTGCTCTTTAACTGCCTAAGGTCCTTAAAAAGAATCCGTCCATGCCTCGTGTCAAGAATACTATGAACTTTCAAGCCACAAAGCTCCCTTATTACCACATTTAAATCACTGCCTTGTCCTCCCCCTAAGAAGCAGTTTTGAAACACCTGGCAATCTAACACTGAATTTAAATTTTTATAGTCCAGAGTATATCATGGCGATAAAAAGTTACGACAAAATTAACAGGGTTAATAAACAGGTTTACTTAAGCAGTAACAGGGAAAATAGATCTTTGGGAATGCCTGTGTTGCCTGTGTGCAGATCAAAGGCTGAGTAAAAACAACCTCTGGCAATAGAGGTTCCCAGGCCTTCCTTTGTGTTTGTTTGTTTTTGGGAGACTTAACTGGTCAGTTTTGGTCTAATAAAATTGGGATTGGCAGTCAGGCATGGTGGTGTACACTTTTAACCCCAGCATTCGGGAAGCCAGAGGCAGTAGATCGATGTGAGTTCAAAGGCCAGCCGAGGTCCAAGCAAGTCCAGGACAGGCAAGGCTACACAGAGAAACCCTGTCTCAGAAAACAAACAAACAAACAAACAAATGGCAAAGGACACTTGGACTGAAGCTAAAAGTCCTAGCAGAAAAACAATCTGCTCAGAATGGCACAGTATCCAGACATTATAAAACTGGGGGAAAAAATGAGGTTGAACAAGCATTAAGAGGTAAAATGTCATACACAATAATATCCGCACCAGAAACATTTAAAACTCTATGGCCTTAGCCAGGCATAGTGGTGCATGCCTTTATTCCCAGCACTCAGGTGGCAGAGGCAGGTGGATCGCTGTGAGTTCCAGGACAGCCTGGTTTACAAATCGAGTCCAGGACAGGACAGCCAAGGCTATTACACAGAGAAACCCTGTCTCGAAATCCAAACAACAAACAACAACAACCAATCAACCAAACAAATAAAACCTCCGTGGCCTTTCTTCTATTATAACATACAAAGTCTGTCCTCAGAGTATGTACAATTTTGATAGGAAAAGTTAGGATTTCAGCTATCAGAGGAGGAATGTGACAATGCCCTGGAAATGCTTCTAGAGTATCTGCAAATTAGGTACCAGAGATCTAGTGAATTGTGTTATTTATGCATTGACCAAAACAAGGGAGGAAGAACAGCTAGGGCTGTCAGCACGCCAAGAAAAAAGCGAGGGTCCACTCTTCCATCTCTGCTGTGCGAGACTTGGTGCTGAGGAGACAGAAATAAGTCCTTGTGGAGCTTCCATCAACACATGGCCACGTAGAGAAAGGCAGTAAACTTCTTATTCATACAGATCCTAGTCTTAAAAAAAAAATGCTGTTGCCAGGCATGGTGGCGCATGCCTTTAATCCCTGCACTTGGGAGGCAGAGGCAGGTGGATCTCTTTGAGTTCAAGGTCAGCCTGGTCCACAAAGTGAGTCTAGGACAGGTAGGGCTACACTGAGAAACCCTGTCTTAAAAAAAAAAAAAAAGAAATGCTGTTGAGATAAACACCATGTAATCCATGGTGTGCAAAAATAGTGAAAATTAGTGTAGTCTGACAGGTCTTCCACAAGGAAATGACATTTTACATGTGCTCTTAAGGGTGAATGAAGTTAGGTGAAGTGGGAGAAACAGAAGAAAGTGCAAACCAAAGCCTGGATGGAGAAATACACCTCATCTGGGACACTAGGAAGGCCAGCATGGCTGGACCAGAGCCTTTTAAGATGAACAAGATGGCTACGTTTGGGAGACTGAACTGACAGGGGACAAAAGTGGAGGCAGGTAAGCCAGTTAGAAGGCGAATAGAGACATTTCCTTAAGGACTGAACTGACTAGTAGTCAAAAACACATTCCCAAGATGGTTTAGATGTGGGCCAGAAGGAGAGAAATGTTAGAGAGCGTTCAGACATTTTGTTTGATAAAATACACGGCCGGTTCTGTTTACCAAGACAGGGTCCAAGCTGGGCAGTGGTGGCACACACCTTTAATCCCAGGACTTCGGAGGCAGAGGCAGGTGGATCTCTGTGAGTTCAAGGCCATCCTGGTCTACAGAACGAGTTCCAGGACAGCTAGAGCTGTTACACAGAGAAACCGTGTCTTGAAAAACAAAAACAAAAACAAAAACAAAACAAAACAAAAAAGTCCAGCAATTCAGGAGGACTCGGATAATACAGGAGAGCTAAGAAAGCAGCAAGCACCAGGTGTGGTGGTGCATGCCTTTCCCAGCACTCAGGGAGGCAGACAGAGCTCTGTGAGTTCGAGTCCAGCCCTGTCTACAAAGAGAGTTCCAGGACAGCCATGGTTACACAGAGAAACCCTGTCTCGCAAAACAAAAAATGAAAGCAGCAAGGTATGAGCCTGATCGAGGTTGGGCTTCTTTTAAATTTCAGTGTTATTAACAGACAGACGATAGGTGAAACCAAGGAAGCAGGTAAGAGCATCAACAATAGCATATAAAACAGGAGTGGGTGTCTGTTACCTTTTCTACTGTTTTGGCACAGCGCCCAACAAAAGCAATTGACGGAAGGGGTTGCTTTGGTTCGGGTTGAGGACACAGGCCAATATGGAAGGGAAGGCGTGATGGCAAGAGCCACTCTAGCCACGGCAGCGGAAGTGACAGCTGGCCATATTTTGTGCAGGGCCAGGAAGCAGAGAGAGGGAGACGGATGCTTGGTGATCTATTTGCTTTCTCTTTTTAAAAACTCACGTTAGGACTTGAGTACACGGTATGTTTCTGCTAGTCAGTGTAGGGCTTCCTACCTCAGTTAAATTTCTCCTTAAAATTCCCTTCTGGAAGTTTGTATTCTAGGTGATTCTAAACTCGGTAAGGTTGATGTGAGTCTTGGTTGACCATCACAGGGAATTAGGAGTAGGCAGGTGAGATGGCTCAGTGGTTAGGGCGCTTGCTGTCAAGTCTGACAAGCTGAGTTTGATCCTCAGGAATAACAGGGTGAGAGGAAACGAATTGCATGCTATAAGTTATGATTTCAATATTCCAGCCATGGTGTGTGAACGCCCCCCTGCCCCATGCACACACACAAGTATAAATAAATGCAATTAAATAAGATGAAGTGAGGATTGCATTTAGAGGGATGCAAAGGTCTGAGAGATGCTGGACAGGATGTTGTGTTAGCAAGTCAAGGAGGGAATGACCAGCGAGTCCCAACGTTAGCACAAAGAGAATATAAAAATGCCACTGAGTTTAATGAGGCAGAGCCACCTATAGCCTTGGACCTTCTCCTGAGGTGAAACAGTGGACACAAATCTTGGCACATCTGATTTGGACCCACTTAATATTTGTTTCCAGTCACCCTTCAGTTATGTTGAGTAGCATCATCTGCACATGAAATATTTTAGCTTTGCTTACTACTTACCCATCTATAAACTAAAAGGATCACTTAAGCGGAGTGAGTGAGTCCACTGCACATTCCTTCTTAGGAAGACGGGGATGGGGGGTTGAGGGGATGCGGGGGGGGGGGTTGGGGGACTCGGGACGACGATGACACGCCATGGGGCTGCTCTTCCTCGGTTTCAGCTCTCCTAAGGCTCTTCCAGGACAAGCATTTGGTTGTGCTGAGTGTGAGTCAAAGGTGTAAGGAAGTCAGTGTGTATTTTCCATACAAGTTTGCCTCTCAATGCAACCCAACGATTTTAACCCTCAAAGAAAGGCAGGTTGTGTTGAATTTCCTGGGATCATCCACCCAACTCCAACAGGGCATTCATTCTCCAGGGTTATTTGGACTCTTAGGTCCTGACTTCAGAAAGAGTTTAAAATGACACACCGAGGAGAATGCCCTTGTACTCACTGGGCTGAGGGCAACTCAACTCAGGCTAGTCCCTAGAAATTAGGCACTAGGCTGCTTAATGCTCTACCCCCCTACAACTGCACGAAGCCTCAAGGTCCCACACTTGCCCCTGGCTTTATTCACTCTGGGCTTCTCCGTATTTGCCTGCATGACTTAGAATACTCCCATTTCCCTAGGGTCAGCTGCTTGTAAATTTCTTTTACTCAAGAAGGGTAACTATGGTAGACACTTTAAATGCGTACAAGCTATACACGGTTAGAGGAAAAAGCAAAACGGGTTAGGCAGGGGCTGCGTTGCTCTTTCGGTTTTAGGTTGAATTGGAAGCAAAATTCTGCCCTCTACTGTAAGAGAACGGTTTCGGCACAGCCGATAGCTTTCACTACGGGAGGCTCTGGGCAAAACGAAATCAGAGAAGCCCACACTGTACACTTTCGGGGCACGGGAGCAAGGGCCTTGCTATATGACCCTACCAAGCTTGAAATTGGCTATGTAGATCAACATGACCTCGAACTTGCGGTGACCAAACTGGATTTCAAGTGTGCACCAATACACAGGCTCCGGTGACTAACTCGGTTACCCCCCGCGGGCAGCGGGACAGCAAGTACAGCGGGATTCAGAAGCAGGAAGTCTGTGTTTCTCTCTTCGGCGGAGCTCGGGAAACCTCGCCTCCCCGCCACGCGGGTGTGTGAGCTGCAGAGGGTCGGGGGTCGGGGCTTTACCTGCTGCCGGTCCCCACCAGGTACGTGTTGGTGCCTTGCAGGGTCATGGGACCCGGGTTACAGCCCAACACGCGCACCACCCGACTGGACAGCTGCTCGATGCGCTGCAGAGTCACAGCCATCTTTACCCCGGGTGACCGCGGCGCCCAGCTCGCCGTCACTCTGCGCGCAGCTGCCCCCGGGCCCCGTGGGTAAGGCGGCGGTCACGTGGGGTGGGCGGGGTGGCGGTCACATGAGAGACGGAGCGCGGAGGCCCGGAGAGGATTGGCAGCCGCCATCAGGTGACCGGCCCCGCCTTCCGGGCAGAGATCTGTGGTGGCCTGAACCGGCCAGACTCGCCCGCATTGACCTGAGGGGAAGCCGAAAGCCCTCTCTGTCTCAGAGCCTGGTGGGTCTCCGGACTTTGTACCCAAGTAGTCGAGCATATCCGTGACGATGAGCGACACGACTTCTTAGGAAAGTTACCCTGCAGAGATGGGGAAAGGGGGGGGGGCGGGGATAAGGGTAGGCAGGCTGAGTCACTGACCCGGGAAGGAATGGCAGGCTAGGTTTTAGGCAGCGGCACCGTGTGACATTGGAGAGTAATTTACTTTTCGTAATATATGATGCAAGCGATGCTTACATAGCACTTGAACCTGAGTGCTTCATGCCACCCCGGGTTATCCCTTTTCAGTCTTCAACAACAGGGGTGGAAAGTGTCCCTGCACACCTGTGGAAGCCAGAAGGCATCTTCAGGTGTCACCTCAGGAAGCCCATCTACCCTTCACCAGCCTGGACTTACACCACTTAGGCCAGACTGGCCAGCTATTGACAGCCCCGGGGGATTCCCCTGTCTCCCCAGTGCAAGCATTATAAAAATGTGATACCATGCCCCACATTTTTACATAGATTCTGGAGGCTCAAACACACAGGTTGTCATGTTTACAAGGCAAGCTCTTTCATCCCGCTTTAATCCCCAACTCTTAAAATTCCATGTAGTCCTTAACTCTTTAACAGGCACGATTTATCATCATGTTAGAAATGTAAAATGGGCCGGCCGGTGGTGGCGCAAGCCTTTCATCCCAGCACTAGGGAGGCAGAGGTAGATGGATTGCTGTGAGTTCGAGGCCAGCCTAGTGAGTCCAGGACAGTCAAGGCTACCCAGAGAAACCCTGTCTCGAAAAACGGAAAAAAAAAAAAAAGTAAAATGGAGAACCAAGTCTGCTTGGGCCTCTCTTTGTACTTGTTTTACATCAACACATGATCCCATCTGCAGATTTATATGTCTTCCTCTCTATCGTACTCTTGGCCAGGGAAATAGGCTGGTTTTGTGTCCAAGGTGAAAGCGACTTATTTTCTCTGTACTGAGATCTTTTCCAATTGACAAGAAATAACCATTGCTTCCTACTTAAAAATGTGGGTTGTAAGTTACTTTAATAAAACGCACCGAATCTACATAGAGCATATGCACTACCTTAGTCCACTCTTTTTAGGCACAGTGGTGCAATTGATACGTCTTTGGTCTGACTTTTAGGACAGTCGATTTTATATCCTTCTTCACAGAAGGAATGACTTCACAAGTATACAGGTCAATGTTTCAGAGTAGTTGAAATGTGTATTTGCCATGTCTAAGAAGTTTTCTGGTTTGTGTCCCAAGAATGAACTTAATTTGAAAAGCACTACTGAAAGGGTCAAGTCAGGTTTTTTTGTTTTTTTGGGGGGGGGGTGATGCCCAATATGCCCTGAGAGTACCCATCAAAATCATTTATGTCAGGTTTTCATCCCGTCACTATTTATTCACAGCACTTGTAGATGCTGACTGCTGAAAGGGGCAGCAGCATTGCAGCTCCCCACACAGCTCCAAAGTCCATCTTTTTGTGCAGTGTGTCAGGTCAGAATCATCCCCACATTGGGGTGGGCTGTCTGGTAGTGCAACTGCCTGTGAGTCATCACATACTCCTGTTGGTAGCCCTAGGTTTTGTTTTGTTGTTAGGGTTTTCGAGACAGGGTTTCTCTGTGTAACAGTCCTGGCTGTCCTGGCCTTGAACTCATAGTGATCCGCCTGCCTCTGCCTCCTGAGCGCTGCCATTAAAGGCGTGCACCACCATGCATGGCTGGTAACCCGAGTTAAAAAAAAAAAGAAAAAAGTTCATTGGTTCATCTTTTATATATGAGACTAAGATAATGAAACATACACGGCACCAGATATTATGTTATATTAGGTTTATTAAATAAGCATGGGGAGAGAAGGAAAAAGGGAGGGGTACCCCAAGAGAGAGACAGAGACAGGAAGAGTAAGAAGAAGAGTAAGAAGAAGAGAGAGTAGAGAGGGAGGGAGAGAGAGAGATCTCATGGAGGATCTATCCTTTTTATATGGCCCCGGGTAGGGCCACACTCCTGTGGCAGGTAAGCAATGCCATCACAGGTAGGCAGACTGAAGCAGGATCCTAACATCACCAAGTTGGACATTGATGATACAGTTGTTGCTTTGGGCAGTACTGCTGTGTCTTCCCAGGACAAGTCTGTCACATGCCACTTCTCACTGACATAACCAACGATGAGTTGGGGCGGTGTGATTACATGGTCCTGGCTATGGAGTAGCAAGGCGTGCAACTGAGGCTGAGCAGGCTGAGTGGGGAGCATCTGTGGAGGACGTTCCAATACAGCTGTCCTTTTCCACATGGTGCGTGTTAATGTGCCTTTTTGCTAAGCTATTAAGAGTTAGACTGGACTTCCTGGGAGGCAGACAGACAGGGAGCGGGGCCATGGCTAGGGAACAAAGATGGTAAATTTCCAAGATGGCCAGCTCCTTCCTCATCTTCCTTTCTTTTCTTTTTCTTTTTTTTCTTTTTCATTTCTTTATTTATTTAATCTCTTTTTAAAATTTTTTATTTATTTTTTGCATTAAAAAATTTTATTCATATTACATCTCAATGGTTATCCCATCCCTTGTATCCTCCCATTCCTCCCTCCCTCCCATTTTCCCCTTACTCCCCTCCCCTATGTCATCTTCCTTTCTTGAGACCAGCAGCCCCCCCCCCCCCCCCCCCCCACTGATGGACTGGCTCAACAAGTTCAAGGCTGTATCAGGACTTGTCACACACAGTTCTGGACCAGTGGTTCATCCATCCTATTTGTGTTCAAACTTACCAACCCTGCACTCAGGGAGGAAAGCCACTGAGAGGCTTTCAAGCCCACCCCTCAAGAGGAGACTGGACTTTAGGTTGTCTGAGTCGCCGCTCTGCTTTGCAGAGGGTCTTTGCTCAGTGTGTGCTGCTCAGTGTGTTTCCTCCCCCACCCCCACCCCCAACCCCCCACCCCCCAATCAACGCCTTTCTCCAACTGCTGGCTCTGGCTGCGAAGTTGCTGCCACCTGTTGTGCTTCAGAGTTTCCTGCCCTTTAATTCTTTAACTGGCAGGGAAAACAAACTGGATCAAGCCCCCTGGAGTGTATGGTGGAGGGGAAAGTTTATTATAGGTTTGTAGGAGAGCATAAGCCGAGGCAGGGACATTAGGGAGAGTCCAGAGTGGACATGACTGGACTGAGCTGAGCAGTGTGGGGAGAGGGGGAGGGGAACGGAGAGGGAAGAGAGGAAACCAGGTGCGGCAGGCAGTCAGAAGGCCAAAGGTCCGGAAGAGCACAGGTAAAGCAAAGGGCTGGATTATACAGGGAAGAGCCTCAGCGGGAAGGGCTCAGGGTAGAAGATGGCGTATGCCAGCGTGCTGCTAACAGTTTGGGATTGCGGGATGCTGGGAGAACCTAGTGGTCATGCCCACTTGATAATGTTAAATAGGCACCTCAGTCATTAGTCCCAGAGTTTCAGAGTTTGAGACTTAACTGTTTCATTTATCTACTTGTGGAAATCTAGTTTTCTCAACACCATGTTTTTTTGTTTGTTCAAGACAGGGTTTCTCTGTGTAGCTCTGGCTGTTCTGGAACTCACTCTTTGGATGAGGCTGACCTCAAACACAGAGATCGCCTGCCTCAGTCTCCTGAGTACTGGGTTTAAAGATGTGTACCCTCAGTGCCCAGCTCAGCACATTGTTAAAGAGACTGTCTTTTCTCCACGTTTAAGCCATAACTGTGGGTTTACTTCTTAGGCTATCTGTTTTGCTCACTGGTCTGCATGCCTGTTTTTCTGCCCTCACCACACTGTAGACGATTATGTCTCTGTGACTTTATTTGAGATTGGATATTGTGATACCTCCAGCATGGTTCTGTTTGCTTTAACTACGTGTTGCCTTTTGTGCTTATGTGTGAATTTTAGGAATTTTGCCTAATTCTGTGAAGAAGTCATTGGGCATCAGATGGGAGTACACTGAATTTGTAGATCACTTTTGGTAATATCATTTTCACAATTTGATCTGTCTATCCACAAGTATGCTCACTCTCTCTCTACCCTCCAGTGTCTATGTGTTCATTTTATTTTAATTCATTGGTTAGATTTGTTCCTAGGCATTTTATTTGATTTTTGAAGTTAATAGGACACCCCCCCTTCAAATTATATTTTCTTAATATTAAATGATAACTATGTTAAAGCTTAGAGTCTAAACATAAAGAGGAAGCATGCTATTTCTCTCCGCCAGGCTTACAAGGTGCACTGTCATCGCGTTGCACAGACTCTTATCAACAGATTAGAGTGCTCCGTGTGACTAACAGGTGACTTTGGTTTCCCTTTAGTACTTGATCCTAAACAACTGTACACTCTATATCCGTGTGTTCAGTCAAAAAATAAAATTCATAAGGTGAAGATTTTGAAGAAAGGACGTTGAATTGAAGAAGCCTTTTTACATTTGTCACAAGTAAGTCTAGTTTTACCTGAATTGAGTTTGGTTGTAAGTGAAACTTTCTTAGTTTTATTTTATTTTATTTAAATGTCTGCTTTATTGCAGAATGATCATGCACTAGGGCAAAGGTTATATATTTTGGCTGGCAGCCAGCTAGCCATACAGTTGGGCTGATCTCTCAATGAAATTCACCGGGCTATTCTATGAAGTCCGTAAGTAGAAGCCACATTTTACAGGTGCTGTCACTTTCACTCGGGTGGTATCGGAACAGTGATCAACTGTGGAGGTAAAGACGAACTATCTGTCATACAAGTTATGGAATTCTGGGTTCAGAGAGTCGTGGGATGTCTGCATGATGGCTACATTGTTTATCAGCTTGCTGTGTAGATTTACTTCCTGTTGGAATTATGTTCTCTCTGACGGAATCAAGAATGTAGACATTGCTATGTTAACGAATCTATTAAGTCTAATATTCTGATAATGATACAGTTTCTGTTTCTTGGAAATGACTCGAAGTTGTAAAATGTTAAAGAAAAAAATTTTGGGGTTTTCCTTAATGATGTCAGGCAAAGGGGATTCTCTTTACAGATGGGCTGACAAATATACACAGAGACTACTTAGGTGTAATAGCCTATAATGCTGAGTAAGCTACATATATTAAAAATCCTACATAAAATTTCAGTTCAACAATTGCATTTTGGTTTTAATATTCTGAAATCTCCTGGTTATAGTTTTGCTGGGAAGAGGCTGGTAAGTGAATTAAAGAATTTTACTCTTGTTCCATAAGTAGAGTACAATGCCTCCTAGCATTATTCTGTAGACTCTTCAACAAAATGCTTGTGAGTGGTAAAATAATATGAAACAGTAGGTACTAGTTTGCATGTGTGCGTTTTGTAACCCTTTCCCTTGTGGGCTTTCAGAGCACCAAGTGTTCTTTATAGAGAGTAGTGAGCCAATCGTAGAGCAGCAGGGACTGATGGGAGCACAGGAGCATGATCTGTTCTCTCACAGTTTTAGAGACGGAAGTCTAAGATCGACTGCCGCAGGGGTAGTTTCTGGAGAAGGTCTCGCTCCTCCCGTTGCAGGTGGCGTTTCCTTACTATATCCCTTCATCCTAACATGGCCCTTTCTCTGGTGTCTCTCCTCCCCACCCTCCACCGCCCCTTTGGGACACTGAGGATCAAAGGCAGAGCTAGGCAAGTTTTCTCTACCCTGAGCAGCACTTGCCAGCCCTTCTAAGGAGACTGGTCTTATTGCACCCCTGTCCCCCCCAGGAGCTGGTGATGTGTTGATTTCTTCTTAAAGTTTCCATCTCCCAATATGGTCAAACTTGGAAATTAGGGATTCAATATATAAACATTGAGGGGACAAATTTAATGTAAAGCATACAGTAGAGAATGATGAAGGAAACCAATCCTCTGAAATGTCATTTCATTTCTCAGGTAAAACCACAGTCAACACTTAAACATTTTCTTACCGTGTTCCAAAAACTCTGAGGTCATACCATGGGACACTTTGAAAAAAGAACCTTTCAGTTCTGTCTGTTTTTGGTACCTGTGAAGGACCTGCCTGCTGTGGCTATGTGGGATTATTTCTGGGTTCTCTAGTCTGACATGTTGGTATACATGTGTGTGTTTGAGTCAGGGGTGTGCTGCCTTTGCTGCTGGGGCTCTGTAGTGGGATTTGGAACCAGGTACCATTTGGGTTGTTTGCATGTTATTTGGCAAATATAAATGGTCCTATAATAAAATCTTTATGAGAAGACATAGCTTAAAATCCTAAGTACTTGAGTTTGATGACAATATCAGCTAGTAATTATATTTCTCGACTTTTTCAAGTTTAAGAAGTATATTTAGCTCAAATATGTTCTATTTAGAAACATAGGATCTTGACAAAATCTTGGGCCAAGAATTACAGTTAAGAGTTAGAAACATGTTTTGTTTTTTGTTTTAGGCATCGCTATCTAATGAAGATCATGATGAGGGAGAAGATACAGCAAAGCCTTCTGGTTTCACTGCATCTACAGTAGATTAAAAAAAAAAGAACATTAAAATTATTCACTTTTGTTTCAGTGTTCCAATTTCATAATACCTGTTTATTTATTTTTGGTGGTAGGGACTGAATATGGGACCTCATGGATATTAGATAAACACTCTGAACAAAAGCTCCACACTCTTTTCTCTATGTAGACTCAGAGAGTAGACAGCAAGTGTCAGAGCTAAACTGAAAGAAAAACTATTATCCATCTTGGCATTTTTCTTATTTTTGTATCTGAAAAAGAGGAGCTTTCCAAGAGCCATAGTCATTCACAATGAGATACACCAAATGCAATTTTATGATGTCAGTTTTTGGCATTATAATCTATGTAACTGATTTAGTTGCAGACATCCTCCTATCTGTTAGGTATTTCCATGATGGACAATATGATTTTGGCATTTTAACATTAAGCTTTGTGCTTTGTGGAACATTGATAGTCCAATGTTTTAGCTATTCATGGCTGAAGGCTGACTTAAAGAAAGCAGGACAAGAAAGTGAACATTTTCTTCTACTTCATTGCTTGCAAGGAGGAGTTTTTACAAGGTGAGTGCATATGTTTAATCCTCAGCATTGTTTTGTTATCCAAGCAGAAGGTCCAACTTTAAATTTAGATAGTCAAATCTCAAGGTTCTCTCTTTGCAAATAGAGCAAATATTACTTGGTTCTTAACCATTAGTTTTATGTAAGTCATTGCTGAACTCTTAGGCCTTTTCTGGATTCATTAATAGACCCTTCTTCCTCCATCACCCCGCCCCCCACCCCTCCATTGCCTCCTGCAGTGGTTTGAATGAGAGGGTTAAATACCTCTGATGCAGGATGAAGCATCCTTTGCATACATTCCCAAGAATGATCCAGCTGGATCTTTACACTGATCTATGCCCAACTTCCCTAGGAACTGCCACACCCCTGATTTCCATAGTGGCTGTACAAATTTGCACTCCCACTAGCAATGGAGGGGAATTTCTCTTTTCCCACATCCTTACCAGCATGTGCTGTCATTTGTTCTAGTGATATTGGCCATTCGGACTGGAGAAAAAGGAATTCTCAAAGCCCCTGATGGCTAAGAATGCCAAACATGTCACTATGTGTTTCTCAGCCGTTGTGTTTCATCTTTTGAGAACTCTGCTTAGTTCTGTACCTTATTTTTAAATTTGGTTATTTGTTTTCTTGATGGTTAGTTTTTAAATTCTCTATAATTTTTGATCCTAACCCTCTAGTAGGTGTATGTAATTTGTAGAGACCTCTCCCCTTTCAGTAGCCTGAATGATGATGCCCACTATTTGCTGCACAGAAATTTTTAGCTTCATGAGGTCCCATTTATTAGTTGTTGGACTTAGCGCCTGTGCTGTGTCCTGTTCAGAAAGACCTTCCCTGTACAAGTGAGTTCAAGACTATTTCCCATGTTCTTTTCTATCAGATTCAGGGTATCTCCTCCTCCTCCTCCTCCTCCTCCTCCTCCTCCTCCTCCTCCTCCTCCTCCTCCTCCTCTTCTTCTTCTTCTTCTTCTTCTTCTTTGTTTTTTTGAGACAGGGTTTCTCTGTGTATCCTTGGCTGTCCTGGACTCACTTTGTAGACCAGGCTGACCTAGAACTCACCTGGAATTTCCTGGTTTTTTTTTTTTTTTTGTTTGTTTGTTTTTTGTTTTGGCCTAGATCTGTCTGCCTGCCTCTGCCTCCTGAGTGCTAGGATTAAAGGCGTGCACCACTATGCCTGGCCAGGGTATCTGTTCTTAAGTGTAGGTCTTGATCCATTTAGAGTTGAGTTTTGTTCAAAGTGACTTGTATGGATCTATTTGCATTTTCTACATGCCATCTTGTTTGATCAGCACCATTTGTTTAAGATGCTGTTTTCCCTTCAGTGTGCCTTTTTGGCTTCTTTGTAAAAAATCAAGTGCTCATAGGTCTTTGGATTTATATTTCTGTCTTCAATTTCATTCTATTGATCATTGTGTCTGTTTCTATCCCAATACCATGTTGTTTTTTATTACATATAGTTCTGTAATATAGCTTGAAATCTCAGATGGTGACACTTGCAGACATTATTTTATTATTCAGGACTCTCTTTATTCAGGACTCTCTTAGCTATCCTTGAATGAGTGTGTATGTGTGTGTGTGTGAATTTCTATATAAAGTTGAATATTGTGTAGTTTCTGTGAAAAATTGTACTATAATTTTGATTGGGATTGTGGTGACTCTGTGGATTGCATTTGGTAGAATGTTCCTTTTCACAATACTAATCCTACCAATCCATGAACACGGAAGATCTTTCTATATTGTGATGTCTTCTTCAATCCTTTATTCACTGTTCTAAAGTTTTTATATAAAGTCTTTCACTTGTTCCAGCAATGTTATCCTAAGATACACACATATTTTGAGGCTATTTCAAAATTTAGTGCTTCTCTGATTTTTTTCTCAGCTTTCTCAGGAAGGCTACTGTGGTTTTGTTGTTGTTGTTGTTGTGTTTGTGTGTGTGTGTGTGTGTGTGTGTGTGTGTTAACGCTACATCTTGCTACTTTGCTGAAAGTGTTTATCAGCTGGAAAAATTTCCTGGTGCAGTTTTTTTGTTTTTTGTGTTTGTCAATCATGAAGGGGTGTTGGGTTTTTGTCAAAGGCCTCTTCTGCATCTAATGAAATGATCGTATTACTTGACCTTTCAGTCTGTTCATGTAGCAGATTATATTTATTGATTCAAGTATGCTGACCATTCCTGTATATCTGGGATAAAGGCTATGGTGGATAATCTTTTCGATGTGTTCAGTTTGAAGTTCCATGAGGTACTGAAAAAAGCTGTACACTTTTGTGTTTGGATAAAATGTTCTGTAATATCTGTTAAGTCAATTTGATTTATGATGTCAGCTATCTTCAGTAGTTTTTGTCTTGATGATGTCTCTATTGGCAGGGGTGAGGTATTGAAGTCCCTGGCTATTAGCATGTGAGGGTCCATGTGTGATTAAAGCTGTAGTAGTGTTTCTTTTATGAACTTGAGTGCCCCATGTTTATCATCAAATTATCCGCTTGATGATTTTTTTCCATTAATGAGTATGTAGTATCCTTCCCTATCTCTTTGGATTAGTTTTTGTTTGAAGGCTATTTTGTCTATTAATATGGCTATGCCTGCTTATTTCCTGAGTCCATTTACCTGGAATACCTTTTTCCATCCTTACCCCCGGAGGTGATGTCTGTTCTAGGTGCTAAGGTTTATTTTTTGGATGTAGCAGAAGGATAATTCCTGTTTTCTAATCCAATCTGTTAATCTGTGTCTTTTGTTTGAGGAACTGAGACTGCTAATATTGGGCATTATCAATGAGTAGTGTTTATTGATTCCTGCTATTTTGCTGTTGTGTGCATATGTTTTCTCCTTGTTTTTATTTCTGTCCTGACATTTCTCAGTTCTTCTTCTTGGGTGTTGTTATCCTCATCAGACTGTGGTTTTCCTTTTAGTGCTGTCTGTAGAGCTGGATCGGTAGCTGGATATTGCTTAAATTTGGCTTTGCTTGGAATGTTCTTCTCTCTGTGTGTCAATTGTGGTTGATAGTTCTGGTGACTGTAGAGTGTCAGCTACCACCTGGGGTGTGTCAGAATCCGTAGAACGTCTTTACAGGTCCTTCTGGCTTTTGAGAAGTCAGCTGTTATTCTAATAGTTCAGCCTCTATATGTCACTTGTTCTTTTCCCTTAGAGTTTTTAATATTCTTTTTGTTGCCATGGTTGTTCTGAACATCTAAGGTGTTGATTATTATGTGTCATGGGAAATTTCCTTTCTGTTCCTGTCTATTTGGTGTTATGTATATTTCTTGTACCTTAATCGTGACTTCCTTCTTCAGTTTGGGGAGATTTTCTTCTATTGTTTTGTTAAAAATGCTTTCTTTTGACCCGAACTACTTCTCCTTACTTATTTCCTTTATTCATGTCTTTGCTCTTTTCTTTTTTTTTTGTTTTTGTTTGGTTTTTTTTTTTTTTTTCGAGATAGGGTTTCTCTGTGTAGCCTTGGCCATCCTGGACTCACTTTATAGACCAGGCTGGCCTCGAACTCACAGCGATCCGCCTGCCTCTGCCTCCCGAGTGCTGGGATTAAAGGCGTGTGCCACCACGCCCGGCTATCTTTGCTCTTTTCATAATGTCCCAGACTTCCTGGGTCTGTTTTTCCACCCCCTGGATCTTTTGAACCTGCATTTTCTTCTAGCTTTACTATTTTCTTTTACTGAGCTCTCAATGTCCTCTGATTTGCTTTCAACACACAAGATTCTCTCTTCTGTGTCTTGTAGTTTGTTGGTGTCTTAGCCAGTATTCCATTGCTGAAAAGGGACACCATGGCCATGACAACTCTTGTAAAGGAAAACACTTAGCTGGGGCTGTCTTACAGCTTCAGGGGCTTGTTATCTTCATGACAGGAAGCATGGTGGGATGCAGGCAGACAAGGTAGCTGAGAGAGAGGGGGGGTAGGGAGCATAGTAGGCCTGGCTTGGGTTTTTGAAACTCCAAAGCCCACTCCAAAGTAAAACACTTCCTTCAACAAGGCCACATCTCCTAATCCCTCTCAAGTACTCCCTGTTGACCCGGGATTCAAATATGTGAGCCTATGCAGGTCACTCCTATTCAAACCACCACAGTTGGCAAGATTCCCTCTGGGGTTTTTGCGTGAAATCCTAACATTTTCATTTCTGGTTTTATTTGTTTGGTTTTCTTTAGTGATTCTCTTTCTTTGTGAATTGATTTTATTTTTTATTCAATTATCTGTGTTTTCACAGACTTCATTAAGGAATTTATTCATACTCTTGTTAAGCTCCTTGAACATATTCATAATTACTATTTTGAAGTCCTTGTCTTGTATTTCAGCTAGATGGCATTTGTCAGGGCCTGCGGTAATAAGGCTACTGCCTTCTGGGAGAGACATTTTATCACAGCTGTTCATGTTTATGTTTTTGCACTCAAGTCTAAGTCTCTTGAGTTATGATGTTTAAGATGTTTCTTGGTGTTGATATTTGCTTTTGTTATTGTTGGGTGGGTGTGCTGGTCTTCAGTTACCTTCTCTGAATCCTAGGCAAGTGTTGTAGCTGTCTGGTTCCTGGTAGACATTGCCTTGGTAAGTTGGTGGTGACAGAAAAGAACTGAATGAAGATCGAGTCAACACCAAGAGGAGTTCCCTGGGAATAGACCTGTGGTGGCGGGAGGGGCTCTTGCAGGCAGGCTAACATAGGACAAAGGCTGCAGGAGGACAAAGGACAAGTCACAGGACAAAGGATAAGAGACAGGCATGGAAGGCACAGGGTCAGTCTGGGTCAGCACTAAGAGGTGGAGTTTTCAGTGAATGGAGCTGGGGATGGGCAGAGGGCCTTCTACAAACTGGCTGCTACAGGACTGAGTGTGAGAGTAACCAACGTTGTTACTCTTTAATCCAAACAGACATGACCATTTTTTGAAGCTGAGTAATCAAATGAGTAAAGGTACAAAGGTTCCTTATTTGAAGATAGCGCAAAGGTCACTTGCTTTTTGGTATTGCTATTTCTATGCATCACTGCTAGAGGGCCCGGATTTTCCAGATTCATTAATACAGGTTCTTGATTTAATAGAACATGTTGCTTTGTTTAAGAGAGACAAAACATGCAATTAGAAAGGAGTTTACTGGCTTTAGGGGAGCTAAAAAAAAAAACCAGTACTTACTTTTAGTCCTGGAAGTTCATACTTTCAATTAGGTGGTGATATGCAAGTAGATATATGTAGGCAAGATTTACTGTGTAGCACATATGAGCAATAAGAGTTATGCAGTTAAACTAATCAAAAGACATGAGTTACACTTGAAGAGGTTTGTTTTTATGTTAATCTTTTCATTAGCATGCAATGTAGTGCACTTCCTCAGGACATTTTTACACATGCACATCACTGTGCTGTGCTCACACGCATTCTCCCCTTGGTTATTCTCTCTTGTCTCTCTTCCTCATCTTTTTCTTCTACCAAAATTGTCTTATTTCTCTTTTCATGACTCTTATAGGTTTGACTTTCCATATATAGGAAACCATGTGTGATGCTTGCCTCTCTCCTAGTTTTTACATCTTTTTTCTTTCCATCCGTTTCACCTTTTAACCCCTCCTCCCCTTGGATAGTACTTCCTCCACCTTCATGTCATATATATCCAGGATCCAGCGTATTAGACAAAATATAACAGTTTTCTTTCTAAAGTTTGGTTTCTTTTGCTTACATTATGGTCTCCAGTTCCATCTATTTTCATGTAAATAGTACAGTGTCATTCTTTATGACTGACTAAAATGCCATTGTTAATACGTATCACATTTTCGTGTGTGTGTGTGTGTGTGTGTGTGTGTGTGTGTGTGTGTGTGTGTTGCTTATATGTGCCTTTGCACATGTGGGCAGCTGCACATGCCTGTGCATGCATGCATGGCCAGAAGAAGATACTGCTCTTCCCTTTCACCTTAGTACCTCCAGACAGGATTTCTTCCCGCACCTGACTCTAGGCCAGAAGTAAGGAAGCGATAGTGAGTCTCCTGTCTCCATCACCCATACCCCTGGGGCTACAGGCACTCACTTGGTCATGCTTGGTTTTGTATATGGGTGCTGGGATCCAAATAGCAAGTGCTCTTACCCACTGAGCCTTGTCTTCAGACTCCAACATTTTCTTTACCCAGTTGTTTGTTAATAGACATCTGGATTGTTGTGGTTGTTCAATCATTAATGTTTTGAGAGCGCTCCATAATGGTTTACTTAGTGGCTGCAGTGATTTAATTATTTACCGCACTCTGTAAATGTTCATTTACCCTAGTATCTTCACAAGCATATTTAGTTTTTATTTTAATGACAGTAGCCATTTTGACTGGTTTGAGATGGAATCTCTGTGAGTTTTGAGTTGCATGTACTTATCGGCCTTTTGTACTTCTTTTGAGAACTGTCTAGTTAATACATTTGATCAATTATCAATTAGATAATGTGGTGGTTTGACTAGGTATGTCTCCCATAGAATTATGTGTTTGAATGCTTGGACCATAAGAAGTGGCACTTTTAGGAGGTATGGCCTCGTTGGAGAGTGTGTCACCAGGCATGGGCTTTGAGGCTTTAGAAGCCCAACCCAGGCCCAGTGGCTCACTCTTCCTTCCTGCTGCCTGAGGATCCGGATATAGGACTCTCACCTGCTTCCCCAGCACCATGTCTGCCTGCACGCTGCCATGCTTCCCACCGTGATGATAATGGACTAAACGTCTGAACTCTAAGCCAGCCCCAGTTAAATGTTTTCCTTTGTAAGAGTTGCTGTGGTCATGGTGACTCTTCACAGCAATGGAAACACTAACGAAGACAGATGATCAGTTGTTTTGGCTTTTAGTTATTTGAGCTGTTTGTAGGTTCTAGCTTTTAGTCTCCTGTAAGATCAGTATCTAGCAAAGACCTTCATCCTGTGTGCTGTCTTTTCACCCTAGTAATTGTTTCCTTCATGGCAGGGAAGCTCTTGATCCCATGGAATCGTGTTTCTCATTCCTTGTAAGTATTTCATGAGCTGATGGAGTCCTTTTCAGAAAGTCCTTGCCTGTGTCCATATATGGAAATGTTTGCCCTACGTTTTAATAAAGCAATGTCACAGGTTTCATGTCTTACATGATTATCTATGGTGAGTGCATTTTTATATGGGGTAAGACATAAAGATCTGAAGTAACCATCTACATGCAGATAGCTGGTTCCCAGCACCGCTTGCTGAAGAGGTTCTTTTCTCTTGGGTGTGTGACTTTGTCAGGAGTCCTATGGCTGTGCCTCTGTGGGTTTAATTTTGACTCTTTTAGTCTATTCCTTTGTCTTTCTGTAAGGCCATGGATATGGAAGGTTGTCATGGATAACCTTCATTGTCACACTTGATGACATCTAGAGCATCAGGGGGCACGCCCCTTGCATGTCTGCGGGGGAGCATATAGCTTGGCTTAGTTGAGATGGGAAGATGAGTGGCACAGTTCCAAGCATTGGAATCCTGTATGAACAAACAGGAGAATGCAAGCCAGGCACCAGCAGCCATGGATCTCTGCTTCTGGACTGTGGCTCCAATGTGGCCGGCTGCTTTATGATCCCGTCTTGATGCCTTTCCTACTGTGATGGGTTGCACCCCTAAACTGTATGACAAAATAAACTTTTCCTTTATTAAGTTGCCTTTTCAGGTGTTTAGTCACAACAGTGAGGAAAAACAGCTAATATAGAAAAGTTGTCGTAGAAATGCGGCTGCATCTCTGATAAACCTGCTTGAGTGGCTCATACTGGTTTGTGGGAGGTATGTGGAAGAGTTTGGAACTCGGGACTAGAAAAGCAGAGCTGAGTGGGATTCTGTGGTGGGAATTTAGAAGAAAGAATGCAGAATGAAACGTGTACAGTTCTGACCTGGTTCATGAGGTTTAGGGGAGAATAGTCCCAGAGGGAAGTGTATGTAGAAGGAGACAGTAAAGGGTTGGATTCATTTGGAATTGATAACGGTCAATGGCATGTTAGGGGCTGTATTTCTAGGTAGGAAACTAGACAACAGAGTACACTTTGTTGAAAAAATATTCAATATGTACTAAAATATAGAAGAACTAAGAAAAATGAGAGAATTCCTTTATATTCTTAGAATGGGGAAAGCCTGTGGCTCAACATCTTGATGCTTTCAGGATGATGTTTAAATTTCCAGAAAGGTAGTGTAGATTCAACCATAAACCAAAGCACTTTCCAGTAGACTACAGTAACAACAAACAACCAAAAGCACAAAGAAGAGGGACATTAGGAAAAACATTTGAATTTGTAGCCTGAATTTTAAGGATGCGGGCCAGTAGGAAAGTGCTCACTCATCAGGCAGAAGGCTCCAGATTCTGTCCCCAGCACCACATGGGTGAGGGTGGCAGGGGAGGAAAGTAAAAGATGGTCTACTTGATAGGAAAATAAAGAGAGAGAGAAAAAAAGAAGCATAGTCATACATACAGAAGTATAAATGGTTTATAAATCGTCTAAAAGATGGCTAACTTCATTCATAATAAAAATGTAAAAACTACATTGAATATTTGTAATTTATCAGATTGGCAAAAATCCTAGTGATAATATATATAAATAGCTTTATAATTTATTGATCAGAGTGTGGATTTTGGAGTCTCTGTAGAGGGTAGTTTGACCATTTTGCAAGTAAGTATACTACAATATGTACTTTTGTATAATAAAGTCCCTTTTACTGTACTTGCCCACATGTGTATACATGTGTACAAATATTTAATTGTAACATTGTAGTAGTTGAATACAAGTTTAATTTCCATTGATAGAGTCATGGTATATCTATGCAGCAGCAAGCTGCATTGCTGTTAAAACAAATGAATAATACTGAGAGGAAAAAGTCAGGTGTGAAGACATGGTACATGCTGCAGTCACATGCTGTGATCGTTTGATGATAAAGGTTGTGAAAGGGGTCAATGCTTATATCTGCTTGTATGCACATAAAGAACTTGAGAATGTCTGCATGAAAACTAATAATAATACATTGTGGTTGTTGGGGAGGGTGGGGATCAAAAAATACAGTGTGGTAGAGATTAATCAACACATATGCCTTAAACAATCCTTGGTAAACAATTAAATGAACTAGAAAAAGAAAATCCACTGAATTCTGTTGGACAGTAGTGAAGGACATGTAACAAAAGTCCCTTCATCTTCTAAACTTTACTTTTTAATTCCTTAGTCTAGGACATGTCAGACTACGGAGACAAGTAGTGAGAAGTAAGCAAAAAAAAAAAAAAAGTTAGAGCACTTTATTAAATCCACGGGTTTGTGTCGAAAACTTGAGATTTCCTGAATTGTGGGATCATTTTCTTAAAAAATAAGACTAAATAGTGTTTGTGTTGGTAGATGTAAGGAATGCTGCCGAGCATCGTTTATCAGGTGTGTGTGCCTATCGCATCTAAGTACGGTGCGGTGCGTCTCTGGGGCAGGGATGCAGACCTGGTGCATGTCTGGGGCGGGGATGCAGACCTGGTGCATGTCTGGGGCGGGGATGCAGACCTAGAAGAGTTGATTCTGACAGCAGTGGAGCACTTCCTCCTCATCCTGCTTACTCCTTCCCCAGTCTGTTTCGTCTTGGAGATCAGAGATTTTCTTTGAAACTATTTGTGTTTTATGTGCACGTATTTTGCTAGTCACATAGATTTGCATCATCTTAAAAAGATTTATTTGTTTTTGTTTTATGTGTATGAGTGTTTTGCCTGCATTATGTCTATGTTCTACATGCCCAGTGCTCCGGCAGAGGCCATCAGGCATTGGATTCCCTGTAACTGGAGTTACAGATGGCAGTGAGTGGCCATGGGGTGGGGCTGGGGGGGCGGGGTGGGGGTGGGGGGTTGTGAGGTCTGCCAGTGAATCGAATCTTTGAGCTATTTTTCCTGCCATGCTTCTTATTTTTTTTACAAAATAAAATCTGTCAGCCTCTTTTAGGTGGGGTGTTTAATCTATTTCTATTCAGTGTAATTACTGATAATGTTTTTTTTTTTTTCTGGCTTACCTTAGAAGTCAGCTAGCATTCTCGTTGCTTCCCTGTGTAGAAGACCTATCTTCTCTATCTGCTGGACTCTGAGCAGTTAACAAGGATGTGGCCCTGGGTGGCTTTGTTTACATTCTCTCTGCTTAGACTCATTAAACTTCTTGGATCTGCAAATTGCTATTTTTGATCATGTGGAGAATATATTTTCATTAATATTTTGTCAAGTTGATTTTCCTCTTTTAGTCTCCTTTTCTTCTGCTACTTAAATTCTACACAGTGTTTTGAAGTTCATCTCATAGGTACCCACACTCCTTTTTTTTCCTCTGCGCTTTAGTTTGGTTTCTATTGAGCCATTACCTTAGTCTGTGAGGCTCCTATAACATTTAAAACATACCACAGGCCAGGTGGCTTTTAAGCTAAAGTAATTTATATCTCACAGTCCTAGAGACTATTGGGGTCCTGGCAGGTTAAAGCCTAGTGAGGTGGTCTTAGCCACTGTTCTGTTGCTGTGAAGAGACACTATGGCCAAGGCACCTCTTATAAAAGAAACCATTTAATTGGAGCTGGTTTACAGTTCAGAAATTTAGTCCATTATCAGCATGGTGGTACACAGGTAGACATGATGTGGAGAAGGAGCTGAGAGTTCTACATCCAGATCAGCAGGCAGCAGGAAGAGAGAGGCCACTGTGCCTGGCTTGGGTTTTTGAAACTTCAGAGCTCACCCCTAGTGATACACTTCTTCCAACAAGGCCACACCTCCTAATCCTTTCAAATGTTGCTACTCCCTAAGCATGTAAGTTTTTGAACCTGTGAGGGCATTCTTATTCAGACTAGCACAGAGGTTCTGCTTTCTCATTCTCAGGAGCTGCCTAGTTGCTGTCTAGTTGGTGAGAGGGTAAGATACACTTAGGATTTTACTTATGGGCCACAAATTCCACCATTTAGTTATCTCCAAAACCCCTCTCCAATATCAAAATGGAAATTAGTTTTCAATATATAAATTTTGGGGAACACAAATATTCAATCTATAGCACTTATCTTTAGTTCAGCAATCTGGTTGTAACTAAGTTTGCTGTTAATTCTGGCCAATTGATTTTGATTTTTTCATTTGCAAATAGAATTAAAAAATAATTTATTTAGTTGAATTTTACGTGCATTGGCGTTTAGCCTGTGTGTATATCTGTGTGAGGATGTCAGGACTTGGAGTTACAGACAGCTGTGAGCTGCCATGTGGGTGACTGGGAGTTGAACCCAGGTCCTCTGGAAGAGCAGTCAGTGCTCGTAACCACTGAGTGATCTCTCCAGCTGCAAATAGAATTTATTATTCAAATTATTTTGTTTTTCTCCATCCTTAGATGATAACATATTTATAATCTGAACAGAAGACAATATTTTACTTATATAGTGTTTTTACTGATGTAATGTTTTTATTAATTTTATTTGAGCATCATTGAGATGGCTTAGTGGGAAATGTCTGTGGTGTGGTATGCAAAGCTGACCTTGATCAACATAAAGATGCCCAAAAGTAGACCCCACAAAGTTGCCTTCCAGTCTCCACATGATTTTGAAGTTAAGACTTAATGATTTTTTTTGGATTTCCTCGGTGTCTGTTGTTTCTGATTTTGTTAATTTGGGTGTTTTCTCTCTGTCTTTTAGTTAGTTTGGCTAATGGTTTGTCTGTCTTGTTGATTTTCCTTGTTATGTACTTCATTTTATTTCTGATTTTGTTAATTTGGGTATTTTCTCTCTGTCTTTTAGTTAGTTTGGCTAACAGTTTATTTATCTTGTTGATTGTCTCAAGGAAAACCTCTTTGCTTTTTTGATTCTTTGTATTGTTCTCTCTGTCCCTATTTTATTGATTTTAGCCCTCTGTTTGATTATTTCCTGTCATCTATTCCTCTTGGGTGTGTCTGTTTCTTTTTTTTTTTTTTTCTAGAGTTTTCAGGTGTTCCATTAGGTTACTTGTATGGAATGCCTCCAATTTCTTTATGAAGGCACCTAGTGCTAACTTCCTCTTAGCACTGCTTTCATTGTGTCCCGTAAGGTTGGGTATGTGTGAACTCATTTTCATTGAATTCTTGTGTCTGTTGAGGACTGCTTTGTGATGGAGTATATGGTCAATTTTGGAGAAGATTCTGGGATGGGCTAAAAAGAAGGTATATTTTTTTCTGTTTGGGAGAAATGTTCTGTAGATATTTGTTAAGTCCATTTGAGTCATAATGTCTGTTAGCTCCATTATTTCTCTGTTTAGCTTCTGTTTTGATGATCTGTCCATTGGTGAGAGTGGGGTGTTGAAGTCTCCCACTTTTAATGTATGGTATTTGATGTGTGATTTAAGCTTTAATAATGTTTCTTTTACAAATGTGGACACCCTTGCATTTAGGGGGTAGATGTTCAGAATTGAGATGTCATCTTGGTGGATTTTTCCTTTAGTGAGTATGATGTGTCCTTCTCCATCTCTTTTGGTTAATTTTGGCTGAAAGTTTATTTTATTAGATATCAAAATGGCTACACCAGCTTGCTTCTTGTGGAAAACCCTTTTTCATCCCTTTACTCTGAAGTAATGTCTGTCTTTGATGTTGAGTTGTGTTTCTTGTATGCAGCAGAATAATGGACTCGGGTTTTGCATCCATTCTGTCAGCCTGTGTCTTTTTATTGGGGAATTGAGTCCATTGATGTGGAGAGATATTAATGACCAATGGTTGTTAATTCCTGTTGTTTTGATGTTGTTGTTGTTGTTATTGGCAGTGTGTATGTGTGTGTGTGTGTGTGTGTGTGTGTGTGTGTGTGTGTGTATGTGTGCTTCCCTTCTTTTGGTTTTGCTGGTGTGGAGTTATTTATTTCCTATATTTTTTTGGGTGTAGTTAACCTCTTGGGGTTGGAGTTTTCCTTTTAGTATCTTCTGTAGGGCTGGCCTGGATTTGTGCCTAGATATTATTTAAATTTGGTTTTGTCATGGAATATCAATCTATCTATGTGTCATCTATCATCTACTTATTTGTCTGTCTATCTATCTATCTATTTGTCTGTCTATCTATCTATCTATCTATCTATCCACCTATCATTCATCATCTGTCTACACATCATTATATGTGTGAAGCAACCGAGGGCAGGTAAGGGGTTCTGATAGGTTTTAAAGTAGTGCTTAGGTTGTCTTTCTCTTAGCCTCAGATTGCTTCTAAATAAGCATCAACTTTTTAAAATTATGAATTTTATCTCTAGGATAGTATCTAGTATTTATTTAAGTTATTTTAGAAGAAAAACCTGAACAGGTGTTCTGTCAGAGTCTTTGAGGTTTTTTTTTCTGTTTTTAAAAATATCTTTATTATGAAAATGCCCAGAGTCCCTTTGTCAGTTGGTATTAATGATTTGATAAATTAAATGGGAAAGATTCAATCTCCTCTTCAGCCTTCACATTGTGAAAGGAAATGTTCTGTGCTGAGGTTAAGATAAACCAACAAGCACTAAATTGGGGCTTGTCTTTTGGACTGCAGTAGTTAAAGATTCCAGAATCTGGGTTTGGACTTTAGGTTGGCCTACTACTCTCCATATAAGTGTCAGTGAATCGTTTTACTGTCTGCAGCCTTAGTTTTTCCAATTGTGAAATGAAAACAGCTCCCAACTATCTCATGATTATTGTAAAAATGAGATATAATCATCTGTACTTAGTAGATAAAAGTAGATACATCACACAGACACTTAAATTTCATGAGGGCCAAATCTCAGTGAAGCCTGTGAAGTGATTATAAGGAAATATACTGGAGAATATGTGTGGAAAAATTCGGTACTTACATATTATTTCTCTCTCTCTCTCTCTCTCTCTCTCTCTCTCTCTCTCTCTCTCTCTCTCTCTGTATCTCTCCAGAAAAATAAAATAGGCCACAAAATGTTTAACTGCATTGACTTGATCAATAGGTGCTAAATAATAGTAAGAGAAAAAAAGTAACAAGGTCTATTGTAGGGTAGGATGTCTGTAGATAATATTATATGTATTTCAAAAACCTAGAACGATTTTTTTGTAAATCTTCATTATAAAAAGTAACAAGTACTTGAGGTGTTATGTTTAACTTGATTTAAATATTCAACATGTACATGTTTTGAAACATCCATGTCTCATAAATATGTATTTTATCTTTTACATGTTATTTTAAATGAATTTAATGTCTAAAAGTATATGACTGAAGAGAAATGCTCACGTTTACTTTACAGGTTTTGGTTTGCCTTGAGACAGGGTTACCATGTGGCTTTCAAACACAGCCACAGGAAGAACAATGTCACGGAGGAACAGACGGATCCTCACAAAGAAGCTATTGACACAGCCACCGACTTGAGCATGCTCAGGCTGTTTGAGACCTACCTGGAAGGGTGCCCACAACTCCTCCTCCAACTCTACGCCTTCCTGCAGTATGGCCAGGCAAATTTAAGTCAATGTAAGTCTTTCTTAATGCTCTGGGCTACGTGTATGCCACTGAGATCCTATCGTAACTATGGAAATCTTAGCATTGTTTTAGAAACCTTTAATTCCTAAAAATCACTTTTTGAAATGAAGTTCACAACGTGTTTCGATTATCAAGAAATGTGTCAAGCTATAATCTCTCTTTCTGGTCTTCATGTTCCTTCCCTGTCTGCCCAGTGAGGGACTACTGCTCTCAGTCACTACACAGTCCTCCAGAGAGCCTGGAAAATGTATGCTGTCTTTTCTTTTCTTTTTTCCCTTAAGACCAAGAAGACAGCAACTGGCTTTTTGTTTTGCATTTTGTTGTACATCCTGCAGAACTGTCCGAATCAATACAGGGAGGGTTCCCCATCCTTCTTAGCACACACAGCATGCTACAAATGACAGATAAACCACAGTTTACCAGCCACTCTGATATGTATATTAATTTAGGTTGTATTTTAAAATATTTGACTATTAAATGATGTGACAAGTTAACTTTTGCATCTTTCTGTTATAATGCTGTCCTTATTGTTGCTGTTTTTCTTTTTTCAGTTGATCCTTTTTATTTAAAATAGATTTTTTTCAAACAATATATCCTGATATTATCCTAAGGGATAATAATAAATAAAATAACATAAAACCCCAAACAAATTGGACAGAAACCCACTAGTTTGCACACACAGTGATACCATAAAAAGACAAAACCAGAAGCCATATATATATATATATATATATATATATATATATATATATATATATATATATATATATATACACACAGAGGACCTATAGGATAATAAACAAACAAATAGATAAAGTCAAAAGAAAGAAAGAAAAAACCCGACACATGCTTTATAAAACAAGGAACCTCCAAAGATAACCTTAAGTTCATTTTCTGCTGGCATCTACCATTTACTGCTGGGCATGTGGCCTACACTAAGAGTGCTTTGGTTCCCCCACTGAGACTCCCTTGGAGAAAACTAAATTTTCATTTGCAAATGGTTATCAAATGGATATGACTTCTGGGTTTCCACTTTTCTTTCTTTGTTTCTTTGTTCTCTCTCTCTCTCTCTGTCTCTCTCTGTCTCTCTCTCTCTCTCAACACAGGGTTTCTCTGTGTAGCCTTGGGTGTCCTGGAACTCTCTTTGTAGACCAAACTGGTCTCAAACTCACAGAGAGTGCTTGCCTCTGTCTCCAGAGTACTGGGATTAAAGGTGTGCATCACCACCGCCCAGCTTGTTCTTTTTTTTTTTTTAAGGGAAGAATTTGAAGAAAGTTAATTAAAAATAGTAGGAGGGGGGAGGAGATATTATTTAGAAACAGAGAACTTGGTAAATGAGTTTCTGTAGGTATTTAGAATAAAACATATAGGTCTTAGAAGAGTCTTTACAAAGAAAATTTAACGCATAAGCATTTATGAGATCAAACTTAATCAAAACTGTTTATGAGGGTTTCCATCAGCATATTCTTAAGGATACAAATGACTAGAAGAAAGAAAGAAATTTGAATGAAAGTGTGCCAAAATGTTAAGTATGGCTGCTACTACTAGTTGAAAGATGAATGAAAAATTTTTCATCTTTTTAATGTTTTTGGATGTTATTTGATGATCATAAAAATTATTCAAAATGTAAAAATGCAGTATTATACCATTAAGAATATCATACATCATGGCTAAATGAGCTTCATTTCAGAGATACTAGGTTAGTTTAACACACTCAATTCAATAAATGTAATATATTATATAAATAAACTTAAGGACAGGAGATGCAGAAAAGATTTAAAAAGGTGTCACATGCCTTTGTGATAAAAGTCTTGAGATTAAGAATGGATGGCTCGTTCCTCCAAATGGTAAAGGCCATATGCAATAAACCTCTAGCCGATATTATGCTACCATTAAAACTGAAAGCAGCCTCTAAAATTAGGAACGAGACAAGGACTTCTGTTCTCATCTTTGTTACTCGGGAGAGAGCTCAAAGTCCTAGTCAGATAAACAAGACAACAGAAAGACATAAAAGGGATAAAAGTGTGAAAGGAAGACGTCAAACTGTCCCTACTTGCAGACTGTATAATTCTACACTACAAGGCTCCACAGACTCTGTCACAAAGCTTGCAGACCTAATAGAGTACTTCCAGTAAAGCTGCAGGACACAAAATCAATATACGAAAACCAGTGCCTTCAGACAGACAACAAAGACCTCACAGAGAAGACACTGGAGAAATGAAGACACTGGAGAAATGAAGTACCTAGGAATAAACCTTGTTAAGGAAGAGGAAAACCTGTGCAATGAAAACTTCAAGATACTGGAAAAAACCAAAGCAAAACAAAGAAGGTGCTAGATAATGGAAAGATTTCCTGTGGTCCTCGCTTGGCAGAACTAATAAGGAGAAAATGACTGTGTTACCAAAAGTGATGTCCAGTTTTGATGTGATCTCCATATGAATTCCAGTGTCAGATTCCGTAACTGCTAATTCCTATCTACATAGTTGTAATAAGGTGAACATTGAGAGCTTTCACCAAACACCATTTTGTTTCACATTTGGGCCGTTAGAGGGAGAGGAAATTTTAGGAAGGCCATGTTTATATGTGTTAAATTTTCCTTGTTCTGAAAAAAAAAAAAAAGAAGTCAAGTGAGCAGTTTCTCCTGCGGATTAACTCAGGCTGTGTGCTTTGTGAAGCGTGCTAGTGCACGTCAGAGGGGCAGCTAGTGGAGCTCACAGGCATGTCTTCCTGCGGTTACAGCTCAGTGTCGGGAATGACAGAAACCGACTGCTGGTTTTCCTTAAGGCTAGTAGAACTTTTAAAACCACGTGGATGCATAAATTTGGAGGAGATCGAAGCCAGGTGTGGTGGTGTACACTTGTAAGTCTAGCACTCATAAGTCTAGCTCTCAGGAGCCTGAGGAAGACAGGTTAACGTGAGTTCAAAAGTATCCTGGACTACACAGTGAGACTCTGTTTCACAAAACGAAACAAAAAACACCCCCTCACCCAATATAAAAACCATCAATCACATGGGATAGAAAGATGGCTTAGCAGTTAAGAGCGCTTAGTGCTCTTGCGCAGGGTTCTAGAAGCTGTGTGAAGACTCACAGTCGCCTGTAACTTTAATTCCAGAAGGTTCCGTGCCCTCTTCTGGCCGCCGTGGGCACCAGGTACATGCAGGCAAAGCATCCATAGACGAAAGACTTATAAAAAAAATCACTGGACAATTTAGGAGAAAGTGATATTTTAACAAAACAAGAGGAAAAAATTAGTTCAGATCTGGACTGGTTTGTGCCAAACTCGAGAGGAGAAAGGTGTTCCTAGCCCGTCCTCATCAGGAGACATGACTGAAAATGTGGCTGTGCACGCGCAGATCTTGGCTGCTGCTCACTCAGAGTCACTCACATTCTGTGATCTCTGTCACTATTTCATTCTGACTTTTCATGTATTTGACTCGCCTTTTAAGCCACCCCCTGCTTTGACCGTGAGGTAGTGATGGCTTGTATTTCCAGAACAGTGATGAACTTCTGCTCTTTGCTGGAACAAAATTGGTAAAGGTGTCAAACCTATAGGACATTGTGAACTTCAGAGTCTATTTATTCATGTGACTAAGGGCCTGTAGATTATGAGAAAAGGTTTTGTTAATGGTGTACACGTATGTTAAATTTTCTGTTAAACTGTCTCATACCCCATTAAGCCATCTCTCAGTAAATTCGGTATGTGTACAAGGTCAAAACCAAATAGTGCAGGAAGCCTAGACTTATAATTGTAGTGTGTAATCAAAGTATTGTTTACTGAATCTATTCAAGGTAATTCTAGAGCAGTACAGTATGGTTGATTAGCATACCAACTTTCTTTTTTTTATTTTTATACTTCTTTTTCTCCTTTATTAATTTATTCTTGTTACATCTCAATGGTTATCCCATCCCTTGTATCCTCCCATTCTTCCCTCCCTCCCATTTTCCCCTTATTCCCCTCCCCTATGACTGTTCCTGAGGGGGATTACCTCCCCCTGTATAGCATACCAACTTTCAGAAGGTTTTAGTTTCAAGTCTCAGTTCCTTCACATTCTAGTGCACGATAAGAATCAAGTAATATATTTCCTCAGCTCCTCTAATGCAATATGAGGCTATCAAACAAAAACTGCCCTCAAAGGATTAGATAAGCAAACCACCTGACGTTTTGGTGTGTGTCCACAGCACTAAAGCATGCACGGCACATGCTAATTTTCTATTACTATTACCAATAATATCGTTACCATTCCTAAACCAGCATGCCTTTTGTTTTTGTTTGTTTTGTAGATGCAGTCATCATGGTTTCCTGCTGTGCTATTTCTTGGTCAACGGTTGATTTTCAAATAGCTCTAAGGAAGTCATTGCCTGATAAACGTCTCCTCAATGGACTCTGCCCCAAACTCACATATCTCTTTTACAAGTTGTTTACCTTGTTATCATGGATGCTGACTGTAGTACTTCTGCTGTTTTTAGACGTGAAGGTTGCTTTGGTTCTGTTGTCATTTCTTTGGATCATGGGATTCGTATGGGCACTTATAAACCGAACTCAGTTTTGCAGTTCCGCAGGTATGGAATTCTTATATAGGGTTGTTGTTGGATTCATCCTCGTGTTTACGTTTTTTAATATCAAGGGACAGAACACCAGATGGCCAATGTCTTGCTATTACACTGTAAGGGTGTTAGGCACCCTGGGCATCTTGGCTGTGTTCTGGGTTTACCCTCTCTTTATTTTTAATTCAGACTACTTCATCCCTATTAGTGCAATCATAGTTCTCAGTCTTCTTCTTGGGATTATTTTTCTAATTGTTTATTATGGAGTTTTCCATCCAAACAGAAATACAGAAACACAACATGATGAAGTTGATGGAAAAGCACCTCAGAGAGATTGCAGAATAAGATATTTTCTAATGGACTAAGTTATGAACTTATGAAAGATGTTTTATTTTTTGTTTCGTTGCCTAGTAAAGAAAATGTCTGTCATATGCATGTATTGTTATTTATTTTCTCACCTCTGACTTGAAATGAGTTATAGTACAGGGCCAAAAAGGGCATAATAATATTTTATTCTTAAAAATGATTTTTTCTTTGTGTTGCTGAGGATGAAAGTTGGAGCCTTATACATGCTACCCAAGCATATTCCCACGGAGTTGCACCCGCAGCCAACTCACTGGTTCCAAGCAAATAAGTTCAGAGGTCAACACCAAGTGTCTTCTTTGATCACTATTTATGGAGACAGGATCTCTCTCCCTGAGCCCAGAGCTCCGCTGACTCGGCTAGTCTAGCTAGACAGCTTGCTCTAGAGATCCTGTTTCTGCTTCCTGAGCACTGAGATTGGGGAGGCCATAATGTTTGCCCAAGACCCCAACTCTGGCTCCCCGCCCCTCGCCGCCGTGCTTGTCAAGAAGCACTTGTCCACTGTGCTACCTCTCTGTGGCCCCCTCTGTCTCTGTCTGCCTTCCTCTGTCTCTCTCAGCCATCCCAGTGGATATGAGGTGATATTTTTATTGTTTTATTTCCAACTTCTATATGTAGGGATTCTGATCATTTTTAAATGTGTTTATGGCTATTGGCCCACCTTCTATAAGGATTTGCCTGTGTCCAAAATAAATAACTTTAATTAAACAACAGCCACCAATCCCACAAGTTGATTTAAAAAGAGCAGAGTGTTGGCAGTGACCAAGCCCTGTCCGGGCAGTTCTGAGGAGTCCATTTTGGTGCTAGGAGTAATTAAGAGGACACTTGTATGAGGCCAGGTTCCTGGAAACCCCAAACCTCCCCACTGAGCTGCCTTGACTTCTGTTCTTCATTCTTCACTGTGAGCCTTGATGGATGAATCCTTAAAAATCCATTTTTCTGTTACTATTAGAAACACTGGACACACCCTATCTAGTCTTATAACCATAAGAAACTGTTGAGTAACTCTTTAGAATAGGAATCCTAAAGGATAAAATAGATTACCAAGAATCAAAGCTGTTTGAAAACATTTGGTACTAGCTCTGTGCTGGCACTGTTGGGGATCCAGGACAGATGTGGACAGAGTCTGCTGCTTGAAAGGGGCACATGCCAAAGCTTTGACAAAAGCCAAGGGGCATGCCCCATGGATGTCTTCACTTACCAGGAAAGTGGGACAGAGGGGAGGACATCCTATTGGGATGAGAGAAGCATGGGAGAATGGCAAAATCCAGAGGGTACTAGAAACCTACAAGAACATTATGATGGGCAGATCTGGGTCCAGGGGTCCTGCTCAAACTATGGCACCAGCCAAGGACAATACGTGGAGTAAACTTCAAACACCTGCCCAGATCTAGCCAATGAACAGGACATTGTCCACAGTTGGGTGGAGAGTGGGGTCTGACTTTCACATGAACTCTGGTGCCCCATATTTGACCACATCCCCTGGATGGGGAGGCCTGGTGGCACTCAGAGGAAGGATAGCAGGCTACCAAGAAGAGACTTGATACCCTATGAGCATATACAGGGGGAGGGATTCCCTCTCAGTCACAGTCATAGGGGAGGGGAGTAAGGGGAAAATGGGAGGGAGGGAGGGATGGGAGGATACAAGGGATGGGATAACCATTGAGATGTAATATGAATAAATTAATTTAAAAAAAGCCAACAGCTGTCTTTTAGAATGCTTACTGAAGTACACCCCCTGTGCTGTAAAAGTCAACAGCAGTGTGGAAGAACTACCCCCCTCCCTCCCTCTCCCTCCCTCCCTCTCCCTCCCTCCCTGTCCCTCCCTCCCTCTCTGTTCACGTGGGTGAGTACAGATATGCGTGAGCCACAGTGCACATGTAGAAGTCAGAGTACAACTTTAAGTGTTGGACCTTGCCTTCCACCTTGTTTATTGCTGCGTGCCGGGATGCCTGGCCTGAGGGCTCCTGGAGATTGTTCTGTTGTTTCTGTCTCCTGCCTCATGGCAGGGGCACTGCAATAAGAGATGCGTTATTTATGAATGTCGATTCTAGGGATCTGAACTTGGGTCTTCATACTTCACACAAGGCCGCGCTCCCGACCCAGCAATCTCCCCTTCTAGAACCATTTCCTTTCGGAGGAACTGGAAATCTGTAGTTTACCTTGGGCACAAGATTGTAACATGTTTTCTTTCTTTTTTTTTTTTTTTTGGTTTTTTGAGACAGGGTTTCTCTGTGTAGCCTTGGCTGTCCTGGATTCGCTTTGTAGACCAGGCTGGCCTCGAACTCACAGTGATCCACCTGCCTCTGCCTCCCGAGTGCTGGGATTAAAGGCATGCGCCACCACACCCGGCTCATGTTTTCTATTAAACCTGAATCCTGTGATTTTCTTTCCTTTGTTTTTAACAGGTTTTTTCCAGATACAGAATTCTGGGTTGGTAGGATATTTTCAAGTTTGGGGTACTTATTTCATTGTTAGGAAATGATTCCACTTATTTCTGGCCTCCATGTTTTCTGATAAGAAATTGGTGGCCAGCCAAATTGTTCTGTGAATGTGTTGTTACTTTCTGGTGGGGCTTGAGATTTTTATGGTTACTTTTGCTTTGCATTAGTCTGACCACTGTGATAATGAGTGTGGTTTCTTCCTTATCTTCATCTCAATTTGTGTTTCTTCAAGTTTCTAGAAAATGTACATTTTTGGTTTTCACCAGGTTAGGAAGCATCTGGCTGTTGTTCGCACCCGTTTTCCTCCCTTTCTCTGCTCCTGAACTAGCTCTATTCACAGCTATGCTAGCCTTATTATTAACAGCCTACATATCTCTGAAGCTTATTTTTCCCAATTTATTTCCTGGTTCCTCAGATTAGAATTGTCTACAATGTATTAGTATATTTTTCTTTCTTAGAATTTCTGTTACGTTTATTCCATTAATTAAAATTCATATATTACATGATTGTTTTATAGAATTTTCATGGTTTCTAAATGCTAAAGTTTTATATGGTTTTATTCACCATATGCATATTTCCCTTCATCCTGCTGCTTTATACTTTTAAAATGCTGATATCCAGGTCATTCTGGGATTGGTCTCCATTTCTTGCATCTTTTCTTGTGAATGGGGCACACTTTTATGCTTCCTTGCATATATACTAATTTTGAATTGTGTCTTGGCTTTATGAATATCTCCTTCAGACCTTCCTTTTTATTTTGAAACTCTTAATTACACTTATCTGACTTATGTGTGTGTGTAGACTTACATGTGTGTGGGATCAGAGGATACTTTTGGGTTTTCTGATTTCATCAGGTGAATTCAAGGGATTGAACTTAGGCAGTCAGCCTTGATACAGGCATCTTTACCTGCAGAGCCATCTTGGCTGCCCTAAATATTAGGCTCTCTTGATTCTGTTTGTTCCTCACAGCGGTTTTATTTTCTTTTTGGCAGGCATCTTACTTGAACTTTAAACTTTGAATATTAAGTAATGTTTATCCTTAGGAGGCTGCTTAGAGCATGTCCTTCATGCATACAATTCAGAACCAGCCAGATAGCCAAGCATGGTTAGTACATGGAGTAATTTTTCATCTCTGCTGGCTTCCTCATTTCCAAGAGTACCCCCTCCCCTTTGAATAGCTCAGGTCACAGCACATTTTGTCACTTGGGCCTTAGCACCACGGAGACTGTAGATTTTCTAATAGTAGTGATTTTTTTTAAAAAAATAAGAGGTCTAAGTTTGCACTTGTAATTTTTATGTGTGTGTGGTGTGTATTTTGTGTGTGTATGTTGTCGTGTGTATGTGTGTGTGTACTTGTTAGTGTGTGTGTCTGCATATTTGTATGGAGGCCAGAGGTCTCTTTTGGGCATCTCTCCTTGACCACTTTCCAGGGTCTCTCATTGAACTTGGAGCTCATTAATTCCGACAGTCCATGTTGCCAGTGAGCTTCATGGTTCTGCCTGTCTCAGCACAGCACCAGCTTTTCTTACAAGGCTGTGCCTTCATTCCCACTTCCCATGGGCTCCAGGGATCCTCACCGAGCTCCTCAGGCTGCTGCTGCATCAGCATCAGCATCAGCATCAGCATCAGCATCAGCAGCAGGCACTTTTCTAACGGAACCATCAGCCCAGCTCTGTCTGGGGTCTCTGCGCTGTTTCTTCTTTTGAAGGCCACCTCTTCCTGTTGTTTTATTTATCTTTGGAGTGCTTTGGAATATCTCCTGGACAGTTCATAGTGGTTATTTATGGGAGTTGGACAGTAGCCATGATTGCATATTTACATCTTCAGTTTCTGTAATGTTTGCCAATCTTATTATGATATTACCTTAAGTAAACACCTCATTTAAAGTGTTCTTAGCTAACCATTTAATTCTCTTATGTCCACATATTTAACCCTTATAACGACTTGGCGACATAGAAAACTGGGATACCTATTAGGTTCCCAGTCAGATACTAGCAGATCAAGAGAGTGCATTTAGGATGGAGTCTTCCCTCCCACTCAGCAGCCTGTGACGCCAGGAACCGGAGAGTGCAGAACTCTGATGGCTAATTGAAAGAACGGGATCTGAGTTGCACCCTGGGCCCCAGGGAAACACAACATTCTAGACTGCCCAAAAGCTCATAAGAGTACCATCTAGCTGGAGGCTTTCAGTAAAGAGCAAAGACACGCCATTGCCGTCCACCCCGTAAGAACCCATCCAACATGAGACTTTAGGTCCCCAATTGGAAGTTATCTGTTGTAGGGACTCCAAGAAATAGTGTAAACTTACCCAAAATGCTGGTTGAAACAATGATCTCTCTGACCATCACACACTCCCACCCCTAGGGAGTGTTGCCCATGCAATGCCCAAGTGATTTCAGCCTTGGCCTAAGAGCTGGGATGGCGTCACTGGTACTATGAACAATAGTTAGCCACATATTTAAATAAGTGGCTAGAGCCTAGTTAGACGGTTTGCTTAGTTTGTCTACTTTAAAGATGAAAATGTAATATCTAATTTTAATATCTAATAAATTTCTTTTTATCTATTTATCCCTTTTCCTGCCTCATTCACTTACGGCTTTGAACTTTTAAGATTTAGGTTTTTAGCCCTTTCTCCATAACTCTGTATATATAAAAGGCTTTTGGAGTTGGAGAGATGGCTCAGAGTTTAGGAGCACTGGCTGTTCTTCCCAAAGGTCCTGAGTTCAATTCCTAGGAACCACATGGTGGCTCACAACCATCTATAAGGAGATCTGGTGCCCTATTCTGGTTGTAGGCACAAACAGGCAAAATACTGTAAAAATAATAAATAAACAAATCTTTAAAAATTGATAATTTCTTTATCATAATTTCTTTTCATAATTTGTGTACCTCTCTCAGATAAATTGTCATAATTAAAGGAAAAAAATTGATAGATTAACACAGAGAAACCCTGTCTTGAAAAACCAAGAAAAAATTGATTTGCCTGAAAGTCATCTTCACACCTCCACACATGCTGTGTGGGTCATGCACACACACACACACACACACACACACACACACACACACACACAGGAACAGGCACATGCACACCCACACATGCACACACATAGGCACATACACGCACGCACCCAGGCATATGCACATGAGCACGTGCAAGGACACATGCACACACATGAACAAGCACACTAAATGTAATACGATTCTAAAAAAATGGGGAAAGAGAATAATGAACAATGGTTTTACTTAACGACATACAAATATGCCTAAACCTTTCATGTTGACTGTAACTATGGATGCTTTCCTCTTAGAATGATATGCCTCAGAACATTTAGCTTGAATCAGAATTACCTGGACAGCCACTAAAATAGACTGATGGTGTCGTCACCAGGTGACGCTCGAACTTTGATGTCTGAAATTCCCAGGTGCTGCTGATGCTAGAGAACCGCTCCTGAGTTCTGAATCAACAGCTGTTAAGAACTACTTTCAAAGTAACCACTAGAGGGCAGTGGAAGCACAGGCAAATTGGACGCACTGCTTTTTCCTTCAGTTTTTCTGCTAACTTGTTACTACCACAAGCCACGAGACTATTAAAACCACTCATCAATTTATTGCATTATTGTTCACTCGCAATTGTACTGTAGAGCAGAGTTTGTGCTGAGGCGGTGGGAGTCAAGTTGACAGGGTTTAGCGTCATCTGGGAGACCAGTGTCTGGGCATGCGTGCGGGAGCTTCTCTCTTTTAGATGGAGGTGGGAGGACCCACTCTAATTGCTGGACAGGATTAAAAGGAGAAAGCAAGCGGAGGAGTATCAGCAGTCGTTGAGTCCTGTTTCCTGTGTGTGGGTGCAAGTGAGCACCTGCCTCCTGTTCCTGGCACCCAGCCTTCCACGTCACGACAAACTGCTTTCTGGGAGTCGAGATAAACCCTTCCTTTTTTTTTTTGCCATGCAATTAAACACTAATACAACACCCTTCTTAATTAGTGACTTGACCAACAATTACTTGTTACTGTATTGTAGAACTTAACATTTTAAATTAGGATATATTGATTGTATAAAACAACAGGTTTCATTGTGATAATTTATGCATGTACATAGTGTTTTCAACCATATTCCCTTCTTACCCTGTCTAGTACTCCTTCCATTGCAGTTAATCTTCTTATGCCCTATGTATATATGTATGTATGTATGTACGTATGTATGTATGTATGTATGTATGTATGTATGTGTATATGTATACATATATAATTACTATCATTTCATACTGAGTATTACCTTGAGAAAACAGAGTACTGTGTGTCAATTCTTGCAAATACCACTACCATTACTATTATATGATTATTGTGAGATGTGTTGATTGGATGGACATTTTATCAATGCTGTACACAGGTATGACACAGTCACCCTTCAGATATGAAGGATTCAGAAGACAGCAATAACACTCGAATCCTGTGAAAGATGGAAATTCTTCGCTTAGAGTGGCCTGTGTACTGACTGCTTTTACGCCACCTGTTGCTTCGCACACCACAGCACCATAACCAGTTCAGCTGCCCCTCTTGTTCCAGCTCTTACCCACCACTTGTTCACATTAGCTTCCCAAATTTATCTGGTTTCTTCTGTGTGACTCCAGGCCCAGATTCAGGATTCTGTCTCTCTCTTTTGGGGGAGGAGGCTCTCATGTCTTTTCTTTTTGATGCATAACCTCCTAGTGTGCCCGTTTCCCATGATACCCGTCCCTGCCAGAGATTCCTGTCACCAACTGCTTCTGAGATGCTGTTCCTTGTTGCCCTGGCTGCACGCCATCGATTGCTGGTTCTCATACAATGAGCTGCCAGGGCCAAACAAGTTAACCCACATTGTGAGAACACCAAGGAGGACTGAGCTGGCTGTTTTATGAGTGAGACTAACACTTCCATACAGAGTCTGATGGCATGAGAAGCAAATGTCTTTTTTAAATAACACCATCATGTCAGCAAGCAAGCGAGCAAACGTTCTGGTTTTAGTAGGACAAATGTGATAACTATAGGCAGCGGAGAAATGCTGAGAATGGGAGAAATAGTCTCCTCCAGGGAAGAGCACACCAATTGGTTATTCAGTATCACGTGGTGAGCCCAAATAAAGTGATAAAGACTGCTAGTTGAAGGCTTCCTGGGTTGCTGGCCAACCCAGCTTTCCAAGCAGTTGGTGCAAATGCAGAGCCACATTGCCCAGGAGTCAGGGTGGCCTCACAGTCAAGCGGATCACTCTGAAGACGCTCGGATATTCCTTTGTGCAGGCTTCTTCCAAGACCCTGGGCAGGGCTGAGCATCACTGTGCTTGCATGTTACACCTTTCTGTAAAATGCCTTGACCTGTGAAGGCCGACTGCACCCTGCTCACTTCTGTGTCAAATGGCATCAGGAAAGCAGGGGTTTTGAGGAGCACTGTTTAAAGGAGGCTGCAGTGGGGGATACGCTTAGCTGGGGCACACTGGAGAGCAATCATGTAATTCGTCAGCCGTGTCTGTATGGCCTTAAGTCCATGCAAGCCCTTTCATTGAAGGAGAAGCAACCAGCTGCCCTCATACCCACGGAGCCAGCAGACCTGACTGTGTCAGGAATGGCAGCAGAGCGAGCATCATGGCAGGAAAAGGTCCTCAGCCTCCAAACCCCTTTCCTTTTCTTCCCTTCCCTTCCTTTCCCTTTCTTTTCCCTTTCTCCCTCTCCTCTTCTTTTTCGCCCTCCTTCTCCTATAGTATATGGATACTTTTTTCTTTTTTTGAGAAAGAAAGGGTCTCTCTATGGAGGTCAGACCACACTGACCTCCAAGTCAGAGAGACCAGCCTGCCTCTGTCTTCCAAATGCTGACATTAAAAACATGTGCCACCACACCTGGCCTACAGAGACCCTTAGTACAACCAGCTCATAGTCAAGGAGATGAAGAAATCTCAGATGGCTAGTTAGTTGGAAGCACTTGAGAATGTTTGTGGAGTATGTATTCATGCATACGCCTAGATGCCTGGTAGATTTCATTCAATGTACAAATATTTTTCTTACTTTTTTTTTTAGACCCAGGTTTCTGGAGTTATGGTTGCTATAAGATTATTCACTGGGAAATGCTCACCTAGCAGAGCACAATTTACATTTTATTCTGTGGTTGTGTGCTTGTAAATCTGAGTATAGTCCTCTTGAATAAGGGGCTATAATTCCATGTCCCTCAGACAACTTTGTATAGAGTGTGAAGTCCCTTAGTAGCAGAGCACTGCTCCTCTTCTTGAGTCTCTATAACGAAACTGTGCTTAGTTGGTGAAGTACTTGTTTAGCGTGCACAAAGCCCCGAGTTTAACATCCAATACCATATAAGCTGGTGTGGTGAAACATGCCTGCCACCCAGAACTCAAAAGTGGAGAGATGAGGATCAGAAGTTCAAGGTCCTCTTTGAATACCTGGGGAATTTGAAGCAAGCCTGAACTATATACATGAAACTCTCAAAAAAAAAAAAAAAAAAAAAAAAAAAAAAAAAAAAAGCAAGCAAGCAAGCAGCATATTTGGTTTTGAGATTGCTGTGATAAAACACTGACCAAAAAACACTTTGGGGGAAGAAATGGATACATACCTTACAATGCTCTTGACCACTGAGCAATCTCTCCAGCTTCTCTCTTTTTTAATTATATATTTTTTATTTAATAATTTTATATCCTGATCCCAGCCCTCCTCTCTTCCCAGTCCGGCCTTCACAATTCTCTCATCCCATTTCCCTTTCTCCTTCTTCTCAGAGAAGGGAGGGCGGGGGGAGGGGGGAAGCTAAGGGGTACCAACTCACCTTGGCATCTCAAGTCACAGGAAGGCTAAATACATCCTCTCCCACTGAGGCCAGACAAGGCACCCCAAGTAGGGGAAAGGGATCCAAAGGCAGGCAACAGAGTCGGAGACAACCTCTTCTTCCAGTGTTAGGGGACCCACATGATGACCATACTGCACATCTGTTATATATGTGTAAGGGGTCTGTGTCCAGTCCGTGCATGCTCTTTGGTTGGTGGTTCAGTCTCTGTGAGCCTCCATGGGCCCAGACTACTTTGCTCTGTAGGTGTCCTTGACCCCTCTTGCCTCTCTTAATTCTTCCTCCCATTCTTCCACAGAACTCCACAAAACTTAGCCTATTGTTTGGCTGTGGGTCTCTGCATCTTTTTCCATTAGCTGCTGGATTAAAACTCTCTGAAGACAGTTAAGTAAGGCTCCTGTCTGCAAGCATAGGGGAGTATCATTAATAGGGCCAAGTGTTGGCTCTCTCCCATGGAGTGGGTCGCAAGTTGGGCCAGTCATGGGTTTGCCATTTCCTCAATCTCTGCTCCATTTTTATCCCTACATTTCTCGTAGGCTGGGCAGATTTTGGGTGGAAGGTTTTATGGGTGGGTTAGTGTCCCTGTCCCTCCCATTGGAAGTCCTGGCTGCCTACAGGAGGTGGTGGCTTCAGGTTCCATATCCCCCACTGTTAGGAATCTCCACTAGGGTTGCCCCCACAGAATCCCAGGGGCGTCACCTGTCCCAGAGATGCTCCCCCACCTATTTCCATTCTCTCTACTGGTCCTCCCCCTTTCCACCCTCCACTGTTCTCCCTACACCTGATCCCCACCCATTAACCTCCCCACCCACTTTCCCACACAGCTCCCTCCCTCCATCTACTTCAAGTATCTACTGAGAGGCATACCCAAAAGATGCTCCACCGTACCAAAAGGACAGTTGTTCAACTGTGTTCATAGCAGCTTTATTCGTAGTCAGAAACAACTTAGATACCCCACAACCGAAGAATGGATAGAAAAAGAGGTGGTACATTTACACAGTGGAATACTCCTTAGCTATTAAAAACAAAGGCGTCGGGCTGGAGAGATGGCTCAGAGGTTAAGAGTGCTGCCTGCTCTTCCAAAGGTTCTGAGTTCAATTCCCAGCAAACACATGGTGGCTCACAACCATCTATAATGAGAATCTGGTGCCCTCTTCTGGCCTGCAGGCAGAATACTGTATACATAATAAAAAATGTTAAAAAAAATAAAAACAACAACAACAACAAAACAAAAACAAAGGCATCATGCAATGTTCAGGCAAATGGATGGAACTAGAAAAGATCATCCTGACTGAGGTAACCCAGACCCAGAAATACCCATATGGTATATAATCACTTATAAGTGGACATTAGCCATGTAGTACAGGATAACCATGCTACCATCCACAGACCCAAAGAAGTCAAGAAGGGGCCAAGGGAGAATCCCCGAGTCTTGATTAGCCAGCAGTCTTATGTAACAAAGATTATTTGCCTGGGATGGCACCACTCATAGCAGGGTGGGCCCTCCTACAGCAATCAACAATCCAGAAAACACGCCACAGATTTTCCTACAGGACAATCTGGTGGAGGCAGTTCCTAGGTTGAAATCTTCTTTTCCCAGGTGAGTCTAGGTTTGTGTCCAGTTGATGAGGTTTCTGACCGAGGCAATCAAGCAGTCTATTAGTATGTCTTCCTGAGGGCTGACTAGTAGTGCAGTCCTAGAATGTCTTAGTAAATGCTGGTTGCTTAACCAATTGAGCACTACTTCAGAGAATGATTTGTATTTTCTTCCGTGGTCAGTAGATAAGAGCTAGTTTTTTTTTTAAAAAAAAAGAATTGTAGGTGACATTTTGTCAATTGTCAAGGATATGAAAATGGCTGTTGCAGTCTGTTCTTTCCCCTAAAACAGCTTTACCAGTATGCAAGTCATGTACTGCACAGTTGACCTAGTTAGAGTTCTTTGCCTTGACCTTTTCCTGAACGTCAGCCATCTCTGGAGTCAGTCTGAGAACAATTTGCCACCTCAGAAAGAAACCTTTAGCATTAGATATCACCTCAGTGATGGTTAATTTTCCATGCCAGCATAGCCTAGGCCCCAGGGACAGACATGTGGCCAAATATTATTATCATTTTTATGAATACTTTTGGATGACATCAACAACTAATGCACTTGAAACATCTCCTCTCCTTATCTCTCTCTCTCTCTCTCTCTCTCTCTCTCTCTCTCTCTCTCTCTCTCTCTCTCTCTCTCTCTCTCTCTCTCTCTCTCTCTCTCTCTCTCCAGGGTTTCTTTGTGTAGCCTTGGCTGTCCTAGACTCGCTCTGTAGACCAAGCAGGCCTTGAACTCACAGCAATCCACCTGCCTCTGCCTCCCAAGTGCTGGGATTAAAGGTGTGAGCCACCATGCCCAGCCCATCTCCCTTCTCTTAGTGTGGATGTGCCACATCTAATAGACTTGGGGTTTAGATAGAAAGAATATTGACCTCTGATAGACAAGAAAAAATTCTGACCTTTGGACTTGAACTGCAGCCTTGGCTCATTCTGTGTCTGCAGTTTATTGGCCCACAGTGGAGATCTTGGATTTGCCAGCCTCCAAAATAGATTTAATGCCAGCAAGAATGGGTTAAGGGATATTCAGATTGCCTGTGCCTCACAGGCTCACATATCTGAATACCTGGTTTCCAGCAGGTGGCACTATTTTGGGGGACCCTTGGGCACCCATGGCTTAGCCAGCAGAAGTGAGTTGCTAAGGGCAGAGATTGAAGGTTGTATACACTTCTGGTGTTGGCCTGAGCACTGTTTCCTAATTTGCCAACATGTAAATAGGTTTTACAGCAAGCTCCTGGCACAGTGAACCAAGCCATTCTAATCACCATGCCTTCTTGGCACAGAGGACTGTACTGTGTGAAACTGAGTGCCAAACTAAACTTCTTCATTTGCCACTGTTGGCAGTTTTGTCACAGTGATGATGAAAAGTAAGTGGTAAAGCATTGTTTCTAGGTGTGTTTGTGAGGCAGGGGAGAAAGGTGCTTGACTCTGTGCACTGGGCAAGGAAGATCTGCTCCCACCTAGGGTGGAAAGGCTTGGTGAAATCAACCAGCTGATACCATAGAAGAAAAAAAAAAAAGCACAGCTGACCTGGGCAGCTGTGGGAAGTTGAAGTGCTGTCTTCTGGAGCAAAGTTTTTCTGCAGGCTTCCATGGGGCTGAATCATGGTTATTGTTTACTGTTTTTATTCAGAACTATATGGTGAGTGTGTGTGTGTGTGAGAGAGAGAGAGAGAGATGAGAGAGAGGGGGGAGAGGGAGAGGGAGAGGGAGAGGGAGAGGGAGAGGGAGAGGGAGGGGGAGGGGGAGGGGGAGAGGAGAGAGAGAGAGAGAGAGAGAGAGAGAGAGAGAGAGAGAGAGAGAGAGAGAGAGAAGCAAAAAAGCAGAGCAAAAATGCAACAAAGCGTTCCCCCAGTATATGAATCCTGAGGATTGAACCCAGGCCATCAGGCTTGGTGGCAAATACCCTTGGCTTTTCTGTGCATATTGATACACTTCATACTTTGCCACATTGCTGTTCATTTTTCTCCTTTTTCTTTGATTTGCATAGTCTGTATCAGATAATCCTCAACTCACTAATTCTTCTGTCAGTTCAAATATATTCTTTAGACTATCTAGCAGCTTAAAATTTAATTTAATTTATTTTTATATTATTTAATTTAATTTATTCTTTTTGTGTAATTTCTATCTCTTTATTGGTAATCTCTATTTGGTATAGTACTGGAATATACCTTTATTTGCTTTTTATATCATATTTTAATTTACATCTACAGATAAATATTAAGGTGTATATTGTGGGATATTCACCAGAGAAGACTGGACATGGATTTAAGCCAATAGAAAGTCTTTATAAATGTAACTTGGTGCTACACTGGGATCTCAAGCACCCAGTGTTCTCAGGGTGAGCTTTCAAGCACAAAAGCCATGTTCGGGGTTGACACACCTCAGTTAACAAGATCAGTTCACCAGAAGCAGATCTACAGAAGCCGACAGGCAATGCTAGTACATTTATAGACTTTTCCATAACTATGGGCTTTGATAGATTAGGTCTTTGTTTTCATTTTGGCTGGTGGCGCCATCTATGTGCTAAGTTTTACAGCCCGATATGGCACTTATATCATTGAGTTGTGCGACAATGGTGTCATAGTTAGTTGTTGTCAATTTGTCAACAAGCCTAGGCACACCTGGGAAAAAGGAAACTCAGTCGATGAATTGCTTATGTTAGATTGGCCTGGGGGCATGGCCGGGTGGGCATTTTCTTGATTGCTAATGGATGTAGGATGCCCAGCCCACTGTGGGTGGTACAGTGGGTTTGGGATAAATAGAGAGGAGGCTGAGCTAGGCAGCAGGAATGAACAACAGGTAGCTTTCCTGCACTATTTCTGCTTTAGTTCCTGTCTCTGGGCTCCTGCCTTGGCTTCCTTTAATGGCAGACTGTTACTTGGAGGAAGCATAAATTGCTTTTAGTTGGTCTTTTATCACAGAGAAGTAAGCTAGAACAGAAGGCTACTTACAATTTTTTTATTTTTTATTTTGTGATAATGGGCATTGGGTTACTTTTACAAGCAATGTTTTTTTTTCCTGGAGTTTTGTGCACCTCTTAATTTTCTGTGGGTAGTAGTAATACTGGATAGGTAATGTGGTCAGTGGTCTCTTACTCTGGCTGCGGTACTGCTATTTGTTTATCTGTTCAGTGATTGGCTCTTTCCGGTCCTTCTTGGTGGCTCCTTCCTCCACAGTGTTAAGTGGTAAGGCTGCCTTCAACTCTTTCCCTGACCACACTACTGCTGAACAGCACTTGGCTCGTCTGCTTGCTGTCTACAGCAGCACTCGGGGGTGTAAAAGTTCCTACATACCAACCCAGTCACACCGTGACCTTCTGGAAACAATTCTTCCAGTAGTCAGTACTTGACGTTTGACCTAAACCCAAGGGGCACCCTCCCATCTATCTTATTTTTCAGTTTTCGTCTTTAGAATTAGCTAGGAAGTTTAGACTTCTTAGTTGGATTCATCAGACTCCTGGTCTCTTTTCCTTAACTCCACTCCCGTCTCTCCATCTCCTCTCTGCCAGTATCCTTTCTTCTGTACCGCAGATCAAACCCAGGACTTCATTCCTCATTGGTTTTTCACATAACCTCCACTGTTTTTTTTTTTTAATGTGTATGTGTGACACCATGGAGACCAGAAGACAGCATCGGAGCCCCTGAAGCTGGAGCCCTTTGCTGTGGGCGCTGGGAGCAGAACTGGGATCCTCGGGAAGAGCAGCAAGCCATCTTAACCACTAAGCCCTCGCTCCAGGCCTACTCTACCACTTTGACAGTACTACTGTGTTAAATTTTACCTTAACGCTTTGCAAATCAAGTCAGGCTCCTTACAATTGGTTAGGAGCCACTTATTGCCTGCTTTGAGAGCTGAGGACTGCAGCAAGCCCCCTTCCCTGGAGAAGCTGTATGGGGCGGCTGGAGTGGGCCTGAGGCCTTTGCTTCTCTTTGGGGCCTCAGTATTATTGGTGCGCTATGCTCAGTGGACCGTGACCTGGTTCCGTAGTTGGAAGCTTCTCTGCTTGACCACCCCTGTCTAGATTGGACTCAGCACCAGAGAGCCAGAAGCAAGATAAGAAACACTTGTTCCTCCTGGGAAGTAGCACGGCGCTGTTGAAAGCTGGGAAGTACGGATCTCTGGAGTTTTTCTTGGCTGTGACTGTCTGGGTTGATAGCACTGAGACGGGGTGGGGGGGGGGGTGGGGTGGGGGGGGTAGGGTTGGTGGTGGTGGTGGTGGTGGTGGTCGTCGGGGGGGCGGTTGGTGGAGCACGGGGTGTGGCCTTTGCTTTCAGCAAGGTTTTGTGCCCCTTGGAGGTAGACTGTCTTCCTTTGCTGCTTGCATGTAAAGCTGTGTTTTTAAAAAGACTTTTCACCAGCGTTTCGGGGTGGTGGTGGGGAAGTTGTGATAGAGATGAGCAACAAGTTCGGGAGGAAGCTGACTTGAAATGGCTCACTTAAAAAAATGAGCTTTATTAGGAGAGAGAGCCTTGTGTCCATGGGTGCCATGATCGGGCCCTGAGTGGAAAACATCACAGGCATTGTGAGAACATTGCAAAACACAGCTTTAAGCAAAGGAATAAAGGAGAGAGCCACCATGGACATTGTGGGGCAGGAGGGAAGCAGGCTTTCAGAAACAATTCATGAACAAAGGGGCTTTGTTCATCCTGGTGTACTGTCGAGAAGTTTTATACCGGGAGATTTAATTCAACAGAGCCTACAAGTCAGGTGCTGCTGATCTCTCTTGCAGTTTTGAAGGCACACCACAAGTTCACTTCCTCTTCCTCATCCTCTTGTTCCTCTTCTTCGTCTGAATTTTAATTGAATTTAAGCACAGCTTTCATGGGACATGCCCCTTGGGCTAGTGTCCAGATATAGTTAGTATATACCGTTTGTCTCTTTCTGCTTCTGGGTGAACTCACTCATTATGATCATTTATAGTTCAATCCATTTGTCCACAAATTTCGGGAATTCCTTGTTTTTAATAGCTGAGTAGTATTCCATAGTGTAAATGTACCACAGTTTCTTTATCCATTCTTCTACTGAGGGACACTTAGGCTGTTTCCGGGTTCTGGCTATTATGAATAAGGCCTAGCCAATGGACAGGACATTCTCCACTGTTGAGTGGGGAGTGGGGACTGACTTTCACACAAACTCTGGTGCACCATATTTGACCACATTCCCTGGATGGGGAGGCCTGGTGGCACTCAGAGGAAGGATAGCAGGCTACCAAGAAGAGACTTGACATCCTATGTGCATATACAGGGGGAGGAGGTTCCCCTCAGTCACAGTCATAGGGGAGGGAAGTAAGGGGAAAATGGGAGGGAGGGAGGAATGGGAGGATACAAGGGATGGGATAACAATTGAGATGTTATATGAATTAATTAATAAAATATTAAAAAAGAATTTAAGCACAGCATTAAAAACATTTTCTTTGTTTTTCCTCAATATCTCTTTTGCTTATTTAGCAATTTCACACAATGTGCTCTATCATACTCACTTCCCATTCCTCCCAGGTCCTCCCCCCTTCCCCCCTCTGTGAAATAAAGAAAGGAAGGAAAGAAGGAAGGAAGGAAGAAAGAAAGAAAAAAGAAAGCACACCAAGTCCAATTTGCGTTTTTCTTATACTCACTGAAGTACGGTCTAACTCTCTTTTTTTTTTTTTTAAATATTTATTTATTTATTATGTATACAGTATTATGCCTGCATGTGCTGCATGCCAGAAGAGGGCACCATGAGCTACCATGTGGTTGGTGGCTGGGAATTGAACTCATGACCTCTGGAAGAGCAGTCAGTGCTCTTAACCGCTGAGCCATTTCTCCAGCCCCCCCCACCCCACCCCCCAGTCTAACTCTCAGTGGCCAGTCCTTTAAAGACAGCTGAGTCGTCCCCCACCCCCTCTGCCAGAAGCCATCATCTGTGAAGGGCTACATGTCAGCAACCTTATCACAATTTTTAATGACTCTCTTCAATGGCTTCCTGGCTGGGCTGTTTCTTTTTTTGGGGGGTGGGGTGGGGATGTCAAGAATCCTTTAATGTCTCCCATTCCCAATTATGAATCTGTAATCATTGATACCATTTCAGAAGAAACTTCCTGGCCTGTACCAGCCAGTGGCAGCACGGACCATGCACATCCACACAGCCTCTGGCGGCAGCACGGACCACAGCAGCCACACATTAGGGGGCAGAGCCTGTGCGAGCTCCAGGCTGCTGCACGCCACCCTGCTAGGCAGTGGTGCGCAGCCCCATCCACCACAGCCACCCTCTTACACTTGCTGCAGGTGCCACACATCTCTAGCTCCACTGCTCTCTGTTCTGCCGTTTTCCCCATCTCTTCATCCCACACTTTCATCAAAATGGCATCGCAAACTGCTGTGCTACATAGTATATATATTTTGCCCAAACAGCTTTACATGCAAATACTTATTGCAATGAACCATTGGTCTGGTTCCAGGCTTCCAGTTTCTGAAGTACCATACATACTGCACTATCGCTGGGACTTGCCTTGGATATCCTGTTGTGGCCCAGAATCATGGTGATCTTTCAACTGGGCAGTGAGTCTGAGCACAGCATCCAAACCAGCTCCAGGCTGCTGCACATCTCCCTGCCTGCCGCCCCAGGCATGACCGTTATTGTGCTTGCAGCCTGATGCAGTGCCATGGCTCCACACTCTTCTCCACATAGCAGGGCCATTTCTTAATTCTGTCTGATGGAGAGAGGACTGACCCGGTCAGCGGGGTCTTCAATCGGTACCTCTGGAGGGGGCAAACAAGTGGGGGGGGGACAGGAGACACTAAGAAATGAGGGCAAGTCTGGATTCTGATCAAGCCCATTTATTGACAATTTTCAGAGAGTTTTTATAGGCATGGGGGCATGGGTATTTGTGTAAGTTAGGGTTGCTATGGATACCTAACTTTGGAATGCTCCAGCAGGTGTCTACCTTTACAGCTGATATAATCACAGAAGAGGAAGAAATTCCAGAGAGAAAAGGAAATTGTAAAAGCTCTGCTTAGTCAGGAAAACGTTCCCGGAACTGTTGCTTGCCGGCAGCTGGCCTTTAATCTGATTTTTGCCAGTAGTCTTACTGGAAAAGCTAGTTTATAGCCAGAAAGGAGTAGCCCTTACTATGAGCTCGGGGGTCTTAGAATGACTGTCCCCCACAATAAACCACAACAGGTGTCTAACTGCCGAACCACGACAGGGTCAGCTGGTTTCTGGTAAATGACAGACTGTTGGAGAAATAGGAACCTAGGTTCTGACAAGATGGCTGAACATTGGCCATATACCCGTACCCAACAGAGGAGGGGCATGGTCTGATTTCTCCAGGATGTAGATCTGGTCTAGTCTCTTAGAGGGACCAGTATCTTCATACATCCCCCCCCCCCCCCGCAAAGTGACCCAGTGATCAGTATCTTTTAAAAAGTTAACTAATCAATTAACTTTACATCCTGATCTTTACATTAACTTTACATACTTCCTCTCGCCTCTTCTCCCTGTCCCAGGCTCCCTTCCTCTTCCCTCTCCCTCCATCTCTCCTCAGAAAACGGGAGCTTCCCCCTTCACCAAGCCACCCCAGCACATCAAACCACATCAGGACTGAGCATGTCCTCTTCCTCTGTGGTCTGGCAAGGCACGCAGCAACAGAGTCCATGTCAGAGACATTCCCAGCTCCCCTCACTAGAAGCCCGAGCTGCCCGTTGGCTACCTCTGTGTAGGGGGCCTAGGTCCAGTCCATGCATAGTGACCAGTATCTTAAAGTGGCAATCCCACAGTCTGACAAGTAAGCCAATGGAGTTCCTCACGGTGCTGTGCTGGCTAGCTTGACACACGCTAGCACCATTTGGGAAGAGAAAACATCAGTTGAAAATGCCTCCACCAGACTGGCCTGTAGCAAGTCTGTGGGGGGCATTTTCTTGATTAGTGATTGATGTGGGAAGGCCCAGGCCACAGTGGGCACCACTACATCTTGGAAGGCTACTTGGAATATGTTCAGAAGAAAATAAGCTGATGATCCAAGGGAAGTGAGCTAGTAAGCAGCATTCTATAGCGGTCTCTGTTTTGGTTCCTGTCTCTAGGTTCCTGCCATGCTTGAGTTCCTGCTTTAGCTCTCCTCAGTGATAGACTGGGATTTCTGAGTATAAGCCAAACAAACCCTTTCCTTCCCAAGCTGCTTTTCGTTATGGGTGTTTTTCACATTATTAGAAAGTGAACTAGGACAGCTGTCATGGCACATAGATGTGCTTGACAACCGTGTATTGATATGATATTATGAAGATTTTTATAACATATGTCATTAAAGTCTTCTATTTGTAAGAATTCAGGGCCTTTCAGGACCTATTTAATCATATATATGATCATATATATAAAATTATATATAAATATATAAAAAAATATATATAAACTCAAGTCTTCCTAGATGACGTACAATCAAAGATGTTCTGGGAGACCCAGTTCACAGTTATTGTATTTTATTCTGCTGATCACTAAGGTGTGTTTCATTTCTACACTTTTTACCAGAATAAGATAACCAAATATCAGTGTCTCCCTCACTTAGCCATGATGTGCAAATGTGTCTTTTAATTAAGTACTTTCTCTCCTTCCTTTGCATGGTTGACAGGACTAAGACATCACAGAGACTTTCAAAAGCCTTGTGTTTTGTTTTATTTTGGTTTAGAGATGGAATCCCACGTAACCCAGGCTTGCCTTGGACTTGCTAGGTAGCAGAGGATAGCTTCGAACTCCTAGCTCTCCTGTTTCTGCTTCCCAAATGCTGGCTTATAGGCGTGTGCCAAAACTCTGTAAAGAATTCTTCCAATTTTGAGTTGAAAGTGAATTTTCAGCTATTCAAGAATTGCCTTGCCAACACTCCTACTTTGTTATGGAAGAATATATGCTTCCATTGTAGAAATCTTCTTGTAGCTCAGGCTTACACACTATCAGCCACTGAATGTTCCTTATGTTGGTGAATTAGGCTTTACTAAGAGCACCTTCTTCAGGAATGGGTAGAACCTTTAAAATGAAAGAAAGAGGTGGGGAATGACAGGAATTTAAAAGGAGAAGCATCGGGAAAGGAAAAGTGAAAAGGGAACAAAAAGAAAAAGAATTCTAAGAATATGGTGGAGATATGGGCATATGCAGATGAATCGTTTTTCACTGTGGGCAATGTCTGAATATCATGGGCCTGACCTTGCCGTTTGAATCTAACAATAAACAGAAAACAAGTGCTTTTCCAAAGTCTTTGAAGTTGTTGTTACCATACCTTGCAGTAATATTTCCAGTAAGCTAAAGAGACGGTAATAAGCCATTTCTTCCTGTTTTGACTACTGTCATTGTGTAGGAAAGGGACAGCGTCCCATGGGCTTGTTTTAATGAGCCTGTTGGTATACACCGTAACATCTGGCGGCTTTGGTGAGCTCACCTGATGGGCCACAAAGAACTCTGATTTATGAACCCATAATTGGGCTTCCAATAAACATCTGTCAAAGTAATGTATTAGTCCAAACCAAAGCCTTCTTTATTTATTCATATAAAACAGCACTTAACTTTCAACCAAGAGTTGCCTATCATCAAAAACACTCTATAAACGAATCAACTCTATGAAGCCATGTTTCTAGGAGGGTACAGCTCATTTTAACTCCTCAGAGGACCTAACATTCTAATTGACGTGGTTTTTTTTTTGCCATATCCTATTATACTGTTATTTTGAAATAATATGTACTTAATGCAATCACTAAGTTATTTGTGACTGATTGAATCCAATGGCATTTAAAATTCTTGTTCAGTTATTGATTTCAGGCACCAGTCTGTAGCTATTTCCAATTCCTTTAAGACAACAGATGTTTGCCTGTTCTGGTTACTTCTAAGACAAATAGGACATACCTCCTGGCTTGCAGCTAGTTTGTAGGGTGGTAAAGCCCTGGATAAGATAATTACTGATTTTTAAGTTAAACATCCAGCTACTTTAAATGTTTGCGTAATAACTGACTAATCTTTGTTTGCCATGCAGCAACGACGTATGCCACATATTCAGCTCGGGAACTCATGCCTTAGAGTCAGTCCACTGCACGGCACAGAGTACTTTATGAGATATTATTTTAATGCTCAGTAGTTGCTACCACCTTTTGTTCTAGAAGTAATATATATTTACCATTTTACATCTAGAATTCGGTAGCATTCGTTATACTAAGCATGACCCTACTACTGCTGTTATTTAGTTCCTGGGTGTTTTCAACCGCTGGAGCCACTAAAGAATAACTTTTTATTCCTCTCTGAGAGACCCTGGCAAGCTCTCTTTGACTTCTGATCTTTTTTATTTAATTACTCTAGAAACCTTTTTTTTTTTTTTTTAATTTAATCACACAGGACTGTCTTTTTGTTTCTGATTCATCTCACCTACAGTGTTTTTAAGGTTCCTTTGTATTTCAGCATAAGTTTGTGTTTTACTGCTTCTTATGGCCCTTTCTATTGTATGTGTGACCACATGTTTGTTTTCAGGGGTTTGCTTTGTTTTCACGTGTTTAATTTTGTTTCAAAACCATCAATAGATGACTGGGTTGCTTCTGTCTTTAGGATCCTGTGAAGGATATTGGGATGAATGTTGATGTTCAGGCCTCGGCACCAAGTCCCACGTCCCACTCTGAGGTCTTTTAGGGCTAAATTGATGAATCACATGATAGTGTTATGTCCAACATTTTCCTCTGTGTTCAATTTAGAAATAACCTCACTAGCCTCCCAAAGCTTTACTGTCTGTTTTGTATTTAAGCCATTCCGAAAATCTTTCTCTCTTGTCATTCAGCAACGAGTGGGTCTCCTGGGTCCCATGTCCCGCAGGTCCGTCCAGGCACTGCTTGCCTCTGGCCGAGAATGGACGGACCTCAAGGTCAAAGGTCCCAAGGTCCCGTTTCTTGCTCAGAGCACGCAGGGTGAGACTCATGGCCCGGGCGCTAGGCCAGGTTCCCGGTCTCACCGCGGGAGGTGGAAAGTGAGTTTTCCACAGAGTGTTACAGTTCAGATCTTTTAGAAGGAGACCACAGGTCTCGGATGGCGTAGAGACTCAGGAGCCTCACAAGCCCATGACGATACCAAAATGTGTTACAGCCGATCCTGCAGAGACCAGCCAGAAGGCAATGAAATTGTCAGCTTCAGAAGGCAATGGAAGTTCCTGGCATTCCAAAGGCCTGCGATGATACCGCTCTTTGGTTAGGGTGTTGGGGTAGGCATGGCAGGGGATGGGGGCAGATGCCCTGAAGGCAGGTTGGATGAGATGAAGGCCTGTTTGGTGCTTCCCCAGTGGTCGGTACTGGTTTTGACATAATGGAGCCGACAGTTCTGCACTCCAGAAAATGGTGGCAAGTGGCTGGAGGTTGGCAGCCCCGGGGGCGATCTAGAAGCACGGTGCATTCTTAAGGAGCTCTTCTTCCTGTATATGTTTAAGAACCCTTCCCGACTTCTGTGGGCGAGAACACGAACCATTCTGTTACACAGACCATGAGACTATGCTGTGAGTTTGTCTTCTGTATTTTACCATCTCTAGAGACCTAAGTATAAGGTCAGGAATCCCCAGTAGGTGCTGGAGATATATCTCAGTGTGGTGTGGATTCCATCCCCAGCATATTTATATACGTGTATACATAGACGTAGACACAGACACAGACACAGACACACACACACACACACATGCACGTACACATACACATATAGATACACACACACACACAGAGACACGCACAGAGGCTCCATGCATGTTTCATCTGAAATAAAATTTGAGAATTCATAGCTGCTGCTCTGGTCCTTGTGAATTCTCATTGGTGTTATTCTTTATAATAAATACTTTTCATAAATAATAATACAACATTTAATATATATTTGTATGAAAATGTCCTTAGGAATAATTAGTATACACAGTAACTATAGTCAATGCAGATTTAGAACACATTCATGTAAAAACAATAATAGTATATACATTCAATTAATTTGAACTTTGGGCCCTAAAAAGTAATTTTAGATTTCAAAAGAAGTCTGGAAGCTATTTCCAAAAATTTGTTTTTCCTCTCTCATCTTTTTCTAAAATATTTATTTATTTATTTATTTAAATTATTTAATTATTTTTTCAGATTAAAATTCAGTTGTTATCCCCTCACTTGTATCCTCCCATTCCTCCCTCCCTCCCGCTTTCACCCTATTCCCCTCCTCTAGGTCTATGACTGAGGGGGACCTCCTCCCCCACTATATGGTCATAGGCTATCAAGTCTCATCTTGGTAGCCTGCTTATTCTTTCTTTGAGTGCCACCAGGCCTCCTCAACAAGAGGAGGTGGTCATATATGGAGCACCAGAGTTCACGTCTGAGTCAGTTTCAGCTCTCCACATAACTGTGGAGAATGTCCTGTCCATTAGCTAGATCAGAGTAGGGGTTCAATGTTTACTACTTGTGTTGTCCTTGGTTAGTGCAATAGTTTGAGCTGACCACCCTTGGGCCCTGATCCATCTGTCATGATGTTCTTCTTGCAGGTTTCTAGGCCCCTCTGGATCCTTCTATTTCCCCATTTCTTATATTTCTCTTACCTAGAGTCCCAGTAGGATGTCCTCACATCTATCTCAATCTCCTGGTAAGTAAAGACTTTCATGGGACATGCTTGTTGGGATAGTGCCCAATTATAAGTGAGTATATACCATGTGAGTCTTTCTGCTTCTGGGTTAACTCACTCAGTATGATCATTTCTAGTCCCATCCATTTGTCCACAAATTTCTGGATTTCCTTGTTTTTAATAGTTTTCTATAGTATAAATGTACCACAGTTTCTTTATCCATTCTTCAACTGAGGGACATTTAGGCTGTTTCCAGGTTCTGGCTATTATGAATAAGGCTGCTATGAACATGGTTGAGCATATGTCCCTCTTGTGTGGTGGAACATTTTCTGGGTATATTCCAAGGAATGGAATAGCTGGGTATTGACGAAGCCCTATTCCCAGTTTTCTGAGAAAGTGCCAGATAGATTTCCAAAGTGGCTGTACTAGTTTGCAATCCCAGCAGCAATGAAGGAGTGTTCCTCTTTCTCCACATGCTTGCCAGCATGTGGTGTCACTTGAATTTATGATCTTAGCCATTCTGATGGGTGTAAGATAGAATCTCAGAGTTGTTTTGATTTGCATTTCTCTGATGACTAAAGATGTTGAGCATTTCTTTAAGTGTTTCTCAGCCATTATTCCTACTTTGAGAATTCTCTATTCCTGAGCCCCATTTCTCAATTGGGTTATTTGGTTTGGTGGTGTTTAATTTCTTGAGTTCTTTATATATTTTGGATATTAGACCTTTGTCAGATGTAGGGTTGGTGAAGATCTTTTCCCAGTCTGTAGGTTGTCGCTTTTTGTTGACAGTGTCTTCTGCCTTACAGAAGCTTCTCAGCCTCATGAGGTCTCATTTATTAATTGTTGACATTAAGGCCTGGGCTGTTGGTGTTCTGTTCAGGAGGTTGTCTCCTGTGCCAATGTGTTCCAGGCTCTTCCTCACTTTTTCTTCTAAGTGACTTAGTGTCTCTGGTTTTATGTTGAGGTCTTTAATCCACTTGGACTTGAGTTTTGTGCATGCAAATATGGGTCCAATTGCATTTTTCTGCATGTAGACATCCAGTTAGACCAGCACTATTTGTTGAAGATGCTATCCTTTCTCCATAGAATAGATTTGTCTTCTTTGTCAAAAATCGAGTGACCATATGTCTGTGGATTCATTTCTGTGTCTTCAATTCAACTCCATTGATCAAGCAGCCTATTGCTGTGCCAGTACCATGTAGGTTTAATTACTATTGCTCTATAGTACAGCTTGAGATTGGGTAGGGAGATTCCTCTGGAGCATCTTTTATTGAATAGGATTGTTTTTAGCTATTCTGAGTTTTTTGTTTTTCCATATGAAATTGAGAATTGATCTTTCAATGTCTTTAAAAATTGTGTCAGTATTTTGATAGGGATTGCATTGAATCTGTAAATTGCTTTTGGTAAGATGGCCATTTTTACTATGTTAATTCTCCTGATACATGAACAAGGGAGATCCTTCCATCTTCCAATGTCATCTTCAATTTCTTTCTTCAGAGATTTAAAGTTTTTTCAAACAAGTACTTCACTTGCTCAGTTAGAGTTACTCCTAGATATTTTATATTGCTTGTGGCTATCATGAAGGTTATAGTTTTCCTAATTTCTTCCTCTGCATGATTGTCATTTGTATATAGGAAGGCTACTGACTTTTTAGAATTAATTTTGTATCCAGCCAATTTGCTGAAGGTGTTTTTCAGCTGTAGGAGTTGTCTGGTGGAATTTTGGGAGTCAGTTATGTACACTATCATATCACCTGCAAAGAGGGATAATTTGACTTCCTCTTTTCCCATTTGGATCCCCTTGATCTCATTTTGTTGTCTTCTTGCTCTGGCTAGAACTTCATGAACGACATTGAAGAGATATGAAGAAAGTGGGTAGCCTTGTCTAGTCTCTGATTTTAGAGAAATTTTCTTGAGTATCTCTCCATTTAATTTGATTTTGGCTACTGGCTTGCTGTATATAGCCTTTATTATGTTTAGGTATGTGCCTTGTATTCCCGATCTCTCCAAAACTTTAAACACAAATGTGTGTTGGATTTTGTCAAATGCTTTTTCTTCATCTAAGGAGATGATCACGTGGTTTTTTTCTTTCAGTTTGTTTATATGATGAATTACATTGATGGATTTCCATACATTAAACCATCCTTGCATGCCTGGAACGAAGCCTACCTGGTCATGGTGAATTATATCATTGATGTGTTCTTACATTCGTTTTGTGAGTATTTTATTGAGTATTTTTACATCAATATTCAAAAGAGAAATTGGTCTGAAATTCTCTTTTATTGTTGGGTCTTTGTGAGGTTTAGGTATCAATGTGACTGTGGCCTCATAGAATGAATTTGATAATGTTCCATCTGTTTCTATCTTTTGGAGTAACTTGAAGCGTATTGGCATTAGCTCTTCTTTGAAGGTCTGGTAGAATTCTATACTGAAACCATCTGGCCCTGGGCTTTTTTCTTTTTTTTGGTTGGGAGACTATCAATGATTGCTTTTATTTCTATAGAAATAGACCCCTCAGGGCTGTCCATCTTCTCCCAAGAGTGTGGGAGACCCTGCTGGGCTGTGGGGACTGTCTGGGTGGGGTTCTATCAGCCCAATTTTGCAGGTTTGGTCCACCTGGCTCCAATCTGGCTGGGGTCTGGATCCGTTCAGACCATGAGCACTGTGGCTGGGCACTGTGTTCACTGCCTCCTGGGCTTCCCTGCAGCCTCCAGGGCTCTCCGTGGATTGGCATGGGGCAGGTGGGGGTGTCTGAGGACAGATTCACCTGTTTTCCTGAGACTTCCCCAGGCCAGGAGCTCTGGTGTTCCACTGTCCCACACACTGTGTTTGGGCTATAGAGGCTGGCTGCAGTCTGCAGGTGGGTTCCGTCCCAAAGTCTGGGGAGTGGATTCAGGACCTCTGTGGGCTGTAGATTGACCTGGGGTCAGATCCGCCTGTGTTCTGCACTGTGCGGGACCCCACTCACCTAGCATTCTCCAGTTCTTGCAGTCTGTGGTTCCTAGTCTGGTCCCTGGTCTCTGTGTGGTAGATCAGATACAGTGCGTGATAGGCGCCGCCATCTTGGAACTCCTCTTCTTTCCTGATCTCAATTATTTCTTTGCAGCTACTTATTCTGGGTTCAGCTTGTTCTTGTTTTTCTAAGGCCTTAAGGTGCAGTTATTTATTTGAGATGCTCCGATTTCTTTTTTAAATGTAGGCACTTACAGCTATACACTTCTGTCTTAAATGTTCCCATTTCATCCCATGGTTTTGGTGAATTGTGCTTTTATTTTCATGAAGTTCTAGAATATTTATATTTTGTGATTTTTCTGATAACTCTTCATCATCAAATAGTGTTGTTCAGTCTCCATGAGTCTGCACTTGTTCTCTAGTTTCTCCTGTTGATTTGTAGCCTTACTACTTTGATGTCAGATAGAACACAAGACTGTATTTTATTTTTCTGTGTTCTGTTATTCATTTTAAGGAAGGTTCCATGAGCCTCTTAGAGGAATACACATTCTGAAATGTTTGGGAAGAATAGTTTGTTGATGTCTGTTAGGCCTATTTGATCTAGGATTTCCTTTAGCAGTTTTACTTCTCTAATTTTGTCAAGATGACCATCTACTTTTGAGAGTGGAGCATTACAGCCACCCACTATTACTGTATTTTAGCTAATCTGTGTTTCTAATCTAGTAGTATTTACTTTATGAAATTGGGTATCCTGTGTGTGCTGCTTATATGTTTAAAATGTTATCTTGAGGGATTGTTTCCTTTATCTGTATGAAGTGTTCTTCTGACCAATTTTGGTTGAAGTGTATTTCATCATGTATTCAAACACAGATACCTGCTTGTTTTCCAGTTTTATTTGGTCCACAAACCTTTTTCTATTACTTAGCCCTAAGGTTTGATTTTTGTTGGCAAAGACATTTCTAAGACACCACAAGGAAATGGGTTCTGTTAAAAAGTTATTTAGCATGTGTTTTTTTGTACGTATACATTTGTGTGTGAGTGAAGGTGTATGCATGCCGCAGCAAGTGTGTGTAGGTCAGTGGACAACCTCATGAATTAATTCTTGTCTTCTACCTTGTTGAGCCAAAGCCTCTCTTTTTTATTTATTCAGATTGCAGCTCAATTGTTATCCCTTCACTTGTATCCTTCCATTCCTCCCTCCTTCCCACTTTCACCCTATTCCCCTTGTCTAGGTCTATGACCGAGGGGGACCTCCTCCTCCACTATATGGTCATAGGCTATCAAGTCTCATCTTGGTAGCCTGCTTATTCTTTCTTTGAGTGTCATCCGGCCTCCCCACCAAGAGGAGGTGGTCAAATATGGAGCACCAGAGTTCATGTCAGAGTCAGTTTCAGCTCTCCACATAACTGTGGAGAATGTCCTGTCCATTGGGTACATCAGAGTAGGGGTTTGATGTTTACTACTTGTATTGTCCTTGGTTAGTGCAATAGTTTGAGCAGATCCCCCTGGGCCCCGAGCCACCCATCACAATGTTCTTCTTGTAGATTTCTAGGACCCTCTGTGCCTTTCTATTTCCCCATATCCTATATTTATCTTACCCAGAGTTCCAGTAGGATGTCCTCACACCTATCTTCTCTTATTGTTGCACAGGCTTTCTAGCCTGTGAGTTTCAAGGAATTCTTTTGTCTTGACCTCATGTTTTCTTGTGGGGATGCTGGGCTTACATTCAGACATGGTCATGTTTGGCATTGTATAGGTTCTGGAGATACTGACTTCTGTCTTATGCTTGTATAGTGAACATTTTACCTACCAAATCATCTCCTTAGCCTAAATCCTGTCTTAAAAAACCAATCTGATAGTCTATGTATTTTAAAATTTGCTTCTTATCCATAATCATAAAAGTAACTCTGCAATCCAGCTAGACTTAGAGGGGAATGAGAAAAATATTGAACCCAAAAAGCTTCAGTGAGAGTGGAAATTACTGGGTACTGTGAGCAGATGGGGGGGCATTCTCCTGAGATACAGAAGGAAGAGTCTGGTAGGTAAGATGCACACAAGTCAAAAGAATTATAGTTGGAAATGGTGATCTTCTTGCTGGTCTTGCCATTCCTGGACCCAAAGTGCTCCATGGCTTCCACAATGCTTGTGCCTTCTTTCACCTTCCCAAAGCCCACATGCTTACCATCAGACACTCAGTCTTGGCAGTGTAGGTGAAAAACCAGTAACCATTTGGTTTTGGTCCATGGACAAGATGCTAGGACCTGTATGCTTCAGGATGAAGTGTTCATCCTCAGACTTTTCCCCATAGATGGACCTGCTGCCAGTGCCATTATGACATGTGAAGTCACCACTCTGTCACACGAATCCTGGAATAATTCTGTGGAAGGAGGAACCCTTATGTACAAGTACTTTCTTTGCAGTGGTTAGAGCATGAAAATTTTCTGCTGTCTCTGGAACTTTGTCTGCAAACAACTCAAAGGAGACATAGCCCCAGGACTCGCTGTGGGCTGAGATGTCAAAGAACATAGGTTGATCATAGTTCAGCAAATGGCAACAGAAACAGTGGCATCAGCAGAGTGTTAGTCTATGCATTTCGATTGAGGAGTTGGGACCACTGATATTCTAGGTTATTAATGAAAGGTGTTTGGAAGTTCTTGACATTTTCTTGATTTTGCATCCTTTGAATCTTCATTTGCATAACTACTGTTCTACTATGATATAGTCTTTTCTTTAGTCTCATGAACAATTTTTATCCTGCTCATCAGTTTTTCCAGTATCTTCTCTGCACTAGTTTAGTGGTCATGAATTGCTTTCGTCTTTTTCATCACAGACAATCTTTCTTTCCTTTCCAGTCATGACAGGTGTTTTGCTGTGTCCAGCAGTCTGGGTGGTTCTAGTATTTTAGAACTAAATGCCCTCTTTCCTTTTAAAGTTTCTGTTGAGTCTCTCATTCTGATGGGTCTGTCTTCATACGTAACTTGGCATTTTCCTCTTGTAGTTCTCATTATACTTTCTTTGTTCTGTACACTTAGTGTTTTGACCATCATATGATATTCTATCTAAATGCCTCTTGTCCCTCAATGGGCATCTTTTTTCTTAGATTTAGGAAAATTGCTGGTATAATTTTATTGAAAAATCTTTTCTGTACAATTCAGATAAAGTTCTCTTGTGCCTGTAACTTATGTATTTGGTCTTTTCACTGTCCCATACAACAGGAATATTATGCTTGTACTTCTTATAAATGTATTTGTATCTTTTTTTTCTTTTTTGGTTTTTCATGACAGAGTTTTTCTGCGTAGCTCTGGCTGTTCTGGTACTCACTCTGTAGACCAGGCTGGCCTTGAACTCAGAAACCTGCCTGCCTCTGTCTCCTGAGTGCTGGGATTAAAGGTGTGCACCACCATGCCCGACTTAAATGAATCTTTTTAATGTGTTGAAGTCTCAGTTCTTCTACCATCTCCTGCTGCCCTGAGATTCTGCCTTCCTCTCCATTCATTCGATTGGTAAGGCTTTCAATAGGCCTTTTAATTTTCATTTCCAGTTAAAAAATCTCCTTTTGATTTCTTTCATTGTCATCTTTATTAAATTCTTTTTCATATTCTGCATGAGATTTCTCATCACCATCACTTGTTGGTTGGGCTCTCCTGGAACCTATTCAGATGTTTCCTTGTGTCTCCTTTGATTGCTTTGGAATCTTTTTTTTTTTTTAATTTCACCTACCTCCTTCTAATGAGAGAAGTTTATGTGGGGTTGGTGATTTCTGTAGGAGTCACATTGCTTTTGTTTTCCATGGTTTTTGTACTTTTGCATCTGGACTTGCACACGTGGGGAGAAGTAGCATATTAAAGTTTTGCTGCTGTTGTGTAGACACCTATTCTTCAGAAGTGTTTGCAATGTTCCAGCTAAGTTTATCAGGGTCAAGGTGTTGCTTTCCTTTGCTATACATGTGTTTAGAGTACCAGTGTCAGTCTTCTGTACTCCCCTAAAAGCAGAATACTGTCTTAGAAATAATTCCTATTGTTTTGTACAGTTAGCCAAAATGTGTTACTGCCCTTCCTTCATCTTTTACATTTGGTTTTTCTATAAAAAGACTGACTTGAAAGTAGGATGCCACAGCTTGGCTCCCAAGGCCACTGTGTCCCTGACCATGGCCAGTCTTGGGGTGTTGTGTTCAATAAACCATCCATATATAACTGAAAAAAATCCTATCCAAGGGTAGACCAACTGTGAGCATGCAGTAATGCTGATAGCAGGACGTCACTTCAACTCTCATACTGGTGGCACGGTATGCACTGAGATATTAGCTACTGTAGGCAGCAGAGGGAAGGAAAAAGGAGGACTGGTGACTAATACTGGGTTTGTAGTGAAAGAGTGGAGGGGAGAGAAGTCAAGTGGAGGGGCAAACAAATGGGGAATGTGGGAGGGTTGAGGTAGTTGTGGCTAACCGAGGCGTGAAAAGAGGGAGGTAAGGAAATGCAGATAATCTAAGAGCAGCTTAGGTTTTAAGAAGTTGACACCTGAGTTGTAACAAAACAAGCTATCAGATAGTCTTTGAAAAAGGAAAAAATGGGGTAAGGGTGAGGGAGGAGAAAGGAAAGAATAGAGAATAAAAAGAAGATGAACACACACATATATACACACATACACACGAATATATGTATATTCGTGTGTATATACACACGTATATATATGTACATATATATATAAATCTTTCTCTATATAGATGTATACACACACATACACACACACACACACACACACACATCTATCTATCTACCTATCTATCGAAAGAACAAAGGAAGACCTAATTAGCTGCTATCTCAACACTGGGTACAAAATAAAGGGGAAATGAATATGAAGGCCAGAGATCTGGTGGGGAATATAGAGTCTGAATGGGGTCTTTTCTGGTTGTAACCTTACTTCAACATTCCTTCCTGGGCCTGCAGAAGACTGTCACACTCCTTGGTGCTCCTTCATGGAGCAGGTCACAGAAGTTGTTCAAAGCTCTGGATGGTCCAATTTACAGCCAAGGTCAGGCCAGAGATCTTTCATGGGCTGGGTCACAGAGAGGAGGAGTTCGTTATTCCTCACATCTCCTTTTGGGGGGGGGCTTGCAATGCTGGGTCTCTCTATACAGGGCTGGGGCTAGAAACCAGAGCAAAGCCCTCATAACTTCTTCTTTTCATGGACTGATTTAGATTCCAGGGAGTGGGGATGTAAAGCTTTTACATTTTTTATCTGATTAAAAAAAAATTCAAAATGATGTTTCTTGACGGGTTACTATCCTACGCATTTCATCTTTCAGTTTACTAGAGAGAAGCCACACTCATTTGTTTCTGTGCTGTGTGTGGTGCCTCCCATGCTCTGCTATCTGTGTGAAAGGATGTGAAGGAGAACATATGCGAGGCCTTGTTGCTTCCCGTTGCTGTTTAGTGACTACACTGCAGCGATTTAGTTACCACTCAGCAGCGTTTTACTACCCATGTATCATTGTGCCGTGACATTCAATTTACTTTTTAATTGCCACTACATCCATATCATGTCAAAACCAGAAGAGCAGATTTTGGATATCATGCTTCTAAGGCACTGTGAAGTTTGGATTGTTTTGTTAGCAAATCAGCTGGTCAAACAGCGTGTTTCTTATGCAGTTACACTGTAGCTGTGCTGACAGCAAGCTCTTACATAACCAGATCATTCGTCACAGTATTTCAAGCTCAGCAAAGCAGCTGTTATAAAAGTCAGAAAATTCAACAGAGACTATCCCATCACAACACTTCTTTCCAAAAATAATAAAACAGGCTTTGCCCGAAGCAGGTTCTGTAAATGGTTTGCTTGTGAGCGAAGCATGGACCACTGATGCGGCATTAAGCAAACCATGTTTGCTTGTAACAGATGAGGAACTATGTCTAGATAAAGCACATTTATTTGAGATTATTTGCCTTTTCCGGTGAGTTGAAGATATTGGAGCAATGATAAGTGCTAGGAAAGAACAGAGTGAGAGACTAGGCTACCAGTGGTGGGACTGGGACTCCACCCCAGCCAAAACCCCTACAACACAGTTGTCCTGCCTGCAGGATTGTGGGTTGTAAGGGCAATATTGGCTCAGAGTTTGTGGGAGTGGCCAACCAATGACTGGTCTAACTTGAGGCCCAACCACAAGAAGGGGCCCATGCCTGACACTGCCTGGATAGCCCAGAGACCTAAGGTAGAACCAATCACAACTGACAAAAAAATAAAAATAAAAATGTCAATGAAATGATTGAAATAATTCCTATTGATATTCTGCTATTACTCATACTGCTGTAACCTGCTTGACCTCTAAAACTCTATAGCCCCTCCATTGAGCCCTACTTGAGTTTCTAGCCTAGCTGTGGCTCCTCTATTAACACCTGCTGCCACTTTTAGCACATCAGAAGTCATTTTGCCCCCAACTCTCCATTTTGATCATAAAGTGAGATTACGTTCAGGTTTTCAGACTCTACCTGCCTGGGAGCTAGAACAGCCTCTTACTTACAATTCAATACTTCCTGAATGTTCTGCTTGAAATAATGATTTATGTTCTGCTTAAACAAAACCACAATACCCTGCTGTGTTCCTTTCTCTCAGAGTGATGGGAAACTGGAAAGCCCCAAAGCCTATATCCTAGCCAATCAGCTTGAAATGCTTTCTTTGTCTAGCTACCTGGACATTGTGCTCAGAACAAAATCAATTCTTCTTGTGTTTAGCTTATCAAAGTGATGTAATGCTGCCCTTCCCCTTGCTTCACACCTGGTTACCTGGTTATTAACTGGTTATGGATTTTCTTATAAAAAACCTGACTTAGAAGCAGACCAATGTAACAAGTTTGGCTGTTAAGTCTGCTGTGTCCCTGGCAGTGGTCAGTCTTGGGGTATGGCATTAAACCATCAATATACCACTGAGATTGTTACTCATCTGTGTGGCAATTCTTACAGTAGATTGGTACCTAGTCCAATTGTCATCAGAGAAGCTTCCTGCTGCAACTGATGGGAGCAGATACAGAGAACCCCCAGCCAAACATTAGGTGGAGCCTGGAGGAATCTCCTGGCAAGGGGAGGCCAAAGACACTAAGAGGACACAGCCCATAGGATCAACTGAGCATGGCTCATTGGGGCTCACAGAGACTGAAGTGGCAATAACAGAGCTTGCATAGGTCTGTGTTACATCCTCTGTATATACACTGTGGTTGTTCAGCTTGGGATTTTTGCTGGATTTTTAACAGTGGGAGTGGGGGTGTCTCTGACTCTTTTGTCTGCTCTTGGGACACTTTCCCTTGTACTGGGTTCTCTCATTTAGCCCTGATATATGGGTTTGTGTCTAGTCTTATTGTAACTCATTATGCCACGTTTGGTTGATATTCCTGGGAGGCGTGATCTTTTCTGAAGGGAAAGAGGATCTGAGGGAGGTGGGGGGTGTTGGGAGAAGGCGAGGGAGGAGAAACTGCTGGTAGGATGTTTTGTATGAAATAAGAATAAAGAAAGAGAAAAAAATGAACAGGGTGAGCGATTTCAAGTGGTTTTCTTTGGCTTTTGATAAAGTCAGACATGATACTGATATTTTTCCGTTCTTGCTTATTTGAAGGATGAATAACAAGTTTGAGATGATAAAGTGTTGTCACTATTTGCAGTCTTCAGAAAATGACTTCAGGCGAGAAAAGTTTCAAATAAGTTGAGATGACACGAGTTTACCTGAAGTGGGTCTGTTAAAATGTGTCATCACCAGAATAGTGAAAATATATGGAACAAGAATGGCTTGGTAAAACACACACCTGGTTTGATCAGCAGGTCAGCAGTGACTGTACAGCAACTTAAGGACTAAACTGAGAACTAAGAAACATTGGTGCTGTTGATCCTCAGGTGAGAGGGGTGAAAACTGTTTGGCACACAGCAGATCTTTCCTCAGGCCACCCATCTAATCCAAAGAAAAGTTCCTGGGTCCCTGCATCCATGGGTACCCATTCCAAGGATGAGCCACAGCATGCCGGGTGGGAGCACAATTTCTGACCTCTGAGACCCAGAGAGAGCTGTGGGCTGCGAGATGCTGGTCCAATGGAGACTGCATAGGATAGAAAACATGTGCATCTGACCTCATTTCCACAGTCCAATGCACAGAAAGTTCCCTGGTCCCTGCAGACATAGGCATACACCAGGGGCTGTCTGGAGCACGCCTGGTGGGAGCACGGTTTCTGGCCTCCAGGACTCAGAGAGAGATGTGGCCTGCTGAAACTCGAACATCTGAGGCTTTTGGCCCACAGGGAACCCCACAGCCTAGCACATGGGTGAGTCTGGCCTCAGATCAATAGGCCAATCCATAGGGAGTTCCTGGGTCCATGCAGGCACAGGCAAGCTCTAAGAATGAGCCACAGCATGCCTGGTGGGAGTGAAATTTCTGACCCTGGGGCCCAGACAGCTGTGGAGTGCTAAAGCACCAGGGTCGCACATTACCCTTCAAGCACTGGAGACAAGCAGGCCCACAGCTCTCTGCTCTGATATCTTCCTGCATGCTCCCAGCTTACCTGGTTCACAACCAGGGAGCCAACAGAGACAGTGATCTCAGCAGAAGAGATTAGGATGTGGGACCAAAGCCCCATTGTCTATCCCTACTCCCAAACTGTCTGACTATCAGAGACCACCAAAACAGACATCAAAGACATCACAATGGGAAGAGGTAAGCATAAGAACACGAGCAACAACTCCCAGGACTATTTGATACCACCAGAAACCAACAGTCCACCATTACAACAGGCCCTGGAGATAATATCACATCTGCTGCACAGGAGAAAGATTTCAAATCTGAGGTTATGAAAATGATAGAGGCCTTAAAGGAGGAAAATAAACCCCTTAAACTAGAACAGGAATGCACAAAGAAAGAGATGAAAGAATTGAACAAACTGCTTAAAGACATTAGTGAAAGACAGGAAACTATAATCAAACAGGAGAAGGAAATGAATAAAAGGATTCAAGACCTAAAAATAGAGATAGAAACAGTGAATAAAACACAATCCGAGACAATCCTGGAAATAAACCCCTTAAACTAGAACAGGAATGCACAAAGAAAGAGATGAAAGAATTGAACAAACTGCTTAAAGACATTAGTGAAAGACAGGAAACTACAATCAAACAGGAGAAGGAAATGAATAAAAGGATTCAAGACCTAAAAATGGAGATAGAAACAGTGAATAAAACACAATCCGAGACAATCCTGGAAATGCAAAACCTAGGGAAGAGGTCAGGAACTACAGACATAAGCATTAGCAACAGAATACAAGAGATAGAAGACAGAATCTGAGGCATAGAGATATGACTGAAGAAATCAAAACAACAGTCAAAGAAAATGTTAAATCTAAAAAGCCCCTGACATCCAAGAAATCTAGGACACTATGAAAAGACCAAATCTCAGAATAATAGGAATAGAAAATAAAGAAGACTCCCAGCTCCAAGGCCTAGAAAATATTCTTAACAATATCATAAAAGAAAACTTCCCCAATTTAAAGAAAGAAATGCCCATAAATATACAAGAAGAATACAAAACTCCAAATATATTGGACCAGAAAAGAAAGTCCTCCTGCCACATCATAATCAAAACACTAAACCTACAAAATGCCATGGACCACTCCAGCCAGGTGTGGGGGTCCTCGGGATGAGGGTCCTCAAAGACTAGGTGGGTAAGGATTCAGTGGTAACAAATAGAAACAAACACAGAGGCAGTTTGAATCTGAGTGTATTTTGCAGCTCTCAAGCAAGGAATTTTATACACAATGAAATAAGTATTACGACTCTTAGAAGACATGTTCAGTGAAGCAATCATGAATAGAACACAGAAGATGTGTGTAATGAAGCAATCAAAGATAGGACACAGAAGATGTGTGTAGTGAAGCAATCATGGATAGGACAGACAACATCATAGTTATTTGGCACAGGAAAGTGCAAAATTATCCAGGGAGAATGGTATAATTCCAAGAGCAGGTGAAAAATTCTTATGATCAGTAGTATCTAGCCTATATTTCTGTGAATCTTCATAGTGTCATTTTAAACTATTTTAATTTTTAATTTAAGGCTCTCTTAATGATATTCCAAAGCCCAAGTCTGATGACACATGTATAACCATATGAAATTTTGTTGTTGGGAAAGCTTTTATCAATCATAATACTATTTTTTAATTTAATAGATGATTTATAAAGTGAAGCACTCGTTCTCCCAGAGATAAGGTCATGGCTAGTCACTCCATCTCAAGGGGTGGTTTTTTTTTTTTTAAATCAAATTTCTCACTAAAAATCTTAGCCTAGGCTATCAGGAACATCTCATAGATAAGAAGAGGAATAGAATAGATTAATTGTCATGAGAATTACAGCTCAATATTTTTTCTCCAGCCAAGAGTTCCACAACTGGTTCCAGGAGACCTCCTTCCTTTGATTTTAACGTCTCAGTCTGTGGAACTTGTCACACAGAATCTATTGAGTTGATGTGGCATCAGAAAACAGAAAGAATATTAAAAGCTGCAAGAGAAAAATTTCAAGTAATATGTAAAGGCAAACCTATCAGAATTACACCTGACTTCTCAACAGAGACAATGAAAGCAAGAAGAATCTGGATGAATGTCATGCAGACACTAAGGGACCATGGATGCCAAACTTTCAATCATCATAGATGGAGAAAACAAGATATTCCATAATAAAAACAAGTTTAAAGAGTACCTAACCACAAAGCCAACTTTATAGAAGATAGTAGAAGGAAAACTCTAATTGAAGGAGGGTAACTTTACACAGGAGAACAAAATAAATAAATAACCCCACATCTTCAAAACCAAAAGAAAGAAAATACACACACTTTACCACCATCAACATAAAAAACCAGCAACCAATAGCCACTGGTAATTAATATCTCTCAACATCAATGACCTCAATCCCCCAGTAAAGAGACACAGGCTAACAGAATGGATGTGAAAACAGAACCCATCATTCTACTGCATACAAGAAACACACCTCAGCAGTAAAGATAGACATTACGTTAGAGTAAAGGGCTAGAAAATGGTTTTCCAAACAAATGGACCCAAGAAGCAATCTGAAGTAGCCATCCTAGTATCAAATAAAAGACTTTCAACCAAAACTAATCAAAAGAGATGAAGAATGACACTTCATACTTATCAAAGGGAAAATACACCAAGAGGTCATCTCAAATTTGAGCATCTATGCCTCAAGTACAGGAGCACCCACATTCATAAAAGAAACATTGCTAATGCTTAAACCACACACTGAACCTCACACATTAATAGTGGGAGACTTCAACACCCCACTCTCATCAATAGACAGATCATCAAGACAGAAACTAAATGGAGAAACAATGAAACTAATAGAGACAATGAATCAAATGGACCTAACCAATAGCTACAGAACATTCCACCCAAACACGAATGAATATACTTTCTTCTTTGCACCTCATGGAACCTTCTCCAAAATTGACCATATACTTGATCACAAGGCAAACCTCAACAGATACAAGAAGATCAAAATAATCCCTTGGGTTTTATCAGACTACCATGGATTAAAGCTGGGACTCAACAACAACAGAAAGCCTGCAAACTCATGGAAACTGAACAATTTTCTGCTCAATGACCTCTGGGTAAGGGATGAAATAAAAAAGAAATGAACAACCTGCTAGAATTCAATGATAATGAAGGCACAACATACCCAAACTTATGGGACACAATGAAAACAGTACTAAGAGGAAGGGGAAATAGAATGGATATCTGAAGTAGATGGAAAGAGGGAACTGGGAGGGAGAGGGGCTGGATCAGGTAACCAGAGTGGGTAGGTGGGGACGGGGTCAGGTGTTGGGAGAGGAGGGGGAGGACCAGAACTGAGGAACTGCCTCACTGATTTCTTCAGAGGATGTATAAATTTACACTCCCACCAGCAATGGATAAGTGTCCCCCTAATCCAAATACTCACCAGAATGAGCTGTGTTATTGACCTTGGTCACTCTGACTGGTTTAAGGTGAAATATCAACATAGTTTTTGTTCTCATTCCCCCAATGACTAAGGATGATGAACATTTCTTTAAGTGCTTCTCAGCCACTTGCGTTTCCTCTATTGAGAATTCATAGGCACCCAATTTTTTATTTTTTCATTTTATTTTATTATTTGGTTTGTTTTTTTGATGTCCAGTTTTTTCTTTGAGACAGGGTTCCTCTCTATAGCCTTGGCTGTCCTAGAACCTACTCTGTAGACCAAGCTGGCCTCTAACTCAGAGATTTACCCACCTCTGCTAGGGATTAAAGATGTGCACCACCACCACCTGGCCAGAAGTCCAGTTTTTTTTAGTTCTTTGTATATTTTAGCTATATTCTCTCTATTTAATAGCTGATTAGTATTGGATAGTGAAAATGTACCACAGTTTCTTTATCCATTTCTCTCTCTGTCTCTGTCTCTCTCTGTCTCTGTCTCTGTCTCTCTGTCTCTCTCTGTCTCTCTATTGTGTAACTGTACCAGAGTTTTTTTCTATCCATTCTTCAGTTGAGGGACATCTAGGTTGTTTCTAGATTCTGGCTATTACAAATAAAGCTGCTATGAACATAGCTGATCAAGTGTTCTTGTGAGAGGATGTGGTGTACTCTATATAAATACCCAGGAGTGGTATAGCTGGATCTTGAGTAGATCTATTCCCAATTTCCTAAGAAATCTAGATATTGACTTCCAAAATGGCTGTACAAGTTTGTACTCCCACCAGCAGTGGAGGAGTGTTTCCTTTGTTCCACTTCCCCTCGAGCATGTGCTGTCACTTGAGTTTTTATTTTAGCCACTCTGACAGGTGAAGGATAGAATCTCAGAATGATTTTGATTCATGTTTTCCTGATGTCTAAGGAGGCTGAACATTTTAGTCCTTCTACGCCATTCGAGATTCCTCTGTTGAGAATTCTCTGCTTAGTTCTGTACCTAATTTTAATTTTATATTTATTTTATTAAATATTTTGACATATACATTTATATTATTACACAAATGTACAATAAACTACCTACAGCAAGAAGAACCATGACACAATCAGGAATTATATAAATGTTATTCTTAAGGTTTTGGCTATTTGTATTTGGCAGTCTTGAGGAAAACATCTTTTCTATCTTGGTGTGTCTAAAATTCTGAATGTATATCAGTATCTTTCATATCTCAACATTATCGACCTAAAACATGTGCCTCATTTTTATATTGGATTATTTAGTTTGTTTATGTCTATTTTCTTGAGTTCTTTATATATTTTGGATATCAACCATCTGTCAGACATGGGGTTGGTGAAAAATCTTTTCCTATTGTCTGGGCTGCCGTTCTGCTCCATTGATGATACCCTTTGTCTTGCAGAAGCCCCATTTACTAACTGCTGGTCTTAGAGCATGTGAAATTGGTCTGTTCAGGAAGTTGTCTCCTGTACCATTGTGTTAAGGCTCTTCACCATTTTCTCTAGTATCAGGTTCAGTGTATCAGTTTTATGTTGAGGTCTTTGATCCACTTAGACTTAAGTTCTGTGCAGGGTGATAAATACGGATCTATTTGCATTCTTCTATGTACAAACACCCAGTAAGACCAGCACCGTTTGTTGAAGATGCTTTCTGTTTTCCATTGTATATTTCTAACTTCTTTATCAGAAAGTTTTTCTTTCTCCTTAAAACATGCCAGTTTTGCTGGGTATATTAGTCTGTGTTAGCCTTTGTGGTCTTGTAAGAGTTGGAGTGCATTGTTCTTGGTTCTTCTGGCTTTCAAACTTTCTGTTGAGAAATCAGCTCTTATTTTGAGGGGTCTTTCCTTGTCTGTGACTTGTGTTTTTTCTCTTGTAGCTTTCAGTGCTCTTTCTTTGTTTTGTATACTTTGTGTTTTTAATTATCATATTGTATGTAGAGTCTCTCTTTCTGGTACTGTGTGTTTGGTGGTCTCTGTGTTCCTTTATATAATTCAACAATTTGTTCTTTCTATGGTGTTCTACATTTTCCGTATGTCATTTTTTGTGCTTAAAAATTTTTAAATATTCTTTGGTTACTTCATTTAGATATTTTACTTTATCTTTGAGTCCTGATAGTGTATCTTCTTCTTGATTCGTTCTGCTTGTAAGGTTCTCTGAGATGTTTTTGTTAGATCATAGGGTTTTTCATGCCCATTTACATTTCAGCTTGAGTCTTTTTCTGTGTTGTTACCTCTTTATCAAATTATATTTTGAAATGCTGGATTGTCTTTATTTCCATCAGCCTTATTGTTGGGCACCATACATCATTTATTCTTATTACATTCTTTCTCTTTAATGTTATTGAACTGATTCATTGTACTTTATTTATACTCTTTGAATTCTTTAAAGTTTGTAATTGTTCTTTGAAATTCTGTTCCTGGGGTTCACCTAAGTAGTTTTCATAAGGAAACATCTCTATAAAACTGTTTTTTTGTGTGGGGGAGATAGTGCCTTAATCTTTCATAATGTATGCATTTTTGTGATGAGATATGGGCTTATGGATTTCATTTGTTAGTTCCATGTCTGACATGAACAGAGAAGTTTAGGGTAGAAGACAGGACAATACTTTAGTTTGGGCCTAGAACTTGGATATGGAGTGGAATGAAGTTAGGTAGACGCCAGAGACTGGGATGGTATACCAGATGTAAGTCCTCATGTAAGCCTGGAGGCTGGGGCAAGTCTGGTGGTTGGGGAGGATGCATAGGTGGGAGGACCAGATGGATTCACCTTGATAGACTATAGAGAAGGTTGTATAGGATCTGTAGAGAGGTTGGATGCAGTATGCAATGGGATGATGCATTGGAGCATGTAGAGAAGTCTTGGCAGAAGCCTAGATGTTGACTGTCTCACACGCGGGGTGGCCAGACTAGGTAGGTGTATTAGATTTGAGACCTGGAATAGACATGTGGAGTTGGGCAGGTTGTATCGATGAGAATATGAGGTGGACTCATCTGCTTAGACTCAGGAGAAGGATGCCTCTAGCTTTAATTTTAATGTTTGGGACCCTAAGTTTTAGCTCCATTTAAAGTAAGTTCTCTCTCCAGTAAGCAAAGGAACACTTTGCCAAACACAAAGGATAGGTTGGGATAAAAAATGATGTTGCACTGTTCTAGTTTCTTTTTTTGTTGCTATGAAAAACAGCATTAACAAAAGCAACATAGAGGACAAGAGGATTTATTTACTTGTCTTACACTCTCAGATCATAGTCCATTACTGAGGTAAGAAAGGGAAAGAATTGAAGCAGGAATCTTTTTTTTTTGAGACAGGGTTTCTCTGTGTAGCCCTGGCTGTCCTGGACTCATTTTAGACCAGGCTGGCCTCAAATTCACAGTGATCCACCTGCCTCTGCCTCCCAAGTGCTGGGATTAAGGACGTGCGCCACCATGCCCGGTTCTGAAGCAAGAATCTTGATCAGAAACCATGGAGTGCTGGCTGGCTGATGCTCAGATAGGTTTCTGGTACAGTCAAGGGCCATCTGCCCAGGGCTGAAGCAGTCCACAGTGGGCTTAAGTCCTCACATAAGAATTGACAATCAAGACAATCCCTTACAGATACTCTCACAGGTCAGAGTGATCTAGATAATTCCTCAATCAAGGCTTTCCTCTCAGATGACTCTTCTTTGTGTCAAGTTGACAAGTAAAGCTAACCAGGACACTTCATGATTGAGATGTCTTTTTATACAATGTCTTGCATACATTGTTTTCAACTAATATAAAAAAAATAAGATCAATGTATCAAGTATCTCTGTGGCATGCTGTCTCACCCCTGTGGATTTATCTATATATCTACATCTATATCTAGGGCTGGTATACCAGATCATATGGTAGTTCTAGTTTTAGTTTTCAGAGGAACCTCTATGCTAATTTCCAGGTGACTGTACCAGTTCAGTTTTTTAGCAATAGCATAAAAAGGCTCGGCTTTTTCCACTACTTCAGCACTGTGTGCGGGCACTTGCTTTCTAGATGATGGCCATCTGATACTTTTGCATTGTGCACAGTAGACAAGATATGAATCAGCCTAGAGGCGTTTCAACAGATGAGTGGAATTTTGCTCACTTATAAGGAATGATGCTGTGATATTTATAGGCGAATGGATGAAACTGGTCATCATCCGGTGAGTGAAATAAGCCAATCTCATTAAAGTAGAAAGAGGCTCATGATATGTTAGTTAATACTGACATATATGACTCAACTAGTTAATACTGACATATATATATATATATATATATATATATATATATATATATATGAAACCTCTTACTTTGTATGCTAGTGAAAATGAATTAATAAAAACTAAATGACAGCATAAATCAGTCAGACCAGTTTTCTAAATTATTTAGTGCTCATTTTTAATTCCACAGCCCTTGGCTAATAAGTCAATACAAAGTCAGATAGAAACTTTGACCTTAGCAAATCAGACCATCTACTTTATGATTTTAGCTTCACTCCTTACCAGGCTTGTGATCTTAAAGAATTCACTGACTTCTCCTGCCTCAGTTTTCCTTCTATAAAATGGGGGAGCTATGTTAGTTATCACAGTTTTAAGATACCCGGCAGAGATTAACAATGATGTAAACACTAGCGCTTGTATGTCACGTGAGGAACTCAAGAACCCAGACTCAACTAGCACCACTAATAGTGAAGGAGTACTGTGCCCGAAATGCTTACTGTCTGTGGAAAATGAGAGCCAAGGACATCACAAGTAGTAATAATAGCTACCAAGCATTTTTGTAATATGTGTTATCTTTAAATTCAGAGTGATGATGGCCTTAAATGACATGGTGAAGTCTTTCAAGCACTGGGGGATAAAGAAGATTTTATTGCAGTTCTCATTTGTAAAATACTTTTAGATTTCAACGATGTTCACATTTTTTTTTATTTGAGCACGGCGTATCTATAATTGGCTTTAAAAACCACTCTGTTTGTGGAAGAGAAACTCTCTTACTAGCCAAATAACATGTCTTGATCTGTTTCTCATTTTGATGTTTAAATAAACACAAAAATCCTTAGCTTCAACTAAGGAGTGCATTGTATATAATAACGAACTAGTGGGTGGTGCCATTGATGGTGCTTGTGGACAAATGGTTGAGATACAGGACTCCGCGTCTCTACCCACTGGCTTCAGTGTCTACCTTGACACCCTTTGATGTGTAATTGGTCAGGTCACTGAACTTTCCCCTTTCAGGTAAGGTCACTAAACCTTCCTTTGCCTTCGTTTTATCATCTGTAAAATAGGATCAACAAAGCTATAAGGTGATTTAATTAGTAGAAGATATATTTGTGAGTGGTTGTTTTTGTGGCCAGTGGCAATATATTTTTTGTTATTTATATTTATTTATTTTGTTTTTTTTGAGACAGGGTTTCTCTGTGTAGCCTTGGCTGTCCTGGACTCACAGCAATCTGCCTGCCTCTGCCTCCTGAGTCCTGGGAGGCACCTGGCATATGTTTACTATTATTATTAGAAAAATAGAAGTGATATGAGCTTATTGTGGAAAATATAAGCAGGTCTAACATGGGAAAAATTACCTATAATATCTCCTGAGGCAAGTGTCACTAACCCTGTAGTGTCTATATATATAGCGAGACCTTTCTTTCATTACTACAATGTAGTTTTACATTTTTTCCTTCATAGAAAGTACTGCACTGCACTATGTACATTGGTTTTGTATTGTTTTTTTAAAAAAGATGTATTTATTTATTGTGTATACAGTGCTCTGCCTGCATGTACACCTGCAGGACAGAAGAGGGCATCAGACTGGATTGTAGATGGTTGTGAGCCACCATGTGGTTGCTGAGAATTGAACTCAGGACCTCTGGAAGAGCAGTCAGTGCTCTTAACCTCTGAGCCATCTCTCCAGCCCTGTATTGGTCTTCTCAGATGTAAACTTTTGGAAAAAATAAATGTTAGTTTGCAAAAAACCTATTTCTGCTATGTATATCCATAGTCAAATTCTACTAATTTTCTCATTCAGTTTCCTTGCCTGTGACGTGAAGTGCTGATTTCTCTTAAGGTCACAACTTGTGGTAAAATGCCATTGCTATTGTTTGATTATAATTCGAGGGGGTCTCTGCAAACACTATGGCCAACAGTATCCGTCCACCAGGGGCAAGAAGGATGTCTGGTTCAACACAACTCAGCAGCCGGTGTTGATCAAATGCTGAGTCTGACACTTGGCAATTCACTGTATGCATATTTAAGCACAGCACAACTTGGAAAAAGTTCTGGGTGATAATTAGCTCAATCCCATGTGAGCAATAAAGCTTAAGACACCACTACATGGGAACTCTTGTAAAGTATGTGTGAGTCTTTCATTAAGATAGGCTCTTAGAGATTGGGGAAAAATGAGCTCACAATAGAGTCTGGGGGAGGAGCTAGTGTGGCCGAGGTCACACAGATAAATTAAATGCCATTAGACCGTTACCCACCTCTGCTCCCGGCCTTCTGCTCCCAGCCTTCTGGGCAGAAAACAGATCCACACATCTTCCTGCATGTTTAACAAGCCTGGTTGCCCTAGTGCTCATCTGTGAACACAAGGACCTCATGCCTCCTACAGTAGTTGAGAAACAACTTGGGAACCTAAGCTATAGTAAGGGTAGCTGGTGGTATATTTTCCATGGTTAATGAGCAAGACCAATAAATTATGAAATATATTCTCTCTCTCTCTCTCTCTCCCCACATATATATACGTATATATCCATTTCTCTCTTCCTTCTCTCTTTGTTTTGTTTTTTCAAATTAGTTTTTTTTCCTGTGTATGTAGCCTTGGCCATTCTGGAACTCACTCTGTAGGCCAGGTTGACCTTGAACTCAGAGATTCACCTACCTCTGCCTCCTGAGTGCTGGGATTAAAGGCATGCGCCACCATTGCCCAGCTGATTTCTCTTTAAAAAATAGCTTAATACTAAGAGGTTTTGTATAGTACTTGTGTAGCCAACTATGCTGGAATTGACTAATTGACTAATTGGAAAACTGTTGTGTTTCTTTTCAGTTTAGGTAGCTGCATCTCATCAGTAGGCATAGGTGTTTCTTTAATTCTGATTTATGATGCAAAAGGGAGGAACCAAAGTTACTGAATCACTCTTGCTCTTTTGAAGACTCAGTTTGTGTCTTCAACAACATGTGATGATGTTTTTCTGGGAGCAAACACACACGAGGGCATGTGATGTTGGAAAGGGGTATAAATACAACACCATGGACAGTGGGATGACACTTTTGCATTGCTATGTCACCATGCAATGTTTCGCTGGTCTTTGCTTTGCAGAGAGAAATGTCCCAGAGACTTGTGCCGATTTGGTGGAACCTTGCTGTTTTTTGCTGAATTGTGCTGCCGCTATGGATTCGTGTTGCTCTTTGCTGTTGGCTATTGGACTGGACTGCTGGTATCCTGACAACACAGCGTGGAATTGGCTCAAGGTTCTACCTCTAAACAGGTCCACAACCCCCTTTTTCCTATTAATATTCTTTCTCCCCTTCCTCTGGTTGGTGGATTAGAAGTGAGGTGGAAGTGTTTAAGAACCCTAAATAAAGTAGGTTTTGAAAGATCTAAGCCTACAGTAGAGGTCTGTGGCAAGCAGTTATTATGAAGACTAGGGAGACTGATGGAAATAGATAGAACCAAGCTTGCTCAGGATTTCAGTTGCTCTGATGTTTTGGCTTCTCTCTAGGGACAGACACAAATGTAGTTGATAGTTGCTGATAGAAGGATCTAGTCTGTACACTCAGATGTTACGAAAGATGCTTCATTACAGGAAGTGGGTGATTCGCGTCTGTTGTAGAAGTATGTTATTTTATTTTTTAATTAGTAACCATTTATTTATTTTTCTTTTTTGCATATACATTTGTATTATTACACATATATACAATAAACTACCTATAGCAAGAAGAACCACGAAACAATCAAGATTATATAATGCTACATTCATAGTGTTTTGGATATTTGTATTTGGCAACTTTGAAGAGAACATCTTTCCTATCTTGGTGCATCTAAAATTCTGAATGTAAACTAATATCTATCATATCTCATCTTTATCAACTTAAAACATCATATAGACCTAAAAACATCTTATCCCCTAAACAGCTAAACTTAATTGTAAAACTAAACTATCTGGTCTTTAACCCCATGAGAGACTTTAGAAGGAATAAAATTAACTATCTGAGTAGACAGGAAGTGCAGGTAAGCAGTTTTTTAATTCAATGGTATAAAATTTTGTATATTGATGCAAAACAAGTTTAATTTTGATACATTAGTAGAGTTCAAATTTAAGATTATTCTTCACACACACACATATATATTTCTATCTAATATTAAGCATTATACCCATAAAACTCAACTATAATACAAGGTTTACTTCTAATACTTTGAAAGTGTTATTACAGGCTGCTTAGGATAATTAAGTAGTACACGTTAGGGCTGGAGAGATGGCTCAGAAGGTTAAGAGCACTGCCTGCTCTTCCAAAGGTCCTGAGTTCAATTCCCAGCAATCACATGGAGGCTCACAACCATCTATAATGTGATCTGGTGCCCTCTTCCAGTATGCAGGTGTACATGCAAGCAGAACACTGTGTACATAATAAATAAATAAATAAATAAATAAATAAATAAATATTTAAAAAAAGTAATACACGTTAATTGTTAGCTGACCAAAATCATGGTTATGTCAATTACTAGTCTATTTCCATCACAAGAATATACATCCTAGGTTTAACAGGTAAATATGATTGCAGTATAGATAGATCTAAGCTAGTGTCCAACTTTAAACAGTTAACTCTTTCATCTTTTGACTAACTTAAACATTTTGACTACAGACGCTGAGGTCTTGCATGGGCTAGATTCACCTTTCCAACGTCAACATTCCTCCCTTTGTTACGTTGCGTCCACTCAGACTTTTCGTAGGCCTTTGAGCTTCGTCACCTTCCCTCAGATCGCTAATTTGGAGTGCTTTTCTCTGTGCACTTCTCACAATCAGCTCCTTCTCGACTTCCAAGTGTTAGCTTAAGTCCCCTGAAATTCCATCCTATATAAAAACATTTGGTTATCCTATAGAAAAAAAAAACCTTCATCAATGTTATCTAACTTTCTATTACAGTCCCTTATTTAGTTTAATCTTCATACTTCTTTTACTTTGTCATCACATTTAATTCTGTTTCCTGGTTTGACTATCCATTGGTTGGATGACAAACTTCATGTGTTTATATAGTGTATGCATGTGTGTGGCGGCCTTTGTCTTTGTGGGCGTATGTGATGGTAACCAGAAGTTGATCTAAGGATATTTTCCTTAACTACTTTTCTTTCTTTTCTTTCTTTCTTTCTTTCTTTTTTTTTTTTTTTGAGGCAGGGTCTCTCCCTAAACCTGGAGTTCACAGTTTTGGGTAGGTTGGCTGTTCAGTGAGGCCCTGCTATCTCCTTGTCTCTGCTTTCCCCATGTTAGGGCTGCAGGCATATGTTCCTGTGCCTGGCTTTTTATGTGGGTGATGGAGACTTTATTTGAAGTCACTATGCTTGTACAGGAAGCACTTTACCCACAGAGTCATCAATCCCTTAGACTGGGAGCCTAAGATATTATGATTTTATTCATTGTATAATAACAAATTAATGACCTGTACCGGGCATTAACATCTGCAGAATCCTGGAGACATCTGTGAAATCTATGGGCAGAAAGATGTATACATTGGGCAGCATTCGTGCTGGATTTTGCCAAATATTCCTGATGGCCTGGGGCTTTTATTTGTACTAAATCACTATAGAGAATGTACCAGGATTTCGGAGACTGTACCTCCAGTCTTCTGACATATCTTTGCTAACTCATTACTAGAGAATTGAATTACACATTGCTCTGTTTACAATGTAGCTGCAGTTTGACGAGATGAAGTCCGTGGCGAGCCATCTGGCTCTTAGGTCCTCCTTTGGCTCTGAACAGTGAGACAAAAGCACTCCTGTCTTTCTCACCCTGATGAAGAACAGACTTCTTCCCTGGAGTGGAGCCGAGTGGTAATGTGCCTCTGAGGACCACACTGCATAAACCTTGAGAGCAAGGTGCAGTCAGAGCTGATTAAAATCACACCATTTCATAACACTGCTTACAGGCAAAGACGTACACCAGGAAGCTCTGAAGAAAGAGAGCTGGCTGAACGTTGAGCAGCAGCTTAGATCCGTTCTCTTCCCCCTTGAGCTGTTTGTTTAGCACCGCACAGAAACAGATTTCCCGGTTTGTCTGTCATAACGAGACTTCAGCTTCCTCTTGGTGTCTTAACTCACTGATGAGATAGCTGCAGATGGCATGGTTTCCCATACAGTGGCTGGAAGTTAAGACAGTACTCTTGTCTTTCCCCTGCTCTTTGAAAGGAAAGATTTAGTACTGTTTTAGGGAGAGGGGAAGGTAGCGGACGGGGGAGAGGAGCATCATGGGGACAGAAGGCCATGTCTCTTAGGAACTTTTCGTATATTAGAGTTACGTGCGGTTCCCACTCTCTGTCCCAGGATGACTGCATTCAGGATGCTGCCCACTGCTCTTTCCCTGTTCAGATGCTTGCTTTTGAGTGGTGCTGAGAAGCTGGCTGCTGTTGGAAGGGTTCACATTGTGACCACGTAACGTAACAATTTGAAGACTTCAGGCAAACCACTTACCACCCCATAGCCTCAATTTCCTTAGGAAAGATAGAAATACCAGCTGCTGCTTACCTCATAGGGTGTCTTAAGAACCAAATAAAAGAATGGAAATGAAAATATTTTGCATCCTGTGAAGCTCTTTGCAAATGTAAAGTGCTGTTGTGCTTGCCAAGGCTTCTTTCTTCCCCCTTTTTCTGTACAGCAAATGTCAGCATTTTCCAACCACTGTGAGTTAGTCATTCCTCCAGGGCCACACTTGCTCCTAGACTGAACAGGTGTCAGTCTTTGTGATGATATGTGGAGGAAAGTGGAGAAGAAATTCTCAGGTCTTCTTAAGTACTTTTCAGTCTACTAACCTTCAGTCAAAGGAAGGCTGAAAAGCCCTTTCCTCATCAAAGCCCTTCTAACAAGCCTCCTGGGAACCACAGACTGCAGATAGGAAACAGCTCTTCCTCCTCCTTTAAAAAAAATTAATTTATTTATTTATTCACTTTACAGCTTGGTTGCAGCCCTCTCCATACTCTCCTCCTGGCCCCACTTGTCCTCCTTCTTCCCCAGCCCGTCTCCCCTATTCCTCAGAAAAGGGGAGTTCCCTCCTCCAATCTACCCCAGCCTTCAAGTCACATTGGATTGAATGAATTCTCTTCTCCTGTGCCCTGGCAAGGCAGCCCCACCAGGGGGAAGTGATCAAACAGCAGGCAACAGAGTATTTGTCTGAGACAGCCCCCACTCCCCTTACTAGTGGACCCACATGAGATAAGTTGCCATTGGCTACATCTGAGCAGGGGGCCTAGGTCCTCTCCATGCATGGTCCTTGCTTGGTGCATCAGTTTCCGCAGGTCCCCCCTGGACCCAGATTTGTTGGCTCTGTTGGTCTTCTTGTGGAGCTCCAGGTCTTTCTGTCCTTCCTCTCACTCTTCCATGAGACTCCCTGCTTTCCTCCCAATGTTTGGATGTGAATCTTAGCACACAAGATGCTTCTTCGAGGGGCATTGGCCTCAAAAGCAGAAGAAATCCCTAGTCCCCAGGACACAGAGATGCAGGAGTCTGAAGAGTCGCTGCCGCATTCTCCTCTGTTTATGAACAATAGACCTTATCTCTTTGTCAAACTAATCATATTTTCCCATAGATGTGCATCTACTCTTTCTCAGATCTAAACACAGAAATAGATGAGTGTACTTGTTTTTTAAAGGTCTTCATTTGAAATCTGTGTCATTTAAAGACATTAAATACACTTCCGTACTTTATCTTTTGCTTACCAGCACCAGCCTGTGATTGGCAAACATGGAAGCTTTATGCCCCCCCTCAGTATATATTTCTGAGGGTGATATTTGTCTAAGTCCATGAAAGGACTACGCATGCATAATAGACTTACCCCAACATGGTAAAGTGATATAGAACTGATTTTGACATCATACCCACATGATCTGAAAAAATTCAACATAATTCTTTGCCCATGGTAAAGTGATATAGAACTGATTTTTGATATTCACATGATCTGAAAAAAATCAGCATAATTCTTTGTACTGCATACTATTTATTATAATATTTAAAAACTTTTTAATTGTTTTTTTGTAAATTTCACATCATGCACCACAATCCCACTCATGTCCCCCTCCCCTTGTACCTGAACTTCACCTTTGCAACCTCCCCAACAACAGAGGAAAAAAGTCTCACTGTGGAAGCTGTAGTGTGTCTCAAGGTGTCCCACACTGTACCCTTTTGCCCACACTTCTTTGCTGGCAGATGTTTATGCAATGACCCGTTGACCTGTTTCGAGGCCTCTGACTTCTGCTACACTATCAATACAGGAACCTCACTGGGACTCCTCTTGGATATCCTGTTGTTGCTCTGTGTCATGGAGATCCTATAGTTTTGGATCTGTAGGACTGGCCCCTTCATGTTGGCATGGGCCAGTTCAAATTCCTGGGTCTGGGCCTGAGAGGTATCTGAGCCAGCTCCTGCTCTCAGGCCCTTGAGCACGAGCTAACCAGCAAACCTAGCACCCATGGCCAGCTCTAATGTGCTACCTAGGCAAGGTAGAGGGCCCCACTCTCCCAAGAGCTGCAGGTGAGGAGCAGGGCCAACTCTCCTGCTCACATGACCCTAGGGCCAGGTCTCCGACCTGCCATAAATAGCAAGGGGTGAGGGTGGGGGAGAGCATCTCTCTCGAGTACTGCTGCAACTGACTAGGGGTAGAGACAGCTCTCCTGCTCTTACACCTCCAAGGCCAGCTCTCCCACGATGTCCAGGTAAAGGGTGGGGCCAGTTCTGCACAACCCTCAGACATCGACATGTACTCTGCAGCAGCCCCAACCACAGATGTCCACCTGGTATTTGGTGGTAACAGACCTCTGCTGCTGCAGGGCCACGAGCCTAGACAGACATGGCCCTCAGTGTCCCTGGCTACTCACACCAGGCTGTTTCTTTACTACCCTCGAGTCTCCAATTTACCTCTCTTCATTGTGCCCACATGCTTCTGTTTCTTTTCCATTTCTCCACCACTTACTTGCTTCTCTTAGTGGCTACCGGGGTCTCTGAGTGTCTGGGGTCATCTCGAGAGTGGTAGCAGGAAAGCTACTCCCCTGCTTGTGCATTATGATGCCGAGTAGGGGTCACCTTGCACATGGTCCCCTTCTCCGAGGCCTGCATGGCTCAGGACTGGTGGTCACCTCAGGCTAGATCCCTGTCTGGGCCACATTGTACCAGTCTGCTGGTCATTTGGGGCTTGCTCTTCTCCTGCCCGAGTGTCCCCATTCGAGGGTTGTCTGTTTCTGCCTCACTCCTATCCAGGCCCCACAGTCTGCCCTGGGAGCCCTTCTGGCCCTGGATGGAGCTGGACTGATGGTCCTCTCTGTCTTGCTTCCCCGCTCAGGCCTCCCCTAACGGCCTCATGTGAAGGTTGTCTGTCTTGGGGTTACTCCTGTCCAGGGCTCAGGCAGGGTTCTTTTAGTCTCTGGCTTGCCCCCCCCCCCACCTTCCACTCCCCTTCTCGCCACCTGGGAGCCTGTCTGGGCCTATGCTGAGCTGGACTGATGGGTAAACTCGAGATTGTTTTTTTTCAGGGCTTGCTAGGCTACTAACCATTCAGATGTTCACAGGTCAGAGCAGGGAATGTAGACATAGCGTCTTTCCTCACTGCCACCTATTGATGCATAAGTGACACAGCAGCCACACCTGAAATGCCTCTCGGGGCAGGTCATTTTAATATTTTAATTAAAAGCAAGCTTGTATATCTGTCTAAATTTTGTCAGCGTGATTTTAGCCTTTAATTTATAAGACCCTTTATTATAAGTTCTGGAGGGGCATCTCTTCTTCACTAAAGCCAGGGAAGGGGATGGAGAAGAGGGAGAAACAAAGAGAAAATAATGGAGGGTAAACACAAATTGTACTGGACTGATGAAATGCTTCTATATTCGTACAATTAGTATATGTGCAACAAAAAGATTTTACCCACTCTCACAACCCAGATAGAGTAGGTTCTTCCATTGACGGGGCTGAATATCTGAATAACGTTTTGGCAAAAAAATTCAGGTAGGAATATAAGGCATTATCAGATAAGTAGACATATTGGAGTTTTAGGAACCTGTAAAAGTTATTACAAATAATCTTAAAGTCAAGAAATTAGAAGAAGAAACACAATACATGAAATGCAGAGAACCACAATATTCCATCTGCTCCATATAACAGTCATAGGGGAGGGGACTAAGGGGAAAAGAGGAGGGAGGGAAGAATGGGAGGATACAAGGGATGGGATAACCACTGAGATGTAACAAGAATAAATTAATAAAGAAAAAAATAATAAATATTTTGCAATTAATTGCAATTGCTTCTTAGAAAAAACCCCCAAGAATTCTGCATGCTAGAATTTCAATATGATGAAAAAAAAATCTCAGTTTGCCTTATGGGAGAGAGTTCACGTAAACGAGGCTTTCTTTTGTGTCCAATGTCATGTCCACACACCTTCATGGTCCAGAGCTGTTGGCTCTATCTTCAGGCTTCAGTGTAGTTCCACAAACACACGGAAACTTAGATGCTTGACAGTGACCTGAGGACAGCCTTCTTCTTACACATTTGACATAACTAAGTGGGTATCATATTCCCACACTCTATAGTCATAGTGTTGATCACTGAAATTTGCATAAAATGCCTTTAGCTCTTATGTATGTCTCACCTTATCAGCTCTATAGAAAAGCAGCAGGTCAGTCCCATGGCTCAAGGTCAGTTTTCCTCAGCTCTCGTGACCTCCGACGAGATCAAGGCGCAGGCGGCTGCCGTTATTCTGCTGTATACTCTGCCTTTCCTATTCCCAACTCCTATTTCCCGCTTTTCTGTTACCACTAGTAGAAACATCATGATCAACATGTGTACTCAGAATCTCAAATTCTCCTCGATTAGAAAAGCATTCATGAATCAGTATCTCTTGTTAAAGAAAATTACTGCTAGAAAAAGATTCCCGTGCTTAGGCCTGACGGCTCACTTAGCATTCTGAATGTTTTCATGTGTCAACAAGGTACACATGTGAGACTGGGCAAGCACTCTCCCAGGAGAAACTTCAGGTGGGAGCAGAGTAGGAGTGAGGACTGAAAATACAAAGGAACAAGAGGGACTGAATCCTTGACCAAGTGGAGAGGAGTTTAGACAGATCGCTGGGGGTGACCCTGAAGGGAGATCCCAGGAACACTGAAGATAAACTTTGCCCATGGCACTATTTTGCCTAAAGCAGCAATAAGCCCTACATTTTCAAGGAACTTCAAATCTAGATGATTTTTTCTCTCTCATTAAGCTATGTTTTGATAGGTTTCAAAGTTCTGTGGTAGGTTTTGGTCACATTGTTTCCAACAAACAGTGCTGATTTTTAAAAACGAATAGCCTAAAAGTGCTAAAAAAAGATACAGAAAGTATGCTCCTTTCCTCCAAGGGGTTTTGATGCATCACTATCATTAGGGAGTCTTTTCAGATTGTGTCTAAAAGGCCGGCTGAGACAGAGAGTCCTGTGACTGGCTTCTGCCACTGACAGTGACAGCAGTGACAGGTGTTAGGAATAATACTCATTTGGCCTTCTGAGCCTTCTGGGCAGACTTGGTGACTTGGTGACCTGGCCAGCTCCATCAGTCTCCTCCTCCTCCTCCTCCTGTCGTCGTCATCATCATCATCATCATCATCTTCTTCTTCTTCTTCTTCTTCTTCTTCTTCTTCTTCTTCTTCTTCTTCTTCTTCCTTTTTCAAATTTACTTATTTATATTTTATGTACATTGGTGCTTTGCCTGCACGTATGTCTGTATGAGGGTGTCAGATCCCCTGGAACAGGAGTTACAGTTATGAGCTACCATATAATCACTGAGAATTGAACCTGAGTCGTCTGGGAGCACAGTTAGTGCTCTTAACTGCTGAGCCATCTCCCCAGCCCTGCAGCAGCCATCTTGTCCATGCCTTCGAGGAATCCACAGCAACTGTCTCCCTCATGTCACAAACAGCAAAATGACCCCGAGGAGGACAGGCATGCTTTCAGCATACACAGGTTTGCCTGGAAACCTTATCAACAACGGCTGTATCACTGCAATTCAGGAATGCAGGGCTGTCTCCCGGCTCCTTTCCAGAACAGTGAGAAAACTTTCCTTTCAGCTGAGCAGACTTGCAAGCTATGTAAGCTTTTGGACAACCTAGTCCCAGGCCATGTCCAGCACAATTTGGCCTGGGTGGCTCAGGACACTCACTAAGCCCTAAAGCCAACTGCTTCCATTCTAGGGCCATTCTTGTGACCATCTGTAATGTCACCGCATCTGCTGTCTCTGATACAATCTTTACACTGAAACCCATGATGTCCCAGGCTTCCTTCGAAGCCTCATTGTGCCTATTAACAGGCTTTACTTCTGTTGTGACATTTACATGTACATAGATAACTACCATGTTAGGTGTAAGAACAGCAGCTTATACTTGCCCACTGGGACAGCACCAATACCACAAATTTTATAGCTATGTTGGAGGAGCAGACACAAAGGCTTATGGGATGGATACGTTTGGTGATAAGGCAAAGCTTACAGCAGTGTGATTCCATGAACACTACCATATTTATTGGTGACTTTCCATCCCTTAAGCCAAAGCATATTGACTCTTGGCCCCAGCCTTTTGTCACCATTCTAACCGGAAGTTGGCACAGATGCTCTTGTGTTCAAGTTGTAGGCATTTTATTAACTCTAGGTGTTAACTTCCTTAGTTCCCTCCTATCTCTTCTGACTGTAGCTTGGCATGGTGGAATCCATTTTGTTGAAATCAACAAGTAGCTGTTTTACACTGGGTGTGTAAGCCAGATGGGCATGCTTGCAAGTCTGCCCATTTTTGGAGACACTAGCTTCAAGTTTACAACTCCTGCACCAATAACATCATCATTATCAACCAAATCATCATCTTCATCATCATGAATTCTCTCTCTCTTGTGGCATCAGTGACACAATATTTGTTGGTCTGAGGTTTCCACAGTGAGATGTCAATTGTGGTACCATGATCGTTCTCAACTTTGTCCAAAATGCAGGCATACTTGAAGGCATATGTGGCAGCCTCTCCCTCACATTTTGGAGTGTTTTGTTTGTTGATAACACTGTATTTCTAGATCAGACAGCCTGTAGTGGTGGACTTGCCTGAGTCTGCATGTCCAGTGATGATGGTGGTGGGTGAGCTCTTTCCTTCCCCATTTTGCTTTCAGTTTGGTGTGGCTATCACTTCACCTGTGCACTAATGGAAACCTATTTCAAAAAAGGAAATTTAGTTTTCATAAGAAAGAACTTTTTGTGGTAGAATTGCAAATCACTGAAGACTGTAGTCTTTTGAAAAGATTTTTAATGAGAAAGCTTAATATTAGCATTTTTTGGAGTGGGATAATAAAATATGATACTATACATGGAAGACCAGGAAAGTATGCATTTTTAGTATGTATGTAAAATGTATGCATGTAAAACTATGTATTACAACTCTGAGATAAGACTAAGGAAATAACATTAGAAGGAAAGGGACCATTTAGAAAAGCAGCTGAATGTTCGCTATTCTTCATTGTCTTTTTTACCTGCTTTTAGTGGTAGCCAGTTGCATAGTAGGTAGAAAATATTTGTAGTTTGTTTTTCACACATTATCATTATTGTTTTAAGCATAGGCTTTTGCTGAAATCTAAAGGAGGTCCTCTTTGCTAGTTCTTTTCCTTAGTTTTTCTAGCTTTCTTCTTTTTTTCACAACTAACCCTTTGTATTTAGGCTTCTTTCTTCTCTCCTTATTTGGTCTCTCTCTTTCCTCTTTATTTGGGCCTTACTCTATCCTAGCCTCATAATCTTACTGTCAAGCTTTTCTTTAACACCTTGACCAAAATCTCTTTTATTGCTTCATGGGTCAGATAAATCCAAGCAATAGATCTGTGTAAAAGACTGAACGAGGGCTGTGCGGAGGTGATGCTCCGCTCTTAGCCAGGACCCCTTACCAGCTGTTTGCAGACTGAAGACGTAGACATGAGCACCAAGTGCACCAATGTTCTGCCTTCCTTCTCTCTGCTTCTTAGGCGTCTGTTGCAAAGAGTGTTAGCCATTCTGCCTAAGGAACATTAGCAAAGGCAAAGACTAGTGGCTGGTGAATATATGTAGTCACATGAAGAAAGCTCTTTTATAGTCTTTCTGAACTAAGGCGCGCAGCCTTAGACTTTTAGTGGACTAACTTAAAGGAAAGCGTGTAGTGAGGGATGATCGAGAGTTAGGGGTGTGTTAGGGTAACAGCGCTAACTGTGCTTAATTAGGAAGTCCATAATGACTTCACCTAGACCGTGATGCTTTCTCAGTGCTTCAGGCTGAAGCACTCACTGCAGTTCCAGAATTTCGCTTCAAGCTGAATTGAGGGCCATGCTCCTCACGACTCTGGTTCCTTCTTTGTTTGGACTTCCTTGACACTCGGAACCCTGGCCTTTGCTTCGGCTTCACTAGAAGCGTTACTCCCTCTGTTTTAGTTCTGAGGTGACTGAGCAATTGTAACTACAGCCCATCCCTGTCCCGTTTTCCCGCTGGCCGTGCCGAGCCCCCTACCTCCCACAGGAGTTCTCAGCTGGGTTGACGGATTTCTCTCATCCGGGTCTCACTGAATAACCTGCTTAGATAGTTGGAATCCTTGCTGGCCATTTCTTTTGAGTTCTGTTGTCTGGGAAGCTTATCTTGTTCCTTTTATGCAGTCCTAGAGTTTTTCTGGGTTTGACACAGCATTAGTAACTCACATGATTTTCTGATGGAGTGCTCCAAAGGTGTCTTAGCATGGAAACATTATTTGCATGTTTCAGCTGAAAGCATGCTTTCCTCGAAGGCTTAATGGTTCTTTCTTCAGCCTTTGGAGAGAGCGAGGATGAAGATTCTCTCATAGGACCACCCCAAACGTGTCTTTTCATGAGGAGCCAGGCACTTCTGTGTCTCCTAGATTGCACAGTCACGTCTGTGAATGTCATTGCTGTCACTTAGAATTTTAATAGATAAGCCATAGGGAAATCTATTAGACACCTGGGTATTTTAGAATCCTTTGAAAATGGATCATTCATTTGTAGGGTCTCTGGACATGGTCTGTTAATTTCCCGACTTCCTTCCGCCTTCCCCTAGTCCAGCCATGAGCACACTGGAGGATGGAATGTGCTACAAGGTAACCTAACAACGGACTGTACTTCCTCCAGATTGGTTTTATTTGTTCATATGGTCATGGTATATATGCATGTATTTGTTTTTGTAGATGCAGTTTAGTTATTTATATTTGTGTAACCATATGCACAATATATTATGCATATAATATATGCAATATATATTTATGTTATGCATAGATATTTACTCATATTTATGATGAGTAATGTATTTATATTACAATGAGTAAGTGCACAAAAACTTCATGTAATTAGTTTGAAATTAGGGCACATAGTGAAATAGACTATTTCTTAATGAAAATTAGAGCCAGAGATCTCAGAGCAGATGAGACCTGCTGATGGGTCTTAAAACTTTCTTTGGACTTTGTTATCTAAGGGAGGACTGGTGTTGTCCTCCCTTGGACAAACATGTTGTCCAAGGCACCATTTGGCTAATTTTATGATACTGTATTTTAAGTCTGGCTTCAAAAGTTGTGACAAATTCTCAATATATCCTCCAAAATATGAATAACAGAAATCTGTAGATGAAATTTGAACCAATTAATTTTTTGGCACTTCAGAAGCTATGTGAAATATTGCTTTGTTTGCCTCCTATAATTGACAAAACTGAACATTTATTTCTTTTGATTTGTTTAAATATTTTTTTGCTATTAAACAATATCCTTTATTCATTGATATAATTAGATACATTTTGCTGTCTTTGGATGCAACATACCATAAAATAAAATAATAAAATAAAATTTAAATCCAATGCATCCAAAAACGACTTAAATGGTACATGCATTTAAGTTATAAGAAATTTAAAGGTATGGAAATTTCCTGCCTAACCATATGGATTTTCTTATATTGATTTCTGTTACATAAGATTTAGCACAGCAATGGTGATAGATGTTTTGGGCTTCCTTTTGCTCAAATATGAAGGACTTTTCCATGGTACAGTTATCAGAGAAAGCCTTCAGGAACATCCCTGCACTGCCTCAACTAATATTGATGCAGAAATAGTGAGCATATTTTACAACATTCTAATTATATCAGCTGTCATTAATAACATCGTTTTAAATGATGTATCTGCACCCTATTTTAAGTCTAGCTTAAAAAGAAAAATAATGCCCTCAAGTGGTTTTTTGAAGACCCCTTTAAGGAAAGGTTCAGAAGTAAAGTAATGCAGGCTGCAAGGCATGTAAGTGTAGCACTAATGATGCTTTGTGTTTAAAATGTGCTGGACATAAAAGCGATGCTAATCTGATTAGTAACTGTGATTGGGTAAATCTACTGTAAAATGGACTGTGTTCTGGTTTTAAACATGATACCATGGAGTCATTTGAGAACTGACTCCGTGGAACATGAAAGTCTCTTTGATGGACTATTCTATGATTAAAAGGTGTATTTACGTGTATTTTTGTTTCTACACACACACACACACACACACACACACACACACACACACACACACACACACAGTTTTGTTGTTTCCTTTCATAAATAGCTAAAAGCTTAATTCCTAGAAAACCATGAGGAAAGAAAAACAATGTGACACAAAGAAACAGCAAATTGAGATGTACCCGTGCCTGCCAAAGTTAAGACCCAAGCTTACCTTGCACCTTTCACTTCCACTTCTCTGTCTTCCTGTCTCAGCTGAACATACTGAAGAGCATGAACATCTGGAAACTACGGGCATGCGTTCTAGGTATGCTGTGTCATATAACCAGAAGAATAAAGGAAATTTGGGAGGCTTTGTGATGTTGAAAAACATCTCTCAACTCTGTTGTGTGACCTTGGCAATAGCTTTTCCTACCCACCAGTAGCATCGTTTTGAGTGTCACTTAGTGGTCACATGTCCTTTCTGTAAAGCTTAGAAGCTTCCCCCTTGGTGCCTACATACTCTGCAGTGCTTCTTTTTGCCAAATGCCAAAAATCTCTGTCAGCTTAAACAAAGTCCAAAGAAATGTCAGTACTGCTTATGAATGTATTTATTAGGGAAGAAAGTAGTTCTTTTCAAGCAATTAAAATGTATGAAAACATACTAAAAGAAGGAAGATTTTGCACCAAATAAAATTTTCTTAGTTTATACTTTACTTGGAATTTAAACAACTTTCCATTTTTATCTTAGTAGATATATTTCAAATCAAGTGTTTATGAATATTCTTAATAAATTCAGTGAACACCTTATTTATAAATAAAATGACTGTGCTGCTGTTATAATGCTCTTTGCACAAGAATTGCATTATTAACAGTGTCATAAAATGTGAGTGTGGACATCATATAAAACACATGATAACCATCAGATGGGAACGGTTGACTCAGCAAAGGTTGGGTTTTGTTTCAATTTGGCCACTTGCATTTGGACTTAGTTCCATGGCCGACTTTGAGAAGCTGGGTACATTTGTTGGCCTTTTAGGGGTTTTGGTTCGCCTCTCTCGACAGTGATGAAGGCGGAGGAGAGTTTGTAAATAGGGGTCTAAGCCAGAGTCCAGGCATTCTGAGAGTTTAGATTCATGACTTCGCTGTGAAATCAACAGCAATAGTGCAGTGGGTTGTGAACATAAAAGGAAAAACTGGTAGTGAGGGCACTGGAGGGAGAATGGAGCCAGGGCTTCTAAGGTTTAGGGGGGACAGGGGGTTGAATTCAGCTGAATGTTATAGGAAATGGGAGGAAGATGATGTCAAAGCAATGAAGGGCATCTTATCCTGAACCTTATTATCAACTGAGTCATTAGTAATCCTGATATTAACGTTTTTAAGTTCCCAAGCTAAAATCTTTACATGCATCAAAACTGCCAGTTCTGTGCTAGTCATTAGCAATTTCAGAATCGTCTTTCAGAAGAACCTAAGGGCTTCAGTTATGGTAAAAGGTGTGATGGCTTCTGCCCACAGGGTAAGTTGTGCACTTGACATTTCTTTAGCATTTATTGTCACTTGTGCTTGCATGTCAGTTTTTTTTAAAATAAAAAGAATTGGCTTCGTTGTCCAGTGGGAACTTAAATCTTAGCTCCTCCATTTACCTTATAAGTTAGTTAATCTTTCTCTCCCTCTGTTTTTTTTTTTAATTGGGGTAAGGAAAATGATAGGAATCCTGTGTATGCTAAGCAGTAAATAATTATAAGTAAGCTGTTTGCTGCAGCGAGCACTAGCCTGGTGTGGTGGTATGCAGCTTGGTCTCAGCAGCTCAGGAAGCAGAGGCAGGAAGATCATTTGAGCTCAGGAATTTGTGTCCAGTCTGGGCAACATAGGGAGATGGTATCTTAAAACAATCAAAGCAAACAAAAATGGGGCCTAAATAAATGCTAGCTACAGCTATTTTTACTATTGTTTTGAGAATTTCACACAGGATATTATCATTGTCATCCTCCCCACTGAGCCAACTCTGCATTCCCACTTCCCTGTCTCCTCTTCTTCTTCTTCTTCTTCTTCTTCTTCTTCTTCTTCTTCTTCTTCTTCTCTTCTTCTTCTTCTTCTTCTTTTTCTTCTTCTTCTCTTCTTCTTCTTCTTCTTCTTCTCTTCTTCTTCTTCTTCTTCTTCTTTTTCTTCTTCTTTTCTTCTTCTTCTTCTTTTTCTTCTTCTTCTTCTTCTTTTTCTTCTTCTTCTTCTCTTCTTCTTCTTCTTTTTCTTCTTCTTCTCTTCTTCTTCTTCTTCTCTTCTTCTTCTTCTTTTTCTTCTTCTTCTCTTCTTCTTCTTCTTCTTCTTCTTCTTCTCTTCTTCTTCTTCTTTTTCTTCTTCTTCTCTTCTTCTTCTTCTTCTTCTTCTCTTCTTCTTCTTCTTCTTCTTCTTTTTCTTCTTCTTCTCTTCTTCTTCTTCTTCTTCTTCTTCTTCTTCTTCTTCTTCTCCTCCTCCTCCTCCTCCTCCTCCTCCTCCTCCTCCTCTTCTTCTTCTTCTTCTTCTTCTTCTTCTTCTTCTTCTTCTTCTTCTTCTTCTTCTTCTTCTTTTTCTTCTTCTTCTCTTCTTCTTCTTCTTCTTCTTCTTCTTCTTCTTCTTCTTCTTCTTCTTCTTCTTCTCTTCTCTTCTTCTTCTTCTTCTTCTTCTTCTTCTTCTTCTTCTTCTTCTTTTTCTTTTCCTCCTCCTCCTTCTATAATGCTTCAAGTTCAAGTGGTACTGTTTATATACCCCTGAGTGTGGGGCCATCTACTGTATTGTGATGGTCAAAATAAATAAGTTATAGGTTTCTAATTAACCACCATCTACTGCACAGTGAGATAAGTTTCCATGTTGGTTTCTGAGAACTGAGATAACCTATAAGTAGGGAAATATGAATTTATAGAGCAGGTTGATACCATGTCTACTTAGGAAAAAAATAGTAGTAGTAGACTTACCCCTGGGCCCTGGGCCCTGGGACCTTTGCAATCATGGGTTCGTGACCAGATTTACAACACTGGACATGTGTTTCCTTCTGTAGTGTAGGCTTAAATCCAACCAGGAAGTGCTTGGTTACCCCCATTTCCTGCCAGTTGTTATTGCAGGGTTGATGGCTGGGTCAGACTGTTGATGACAATTTTATACCAATAGTCCACACAGCACCTTTCACTATCAGTACCAGCTCTATGTTCTGTGACCATGTGCGGTGGTGTTTACAGAAATTCGGTCTTACCATCGAATTCTGGTGGGCAACCAAGGGAAATAGCAATACTGTGCATTGTTTTGGGTATCTCTGAGATATCTCTGACCATCAATTTGATGGGGGGAAGAAGTATCATATACCTGCTAATAGGCTTTTTAGAGGACGAGCTATGACTTCTCAGGACCTAATTATAGTCCAGGTTGTAAAGTTTCTGGATTAAGAGCTTGACTGCCTTTTTTTAAATGTCTTTTGATACATATTAATGAACCATTTCCCCAAAAAGATTCTATCAGTTTATGTTCCCAAAGACCCCATGAAAGTTTCCATTTACTTTATATACTAACTCAGAAAAATTTCAATCCTTATTAAGCAATGCTCACTGATATCACACAATTGCTCTAATATTAAGTTCCTTGATGAATATATAAGCTGTTTTTTAGTAATACTCTTTATTGTAAATGTGCTCATGGCCTGTTTGGTTTTTTTTCTGAGTCATTTCTTTTTTATTCTTCAATGTTTATTATGTCTTTACTTACTAAGGATGACAACTTTTGTCCTATTTGTAGTAACTGTTGTTCATTTTAATTTTACATTTCCTATTAAATAGTTATTTTTTTTATGTGTGATTCTTTTCAGAATCATTGTAATTGCAATTGGGGACCTAAATTCAAATCCCAATTCTTGGCCATTTCATAGTTAAATGGACTGCAAGAAGATACAGCCTTTCTGAAGCATGCGTCTTTGTACATAAAAAGACCATAGCAGTGCTCATATTACTCTGTTGTTATATTCAAAGCATTTTCTTTGTGCTTCCTTGGGAAGCTGCCATCCTTTGGATTTACAATGCACCCCTGTTTCTATCTCCTGATTAGTGTGATAGAATTGCTTTCTCAACAGTTTCAAGAACTTTGAGACATAAGTATGTGAACTTAAGAAATCGCTTATCCTAATTAAAATATGTCATGAAAGCATAGCAAAAGTGTCTCTCTCCATAGAAAAGAATAAACCAGGTGTGTACTATCTGACACTATCCCACATCATATTTACAGGACACTCTTGCCCTACATTGTATGATGTATTTCACTTCTCCCAGCTCCTTTTTAGCTTAAGACGAACATTGTTATCGCCTTTTATATACAGAGACACAGACCTCAGAAATGGTGTCTCTTTTTGTAGTTCCTACAACTAGAAAATGGCCAAGAAGTTGCATTGATTTTAGGTACCCAGTTACAAACTCATGCATTGTTCCTTCAACCATCTTATCTTTTGGTTTTTGAGAAGTGACACATACAGTGGGTCCATTTTCCTGCAATGCTGGGAATCAGGACCACGCCTCTCTCATACCAGCAAGCACTTCCATCACTTCCCACATCTCTGTCCCCAGGGACCTTCGCAGAACCTAACTTCTTTGAGTTTTATAACTGCACATCTGCTGCTCCAGACGTTTTCTCAGAGAAGAAAGGAAGCAACATAGGTTGGACCTAATAACATTTAAACTGTTTCACAAAAGCCCCTCCCTTGTATAACCATCCTCTGAGCCCTTCCCTTCCCCCTTCGCAGAGACCAGGCACGCATGGTCCATGTTATAAGTCCTATTTTACAGAACATCTCTCAGTAGGCGCTGTTATACTTTGTGCTGATTTTTGCCAAGCTAGTCATTCTTTCCTTTTCCAAAGATGGAGCCTGGTCCCAGCTCTTACCCATCCAGAGACCAGGTGGTGCATCACCACCAGCCTCATAAACTGATGTGGGGTCGAGCAAAATTCAGCAACGGCGACAAGTTTCAAAATGTGAACAAACTACAATGAACTCAGAGGCAAATGTGGAAGGAACCTGAGATGTTTCCAGAAGCACTCACCTGTGTCATGTCACGTGACTTCACCGAGGCCTTGTTTCTCTCTTTTTTAAATTAATTTATTCATATTACATCTCAATGGTTATCCCATCCCTTGTATCCTCCCATTCCTCTCTCCCTCCCATTTTCCCCTTACTCCCCTCCCCTATGACTGTGACTGAGGGGGACTTCCTTTCCCTGTATATGCTCATAGGGTATCAAGTCTCTTCTTGGTAGCCTGCTATCCTTCCTCTGAGTGCCACCAGGCCTCCCCATCCAGGGGACATGGTCAAGTATGGGAGATCTTGTTTCTCAACACACATGTGCCTGCTCACCATGTGTTCTGCCACCTCACGAAACACCAGTGCGCACACACACTTCTCCATGTCGTGAACTGCTGTACTTACGTTACAGACAACATTTTCTGCTCTTAGGGATGATGGTTTAATTTCAGAAGCAAGGATTTTGAGTTATAGCCCTACCACAGTTTCTCGGCCTGTATCAAATTTGTATAACCTTGAGTGGTATTGGAATTAGAATGCTTGATTTTAAAGATTGTTATTTGAGTCACTGTCTTCAGTTCCTTAAAAAAAAATCACTAAATGACTTTTCCCCTGGGATTCAGAAAATACTCCCAGCCCCAAACATACTTCTGTCACTTTGTGCCATATATGTATGCAAAGGAATGTTCTCAATACCGACAAGTATAGTATACCAATTGATGTTGGCAAACATTGAGGGTGCTTTATGTCTTGCAGTGTTGCAATTCAGCCAAGATGTATATCTTTATGTAAAGCTAAGTAATCATATCCATCTCATTATTGTGTCAACTGGCTTCTGTTTTTAAGAAACAACAAACATATATATGCCTATACTAAAGCAATTATTTGAAACTAAAAATCTTTCTAGACACAGCAGGGCTGGTACACATATGACCTGGCAAAGAACGAGACAGCAAGCATAGGGACTACATGGGTCAGCAGCAGATGAGGTCGGCGAGATGAAAGAAGTGGACACAATCCCCATCCCTAAGCAAGAGGCTGTCTCCAATCGATAACCAATTGAAAATGAAAAAAAAAATTAGTTCTTTCTAAGGGAGTCCCACTGGGGAAACAAACCACTCTTAGGAGTAGGCCTCATGTCCAGCAGTAGACGGCCAACACCAAATGAACTCAAGGCATCTTTGGAGGTTTTTTGTCTCATAACGTTGTCAGGGGCCCCCCTTCCCCTACATTACAGGCCTGTTGCATATATATATATATATATATATATATATATATATATATATATATATATATATATATTATGGCTGGTTTTGGACTTTTATGGAATTTCTGTGTGTGTGAATCTGTGTGACTCTGCATCTATATGTGTTTTTTGGGGCGTTTTCTTTGGCTTTTTTTTCTTGTTTGGCTGTTTTGTCATACTCTGGTTTTTGAGGTATTCTTTTTTTTTTTTAATCTTATTATTATTTCTTAGACACCTGTTTGTTTTCTAACTAGAGACATGAAAGGTGTGGATCTGGATGGGAGTGGAATTGAGGAGAAACTGGGAGTAGTGGAGGTGGGGACTGTAATTAGACTATGTTGTATGAAAAAACCCTATTTCAATAAGAAAGAAAATAAAAATCTTTATATTGTCACTAACTGTTTGGTCCTATACTTATGTACCTAGAGTTGCATGAAAATCTCCTGTGAGAAAAGAGGTTACAGACTGAGGAAGTTTAAGGAGCCCTCATGACACCATTATTGCTTCCTTTGAGTCTGAGGGAATCTGGGAGAGATGTTAGAATTATTTTCTCCATCTTATAGATGTGGGTCCAACCTTTGAGAAATCACCCCACTTGCCCAGGGCTGGAGAATCCTGGGGCTGATGTGGGACAGACACATTTCCTGCCGCATCCCCTCCCAGCCTCTCCTGGAGAGTGACAGGGGTTCCTGTCACCTGCTCTGGGCCTGGAAGCAGTTTTGCGTATGCGTCCGAGCAGCTGTAAATGTACTTTTTTATTCCTATCCCATAAACCTAATTCCATCCAGGGTCATTCTGCACAGCTTGACTTACACATAAAAATGAACTTTTAAGAGGTTTACTTTAGCTCACTAGCCGTCTGCTCGCTGATTTAGAAAGCAGGTACCCTGAGTGCAATTTCCTCTTCGTAAATGGACACATTGCCTCAGCCCTTGTGAGCTCAGACTCGTCCAGTTTGCATCACACTCCCGGCCGGATGAGGGCACGCTGACCTGCAGTTCTCAGAACTTTCTGTTCTTCAGGTTTCTAGAAACAACCGGGGATTGGGTATTGATGGGATTTAGACTTGTAATCGTCTTTTCTGTTTTTGGGAAAACTCGTGGAAAGAAGACATGGCAAGTATGTGGCAGAGATGGATGTGAACAGGGTTTGGAGTGGAAGAAAAGGTTTGCAGGAAGATGAAAGGAGTTGAATTTTGTGGCATAGAGAGTGGCAGAGGGAGGAAGACTTCCCAAACGACTGACATGAAGAGGGGAGGACAGAATGAGCTGAAAGGACAGTTAATTGTAACATGGGGTATTGGCACTAAGCAAGGGTGGATGTACATGTCAAATGGACCCACTGCACTGTTCTTCTTACTTTGCAGTCTCTTTTGAGAGTTTGCCCTAACTAATGTATTTAACCCTCAAAGTAGCCATATAGAAAAGTTACTCAGTTTTGCCAGTGAGGTTTTGAGGAGCCAATAACTTTCTCCAGGTCACAGAACCAATAAGGAAATAGTGGGCCTGACATGGAAATCTTGAATGGCAGCTTACGATGAGGTACTTGCCTGTCTCAATCAGACTGCGAGCCCCCAGACAAAAAGACCCAGCTGGGATTTTCACGGCTCAATCCCCAGTGCCTGTCTCAGAGCCCTGCACTGGGATTTGTTCCTGGGTACTTTTAATTCATTAAAAGAATGAATAAATGAACAAAATCCAGTCTAACCCCGAGACTAGCTATAACCCTTCTATAATATGAGTTTGTATCAAAAGGCAAAACTAAAGATCCATCTCAGCAATCTGTTGCTTCTTCCTTCAAACACTTAAGTGCTATCTCTCTCATGCTTGTATAGGCCCAGGGCACATGAGACAAGCCTGTCAACTCATTTTGTCCAAGGTAATAAACTCATCTCATCTGGAAATGGTGGAGAGAAAAAGCAGCATTTATCAATTGGATCCAGTCATGGTTTCTCCAAAGGACAATTTGTAGCAATTGTCCTCTGTAATGAAAAGGTGATGAAGTCACAGCAATGACAGTGGCAGGCAAAGGCCTTGTCCACACTGACTGGTCATCTGTTCACTAGATTGGGAATTTTTCACATCATCATTAAATTATAAGTTAAAATTAACCAGAGTACATTAACCTCCCTAAACATTTTAAGTATAAAAAGGAAAAGGAAAAAAAAAAGCAGACATTACTATCATAGGTTTGAGATTCGTAAGGTAGTAAGAAAAAAAAGTGCAAGAAGTACACAAGTCAGGAATGGTGTCTTATGCCTGTGTTCCCTGCCCCCTGGGAAGCTGAGGCAGGGGGATTAGGCTACAGAGTGAGCCTATGTCTCAAAAGACCAACAATAAACAACTAAATACAATTATAGAAATGTGAAGTGTCCCAGTGCTTTTCAACTTTGGTAATACATTAGGAATAATGGAAAGGCTTTAAAAATATTTACTTTTTGAGAATATAATATAACTATATAAACTTCCCCTTCCCTTTCTCTATCCCAACCCTCCCTTAAACTCCCCTGCTACTTTCTCTTCAATTTTACACATGCATACACACACACACACACACACACACACACACACACACACGTACACTTATACACATGCACATATGCATGCATGCACACATCCTGCTCAGGCTGTGTAATGTTACTTATATGTTTATATTTTCAAGGTTGACCATTGGATTTTGGATAACCAATTGGTGTGTTGGTGTGTTCTTCCCTGGGGAAGGATCTTTTTTTTTTTCAGCTCCCAGCATCCCTTAGGTTCCTGTAGTTCTTTGTGTAGGGTTGAAACTTCATGGTCCCTCCTCTCTCCATGCGAGCTTGTCTATTAGTGTTGTCCTTGTTTGTGGAGAGCCACAGATAGCAGCACCCCTGCTGCTTCCCCGGCGCAATATGCCCCTTTTTGCGCATGTGCAGTGAGTAAGCCCCTTATGTGCATGCCTGAAGGCATGACGTAAGGTGATGTGATTCAAACAAGACATAGCGTGAGGTGGCGTGATCCGAATGCACCAACCAGGAGTGACGATGTGGCAGTTTCTGATAGGACTAAGCACACTATAAAGGTTCTGTGGGAGCTTTTCCCGGGGTCACTCCAGGGATCCTGGATAAAAACTGCTGCAAGAAGAGTTCCCGGTGTTGGTGTCTTTCCTGCTGGACGGGAGCGGCATTGACACTTGTTCAGCCTCTGTGTATATCAGTGAAACTCTATGGGTGTGGCTTCTGACATCCTCAGGTGACTGATGGATGTCACTAACAAACTCCCTGTTCCTCTGGTTCTTAGTATCTTTCTGTCTCCTCTTCTGCAATGACCCGAGCCTTAGGTACAGGAGTTCAAGAGAAAGACACAGTGCTGGGTGCTGGGGAGATGGATCAGTGGGTAAAGCGCTTGTGCTGTATGACACCCGGACTTTAGATCTCAGCACCCACAAAGAAGCTCAGTGAAGTGTTGTGTGTCTGTGACCACATTGCTGAGGGGAGGGATTGGGGTCCCTGGAGTCAGATGGGCAGCCAGTTTAGTTAAATTGGAGAGCTCTACATTGAGTAAAACACCCACCTCAAATATAAGATGGAGGGTGACTGAGGAAGATGCCGGACACCGGCTTCTGTTCGCATTCACGCATGCACACGTACATGCCCGTGCACACTCAAAACACAAACACAGGCGTAGTTGTGCATACCATGCACCAGAAGCTCTGGGTCTGGCTTTGGCCCCCTACCCAGCAATTTTAAAAGCCCAACAATTTCCTCATTCATTTTCATACGAGTTGCTTTGAATCCCTTCCCCCAAGGCTCCTTTTTCCAGCACGCACCCTTTTCTTTCTTTCTGTGAGACTGGCCTCTGAGCCTAGAGTGCATGCCAGGCAAGTGCGGAGCCACTGAGCCGTATCCCCAGCCTTCACTGTACTTTTTTTTTTTTTACTCTGTAGAGAACATAGAAATCAATGTTGAATCTCAATAGTGTAAAACGGGTGACTTTAACAACTTCCTTTCACCATTATGAAGAGCATATTTCTTTAAATGCAATGTAAAGTTTAATATTTACATAACACTTAAGACATAAAATATGCACAATACAGCAGATTTGCATGGATTCCCAGCAGGGTTTGGAGCTCCCCCGAATGCACACACCTCTCCAGCAAGCCTACTGTGTACTTATATGCGTCTATATTAGGCAATATACTTGTATCTTTCAAGGAAACATATGGCATTACTTTGTATTCAAAAATTCAGATACTTATGAGAATGTTATGTATATAAATTTGCCTATTGCTGTTCTGTGGGTTAAATGCGATGGTGGGGGGCACTCTCACTGCTACTGGCTATTCTGTTGGAGTAATTGCGCTAATAGTTACACTTTATTTCTGAGGGACATTTAGGGTATTCATTTCAATGTAGTTTAACAGAAATGAGCATCTGAAAAACAGTCTTCCTGTTGGTTTGATGTCCACACGAGTCACTGTTTCATAGGCTGCCAAGAACTTTGATTTCCCCCTATCATTTCTGTCAATTTTCTGACAGATTTTTACCAAGAGGCTTATGCCTTGTATCAGTTATGTTTCATATTGCTTAATTGTCTGGGGGAAATTTTCTTTATTTAAAAGTTAATTTTGCTATCTTTATGTCATATCAAAATGTTTATTTCTTAATTATAATTTGGTCACTTTGGATTTTAACTACTTATAAGAAAGGCATATAACTCTATGCATTCATTTTGATCATTGATAAAAATTAAACTGAGTAGGAGAACCATTACCCAGTGAGACAGAGTCCTTATCTTTCTAGTACTATTTAAATTTACTGAGAAAAAATACTGAATTTATTGTTTAGAATAAGGTATGAAGCCGGGTGTGGTGGCGCACGCTTTTAGTCCCAGCACTCTGAAGGCAGAGGCAGGCAGATCGCTGTGAGTTCGAGACCAGCCTGGTACACAAAATGAGTCCAGGGCAGCCAAGGCTACACAGAGAAACCCTGTCTTGAAAAAAACCCAAAAAACCCCCCAAAAAACCAACCAAACAAAAAGAATAAGGTATGAATAAACAAAGCTTATGTGATAATTGATTCCAGATTCAAGAAATATTTTAAAAGAACCAGCTGTGTGTTGGACTCTTCCCTTGCTGAGTGTCTCTGAGGGCTCGCCCAGCAGAGCTGGAGTAAAGAGGAGACCCTGGGCCGCGATTTTTTGGTCATACATAATAAGATCATTTTCTTTTGGTTGAGGACAGGAACTTAAGGCCTTGCTACAGTTAACCACAAGGTGGCGCTGTGGCACAATCAGGAAGAGCCCAGCTGTGCGATGCGTCTTCCAGAAAAGTTTAGAAAAATCACCTTTTCCCCCCCGCCCCGCCCCTGAAATGACATCCATAGAAGAAACTTTAAATGTGTGAACTCGTCTTTATTTCCAAAAGGAAAAAGAAACAGAACTCACTTATAATTCAAATGAAACCCTTTCCACTAAGAAAGGAGTTTCCTTTTATTTTTCAATCTGCTATTTGGACCGGATCAACTGGCTAATTATTTAATTCTTGACCCAGAACTGCAGGCCTATAAAAGTCAGTGTGAAAGCAAAGCGTTGGTATACTTTTAGCTAAACTCTCACACAAAAATGCACAAATCATAAAGGAATGGTGCTGAGTTGTGAGAAGGGGATCCTGGTGTACAACACAACCCGCCTTCTCAAGATGCAGAGCATTGCCTCAGAGAGCTTTGTCATTTCCCTGGTCCCCTAGAGGTAACTACTGTCATGTTTTTCTTCCACTTCCTATAATAGAGGTATACTTGGTACTTTTGTGTCTGGCTTTTTATCCCACAGGGTTCTTAAAAAAAGACTTAAAAAAAAACAACTCTGTGTGTGTGTGTGTGTGTGTGCGTGTGTGTGTGTGTGTGCACGCGCGCACATGTGAATTCAGGTGACTGTGTATGCCTGAAGAGAGTATTGGATCCCCTATACCTGGAGATATAGACAGTTGTGCGCAGCCCAATATGGGTGCTGGGAACTCAAGTTGGGTCCCCTGCAGGAGCCGTATGCACTGTTACCTGCTGAGCCGATTCTCTAGGCCCAGCATATTGCTTTTTAGACTCATCAGTGTTGTCAACTGTATCAATAGTGTGTTCCTCTTGTTTATCAACATAGGGCATTTTAAAAGTCTACTAACCGGGCTGGAGAGCTGGCTCAGTGGTTAAGAGCACTGTCTGCTCTTCCAGAGGTCCTGAGTTCAATTCCCAGCAACCACGTGGGGCCTCACAACCATCTAGACTGGGATCTGATGCCCTCTTCTGGTATGCAGGTGTACATGCAGATAGAGCACTCATCTACATGAAGAAAAAAAAAAAGTCTAACATCCTGTTGCTGAACATTTGAGTTGTTTTCTATTCTTAGTTATTATAAACAAAACATGTTTCATATCTTTTGGGTATAAATGTACATTCGGTTTTTTATCCTATTCTTTTAAAAGCAAACAAGGGTGGGAGCTATAATATTAGTACCATGATGCCTGTCAGTAGGGGCACACTGTAAACACTAATGGATCTCTCAAGACTTATTTCCCTCCTATTGATTCAACATATTTTATAGAACCAAACTTTCTAAATTATTTTCTGATTTTTACTTCAAAATAATTGAACTGACTGGGAAGAGCTGCAATACCATACAACGGACAAGAAGGTCACAGGCTCTGGGGCAGTTGTGGAGGCCCAGGGTTATCACTTTACCACGCATAGGGAGTTGGAGCAGGTCCCTGAAGCCTCTCTGGGCCCTGGCTCCCTTCACTTACCATGGTTGTTGATGTACTTATTGTTTCCATTAGACAGGAGGGTCTTGACTGGAAGTCCACACCGCTCAGCTGTCTGAACGTAAGGCATAATACATGGAAAACAGCGAGGGCCCGGTGGAGGCGTGGTGAACTCATCACTTCGCCCAGCTTTGTAGGCAAGGCGTAGTTTCCAACTGCAGTCTGTCTATAAGAGCAGGTGCAGGAGAGCAAGAGACCTCATAAGCATGGCTACAGCATTATTATGAGGGGTGCCAGTCAAGACGTAGGTGTACAGAGGAGTGAGGTGAAGAAATGGGGCGAAGTCCATTGAAACCCTTTGGAAAAGGGGTGCAGAGAGAGGCTGCTCTACACAAAAAGCAGAAAGCCTACCCCTGCAAAGGCTCAAAGAACAAGATGTGGAGGGGGCGAGGGACAGATAGTAGAGGAAGTGGAACCTAGCAAGCATCACAGCTTAGTCATGGCCTGGTTAGCCAAAACTGAGGTTTGGAGGTTAAGAACATTCATGGAATTATGGTTGCCCTTGGGTTTCACTGGTGCCTGTAAACTGAGAAAGGAGCAGTGGGCTCTAGAGTTACTGGGAAGGCCATAGCAGCTATGCGGTCCCTTTCTCTGTTTTCTCTATTTCAGTTAGAACTGAGTAGGAGTTAACATGTAAGGACCACAGGGACAATTTCCAACCAACATCAGGGTTGAATGAAATCTTTCCAGCTTTGTAGCCAGTCAGAATTCTTCACTTAAATGCTCAGGATCTCTCAGTGTTAGTTAAAGTCACCTTCACGGTCAGAGGTTAAAATCTTGAATATCATTACCTAGAAAAGAACTCAGCCTTTTGATGTTACTGTTAGAGACTAACAAAAGCAAACAAACATGTGAGTCTGGTCTACAAGGCTACACAGAGAAACCCTGTCTCAGAAAACCAACCAACCAACCAACCAACCAACCAACCAACCAACCAATCAAACAAAACCGAGTCCCTTTAGAGAGGACTTAAAACAAAGGGTATTGAAGGGACCAGCTCCCACCCTCTTCATGATTGGGGTTAGGACTTTTCAGGAGGTGAGTGATGAGTATATTCTTAAATAGCAGTAACAGTGACAGGGGACCAGATGCATTGGGCTCTTAGTGTGCACCTGAGCTAGCAAGGTAATTTTATATTAATTATCCCTTTTTCATTCTTACAACTCTCTGTGGAGTGTCATTTAACCCTTTCTGTGGATGGTCAAGGTGAGGCCCAAGGAAGGCAGAGAAAATGTGTGTCAGGACTGCATGTACCGAACCTATTTTCCAATGTCATTTTACTTAGGGAGGCGCTCTTACACGCTATTTTTACGGACAAGACTCATGAGCTGTTACTGAACCCTTACGACGTGTCAGGCATTCCGTTAAGTGCATTCCTGGCATTGTTAGCGGAGTTTCCTAGCCTTATAACAATGCTGTTAGATACACACCATTCATTATCCCTACATCATGAAGGGGAGGACTGGGGCTTGGCCATGGTAAGTAATCGGTCCAAATTCATGAGTTCAGTGAACAAAAAAAAGCAAGACAAAACTGGGACTCAAAAGTGGTCCCATGTTACCTTTGATGTTCGAGGTCAGAGGGGTCAAGGCGGGGTGGGTCTTCCCAGTGTTGTGCTGTCTGCTGCACTTACTCCACCCCCTGTGGTTTTAGTTTGTGTCCTTATGTCTTATGCAAAGTAGACGAAACCCATTAGGGTTTGCTCTTTGTGAGATGTTTTTGCATCCATGTCATTAAGGATGCTCTTTGCCTCTTGACGTGAGAGCAAATCCTTTAATCTTCACTTGTAGCTTGTCTTCTCAGCCCTCTGGGATTTTCGCCCATCCTTTTAAGTTTTATACTTCCTGTTGCTGGCTTGTTTTTAAGGGGATCATTTCTGATACAAAGACTCTGCACTATTTTTCATTTTCATTTTTACAAACTATGCGTATGTCTGAGGATGGGCCTACTTATGTGGGGCAGTGCCGGAGGAGACCAGGAGAGGCTATCTTACCCCCTAGAGTTGGAGTCAGAACCCAGAACCGTGGTTCACCTGATATGAGTGCTGGGAATTGAACGCGGGTCCTCTGCAGCTGCAGAACAGACTGTTAACCGCTGGGCTGTCTGTCCAGCCCCGCCCTGCACTGTCCTTAACGGTAAAGCTCGCTTTGATGAATGACATGGGGGTATGAGACTCTTGTCCACTTTCTTATTTATAACATTCGTACTACTTGGGCGCACACAGTTAGATGGAAAACGTGTCCTAAACTCAATTCTCTGTCCTGGAGGGCTGTATTTTGCCTAGACAACTCTACATACAATATAAATCAGGAAAGTTCTCGGTGATGAGACTTCACTAAAAGGGGAAATGAGACTTCCTGAGTCTGCACCTCTGTGCACAGAGGCTGACATGCTTTTCTATGTGCCTCACGAAAGGCATGTTCTTCACAAGCTGGGATTCCCACAGGAGACGGTATGACTTGGCCCATTTCTGTATATTCTTGCCAAACACTAGAGTCAGCATACCCTTTATGAAAAATGTGTTAATACTGGCTTGAACACAAAGATGATTTTATCTGCATGATTTTGGTGAACTGTTTGGGTACAATTTGAAATTCCTGCAAAACTGCGTTTGCCATCTGTTGTTTTTTTTTCTTTTTTCTTTTTTGATGTTTTAAAGATACTTTGCCCAAATTCCTCACCAGAATTTTCTATCTGCCATTCTTCCTGGCAAAAGAAGACAGTGAGATGTTCACAATAAAAAAGCAGCCATGGTTTTTTTGAATGGCATTACGTGCTTTTGGGACAAGTGCCGTGCCTGAGATGAGAGCCACCAGCAGATGGCAATACCTTTTCACGGGATCTCTTTGGCCGGCAAATGCCAAGTGCCAGAAGTAAACTGATACCCCAGTGAAGTCACATGCCATTTCTGAGAAACCCAATAGCCTTGGCTGTGAAGGGGCCCCTTTTACCATTATCTCTCAGCTGTTATCTCATCTCTCTGTTCTGTCTGCGTATTCCTCAGCTCAGCATTCTGCATGTGCCGCCCTACAGGTCACACATGGTTTCCAAGTATGTGTTTAGAGGTGGAGCCCACCGCCTTCACCAGGGTTGCTCGTGGAGCCCTTTGCCGTCTTCATCTCTGCTGGTTCATGGGTTTGCCAAAGTGATGTTTTTGAATGCTATGTACTGAATGGCAAGACGTTATAAACCTTGAGGCATGGCATATTGGTGTCCTGCCAAAATAAAAAAAATGGGGGACTGGAGAGATGGCTTAGGGGTTTAGAGCCACTGTTGTTCTTCCAGAGGACTTGAGTTTAGTTTTCAATACCATGCCTGGTAGCCCACAACTGCCTGTAACTCCAGGTCCAGGGAACCTGACGCCCCATTCTAGCTTCCTCGGGAATCCCCACAGATGTGTCACACACACACACACACACACACATACACACACACACACACACAGAGAGAGAGAGAGAGAGAAAATAAAAATAAACCTTTAAATAAGAAATCTGAAGCCTTTGTCACAGTATGGAAGCTCTTTTGGTTGTTGTGGGTGACTGTGTGCTCTGCCTTAATTTCCTGTTTCCTGGGCCCAGTGGGATGTTTCTAGAAAAACACTGGACTCTTGCTTACAACATGTACTTGTGAAGTATGGTAATTTCCAGAGACTAGCTAGATATGGAAACTTCCAGGTTCTTTGAGGTCTATTTTAAGATATATTTCCCCTCCCCAACTCAAGAAAACTTATCTGCCTTTATATGTCTATTTTTCAAGGATGTTCGTGCTTTAGAGTATTTTTTTGGCTAGAATAGAAAACTCACCTCAAGTCGTCTTAAATGATTTAAGTATATTCGTTACTTTTTATGATAGATGTTGATTAACTTAGAGGCTAGAGAAGGTGACTGGGCAGAGAGACACTGGGATCTTTGTCAGTTGCCGCGCTGGCTCATTCTTCTTTCCGGCTCTTATCACAACTCCACATCAGATCGTCATCCTCCAGGAGCAAGGATACATGGCCCTTTGAGTTGTCTGGGAGGCTGGTGCATCCCTCAACAGCCCACTGGAGAGAGGACAGAAGTAGCCTGCTCCACTAGGGTGATGTTCATTTGGCTTAGGCGGGCTGCTGGGAGAAACTCACAGTGTCTGCTGTGGAATCTTAGGAACTCATTTCTATCCCAAACTTGCTTTAAGCTGATCGCCATGTTCTGTTAGTCCCTTGGAAGTCTAAGGACAAAGAATCAAAGCTGTTTCTGGCTGGAAGATATATCTTTCTTATGTGTGAGTAAAATGTGGACTCTAAATTCTTAGGAATTTTGGATGAATTAATGACTAAGACGGTGTATCATCACGGCTACAATTAAACTCTTTCACTAATTATTTGAATGGAGGGAAGCAGGCCTTTGTTTTTTTAAAAATAATGTTGCAATGTAAGAGAAACTTTAAATTTATTATTATTATTATTATTATTATTATTATTATTATTATTATTATTGAGATAGTGGCTCTAGCTCAAGTTGGTCTCAAACTCTCTGTGTAGCCTAGGATGACCCTGAATTGATACTCCTGTCTCAATTTCCTGGGAGCTGGGGGTTGCATGGGAGTACTACCAGGCCTGGTTTGTTTTCAGGATTGAACCCCAAGCTTTGTACGTGATGGACAACACTCTTCCAACTGACTAGACCTCACTCTCCTTTTTTTTTTTATTTTTTTGAGGCAGGATCTTCTGTAAGCTACCCGAACTGGCCTTCAACTCACTATGTAGCAGAGGTCAATCCTCCTGCCTCTGCCTCTTCAGTGCTGGCCTGCAGGTGTATACCACCACATCTAGCTCAACTTCAGGTACCTCCAAAAATAAATCATGTGTACTGTAGTCATACACCTCCAACACTCCATCCTCATCCCCTAAGCCAGTGGTCCCCAACCTTCCTAATGTTGCAGTCCTTTAAAACAGTTCCTCGTGTGTTGTGGAGACCCCATCCATAAAATCCTTTCACTGCTACTTCATAACTATAATTTTCCTCCTGTTATGAGTCATAATTTAAATATCTGATATGCTGGATATCTGATGTGTGATCCCTGTAAAAAGGTCATTTGATCCCAATGGGGTCGTGACCCACAGGTTGAGAAACCACCATTCTAGATCTTATTTTCCATCTCTGAAAAAAAGAGAAGTGATCTTGCTTTTGGTGAGGACATCTTTAAAAACAAGTATTTCTGCTTCAGCTGGGCATCTATAACCAAAGGTCCTCATGTGGAGGTAGACACCTTTAATCCCAGCATTCAGGTTGTAGAGGCAGGAGGATCTTTGTGAGCCCCAGGCCAGCCAACTCCACATATTGAATTCCAGGCCAGTCAGAGCAACAAAGTGGGACTGTTTCTCAAAAAGAAAAAAAAAAGATCATTGGTTTGATTTCTATGTTTTTCTATTTAATCTATAAATAGTCACATTAGTATCATATTCAACAATTTTTATAATCTACTTGAGATTTTAAAAGTAGCTTATTTGACAACAATTTCAAACATAATCAAAAATTTTAAGACAGGGAAAAATCTTTATGTGGACACGTGCTCTAGTTTTTTCCGTAGTCCCACTGATGTCTCACCTGGTACAACTTTAAGTCTTCCTACATTTTTTTCAGTCTGTCTTCAGTCTTTCTTTGTGTTGCAAGTCTTTGACAATTGTGTGTGTGTGTGTGTGTGTGTGTGTGTGTGTATGTGAATGTGTATGTGTTTGTACGTGAGCATGAACGTGAATCTGGGTAGATGTCAGAGGTCAGCATGGGTGTTGGTTTTTAATCACTGTACATCTTACTGTGTTTTGTTTTGTTTTGTTTTGTTTGAATCAGGGCATCTCTCTGGGACCTGGGCAGGCCAGCAACACCCAGAGGTCATTCTTTCCCCACCTCTGCAGTGCTGGGAGGTGTGACCCCCACACCCGGCCTTTTCATGTGGGTGCTGGGATTAAAGTCAGGTTCTCAGGATTGCATGGCAAGCATGTCCTGAGTGAGCTGTCTCCACAGCCTAAGATCCTTGGAGAATTGTAAAATCCCAGGTCAGCTGCTTTGCAGCAATGTCTTCAACGGGTCCCCCCCCCCCCCAGTATTCCCATATGAATAGGTAATGTAGCTTTGAAAAGAAGTCCACAGCCAGGCTCATATATTCTCCTTGAACTGGCCAGAGTGGCATGTGGCAATTTTCTTCTTACTGGTGGTGTGCGCTTTGACCACACTATTAATCACATCTACCTGGAACCGCACGTTAAAGTTCCCTCTATTTTGTGATTAAGTGAATACTTAGCTTAAAAACTATTTTAAGATTTATTTTATTTTACACGTATGTCTGATTTGACTGCACGTATGTCTGTATACCGTGTACATGCTTGGTGCCTGCAGAAGTCAGAAGAGAGTGTCAGTCTGGAGTTATGTATCATTGTGAGCCATTCTATGGACATTGGGAATGGAACCTGGGTCCTCTGTAAGAGCAGTAAGTGCTCTTAATCACTGAGCCATCTCTCCAGTCCCTTAAGTGACTACTTTCTAGGAAAGCACATTGACACAGTACAGACATTTGCTTTTCATCTGGTTTTCACACTCTAGTTTGAACATCCATTGATGTCTGTTGCTTAGCATAATTATTACTGTGATTGTTTCTAATTAAATTTTTCTAAGCCTATTGCTCTGCATTTATTGTCTGGTGTTATATTGTGCATACAGGTTTCCTTGTCTCTAGAAACTTACCCACTTATTCATTCACAATTAATTGGCCTTCTTCATCATAGCCAGCATTCAGTCATCTGTAATTGTCACTTTGACACTCAAAATTTCTAAGATTTGGGCATAGATGTCCTTTCAAAGTGTCGTTCGCATCCTTCTAATGTGTCTTTACCGTGCTTTTAGCATTTCATTACTTGTTGATAAGCAAAAAAATATTTCAGGGTCAATTTATAGTATCCTTACATGGGCCTGGGCTTTCTTCTGCAAGAGGCACTGTTTCCCTTTATTTGCTGCTATTAGGAGTATACATAGATATAGCCGTTATGGAAATCAGCGTGCAAGATTTCCAACAAGTTACAATAGATCTACCATATAACACAACCGTGCCAGTCCTGTGCACGCGCCCTAAGGAGCTGATATGTTGCCACAGGAATTCTTGTGAATCTAAGTCGCTGCGTTCTTTACAATAGCACTGAAAGAGAAACGGCCCAGAGAAACGGCGAATGACGGTGAAGCCTATATACGCAATGATGTTTTATTTAGCTGTAAGTAAAACTGACACAAAATTTGTAGGGGAACGGATGAAGCTGGAAAGGATCACGATAAGTGAGGTGACATAGACAAATTCTGTATGCTGTCATTTACAAGTGGATCCTAGCTTTTGATGTTTATTTATGTTGTATATAATTTGTTGTATGAAGTCACACATCAGTTTTTTTTACAATAGCAAGTATGTGAAGGCTTCCATTATACATACTTCCAAATGAGAATAACACTCATTCTGTCCCAAGTAAAGTCGGCTGATGTCTTTGGTAAAGTTGTTTATATACTATAGTTACTTGTTTCCTTATTGTTGGACTGTGGGTCATTATAGTATTTATTTTGCAGGATGATTTTAAGGATTAAATAAACTGACTAGTGTAGCATTATTACAACAATCTCTAATAACAAAATCTATGATGCCAGTAGCTGTTATTTTAATCACTATTTGGTGTTCTGGTTCCCCTTATCTTGCATAATTATTCATCATGTGAGTTTTTATTATGTCTTCAAAGTTGCCCAAACAATCTTCCATGCTCTGGATGTTTGACTCATCCCCAATGTCACAAGTTCCACAAGTAATGGTACTGCTGTGGGGTTTGGAGATGGGGCCTTTGGGACACAAGTGGATCACAAGGCTGGAAACAAAATGGCCAAGCTGTGCTGCCTTGTGTGGGCCACCTAATGACTGAGACACAAATCCTTTCCCGTGTAAAATATTAGATAAATTTTTTTCTGCCTTAGTTTTTCTCTTCTTGCATAAATTATCTCTTGACACTTAGAATGTAACCTAGTCATCCGAATCCCGCCCCTCATAGCTCTGCTCTGTTCAACTTTAAGTGTGTGTGTGTGTGCATATGTGCGTGCACCACAGAGTATGTGTGAAGGTCAGAGGACAACCAGAGGGCATTGGCTCTCTTCTTCCACCATGTGGGTTCCAGGAATTGAACTCAGGTCGCCAGGCTTGGCAGCAGACACTTTTACCCGCTGAGCGGCCTTGCTGATCCTGGCCTTGTTTTCAACATAGAAATAGAACAAAATTCGCTGACAGCCATTTATTGAACACTACACATCAGCGTTTGAGTTTATGAGCTTTAAATCTGTACTTTTCTCCCTTGACTCCTGTAATATGTAAAAATTGGAAAAAAATTAGATGACTTTAGTTTAATTTTTGATATCTTGGGGCAAGTGTTAAAGTATAAGAAAAAGAGCTTGAGTCCTTGAGAGCATGAATGCCATGTCACAAATGTCTGCCGTGGTTCAGGCTCTGTTGTCCTTTCCAGTCCATTGCTCCCCCTAAATGCTCAGAATAATTGATTATCTATGTTTGATCCCATAAGCACCGAAGCATAAAAGGCAGAACGTACATGACAAAGATAATGAAATTTCACATTTTGCTCTGCCTACCCTTTTCTTTCCAACTAACCTAAGTTAATAAAACTTAACCCCTAAAGCCTTTGAAATTTCACCATGGGTTTTCTGAAAGAAGTGAAAGCTGACCTAGGAGCTCTTGACCTATCTGACTTTGGCGGCTACTGAAAGTCTGGCCTCATAAGTCAAGGCCCAGTGACAGCTCCGCCTATAAACCAAGTCTTCATCCCACTGGCATCTCAGGTCTCATCTTCTTGAAATTCCAGTGACAGGGAAGCTCCTTGCTCTCTGCTCGGGACTGCAGTGGCACTGTTTATGGAATTGCTTGCCGTCTCCAGGATAATCCCCAGAGAATCTGGATTAACCTTGAGTCTCTAAATCCCATGCTATCCAGGGCTGACGACCTCCCAGACCACCTTTTCAGATCTCAAAGCCTCAACCACACCAGCAAGCTTTACGAGGACACTACAGAAAGGCAGCTGCCCAGCAGCGCCCTCTCCAGGCAAGACTAAGGTCTGTAAATAGTCCTGGTTAGACACCGAGGAGTCCTGACATCTTGTATTGACTTTTAGTATTATTTTTTTTTAAAGCAAGGCTATCTATCATACATCATAGTTGCTATACATCATAAAACCTCTGTCCTCATATTCTGTGAGGTTTTGAAATTGATGTCCCAGCAAAGGCGGGAGCAGTGATATTTGTCTAGCAGTGTTTGTTTAAAGGGGTCTTTTCCCCAAGGAAGGATTTGTCTTTTTGACTGACAACAGCAGAGATCTTTCATTTATATTGATCAGAAGTCCTCTGGAGACCCTCTCACCCCTTTCTCTTTTTAAAAAACAAAACAGAACAGAACAGAACAAAGGAAGAGAGGAGGCATGCCAAAGGTTTGGCAAAGCGGATTAACATAAAAATTCCGTATCATTCAGAACTTCCTTATCTTTATACTGCTTGCTCTTTTAAAACCTACTTTTATGTGAAGAAATAACTCCTCCATTGAAGTTTAAGGCAAGTGCGAGGCTGTGAACCTTCCTGTCTCAGCACCAGAAGTAGAAAGTTAAGTAAGTGAGCAGTTATAGTTGGAGTCTTGTAGTCTTGTGAGATGCTAAGTCTGGGTGAGCCACTGTAGACTTTCTGAAATATTCCCCCCCCCCCACCTGGGTGGCTTGGAAGAGTAGATTAGGGTGGAGAGGACTGGAAGACCTCGAAGTCACTATGTGTACAGTGGGCTTAGTCCTTGGGTTTAGTCAAAACTTTGGGTGGTCCTGGACACAGTGGCACTCATCTGTAATCTCAGTTCTTGGAATGTGGAGGTAGGAGAATCAGGAGTTCAAGGACACCCTCTGCCACACAGTTGAAGGCCAGCCTGTGTTACATGACACCCTTCCTCAAAAATAAGTAAATACATACATACATACATACATACATACATACATACATACATACATACATACATACAAAGTAACCCTTACAATGGGTTGTGCTTCCGAAAGCCCATGTCTATAACCCATTACCTAATGTGTTTCAGTTTGTCTCTAGAAGTGTCAGTCTGAAGGCGGACAACCTGAAATGAGCAGGAGAAATTTCTGGATGCAAGCAAAGCTTTATGAAGCCAGAGACGCTTGGAAGCTTTTCTGCCCATGGGTGAAAAGCAACTGTCTTGAGATGATCTGTCCTCAAAAATAAAGTTCTTGATTTTGGCTTACTCTGTACTGGAACTTGACCTGGTCATATCTAAGCCAGGATGAGTAAACGCCTTTCCAAACAATAATAGCTCTTACTTCCTGCTTCACAGGTTTAGAATTTCATTAGTCCTCAAACACTGTTGTCTAAATTTTATGGAGGAGAGAGTTGAGACCCAGCAGACCAAGGTGCTTGCTGAGCTTCCCCCATCTATACCAAAATCTCACATCAGAGATGCTGTTATTGGACCCCGTCCATCTCTGAAGCCTGTGTCCTCCCACCAGGTGTCCAGCGCAGTCCTCCCTAGCACTGCATCTTTCTGGAAGCTGAATCTGGAGAGTGGCGAATAAAGCCAAATGCAGGGAAGGAAAAGGAAGTGACTGTGGATGCTGCAGTGTAAAGCTGGGCAGGCAAGTCAACAGTGAGGCAATAAGCTAGGTAGAAGGATTTCTACTGGGCCCGGGGGACACAAGCTATCAGAAAGATAAATTGAAGAGCTGGAAGGAGCAGTTGCTCAGACAAAAGGAATCACAAAAAGAAATTTTGTATTCCTAATTATGGAGTAATTGCCTTCTAAAACTGAATCTGTTACTTCCTAGGCTAATAAGATGATATCCACTATTTATTGGACTTGTTCTAGTATTAAAGTTTCTTCACAAGAGCTAAAATGACATGGGTGGTGTCTTTGGAGATAGATTTGCCCAGCTTTGCTCTGAGCTCATAGACCTACTGAGGGCTACAAGGCAGCCCAAGGAGGTATGCTTTCATTACCAAGAGGGTCTGGATTATTGTGGAATTGAGTCTCTAAACCAGAAGCAAGAATGTGTTGGTAACAACTAAGGAGCAGTTGAAAAATGAGTTTGTCACAAGAGTTAGGGCTATGGTTCCATGGTAGAGAGCTTGCCTAACATGTGTGTTCAGGTCCCAGCAAAGGAAGAAGAAACTCCATACATTACTTCTGAATCCACAACATGTCCATAATGTTGGTATTTAAACAAATGCTTCTTATGGTATGTATTAGTTATATATAATAATGGGTGCAGTGATTGAATGGAAAATGTCCCCCATCGGTGCATGTATTTGAACATGTGGTTCCCCCCAGCTGGTGGCATATTTAAAGAGATTATGGTAGCTTTAGGAGGCAAGACCTTGCTGGAGGAGGTACAAAACGGGGAGTGGGATTTGAGGCTTTATAGCCTCACTTTACTTCCTGTTACCTATCTCTGCTTCCTGTTTGTGGGTGAAATGTGATCTTCCTGCTTCCTGCTGGTGTATGGCGCACCTTATACTTCTGCTAAATGCCTTCTTGCTTTGATGTACTCTATCCCCCAGGAACTGTAAGCTAAATCAAAGCCTTTTCTCCTTTAAGTTGTTTTCTGTCGTGGTATTTTATCATTGCATCAGAAAGGTGACTAATACAATGGATTTCCTCATAGCATCCCTTCCTATGCCCTCTCTTACCTCTCCTAAAATCTATCCTCCCTCCTACTCTGATGTCTTTTTTTTAATGTGTGACTCCGCAATTCCTATTAGGCTTGTTTACAGGAACATGGGCACCCTTCACAGGGGCCACAGCACTGAAGAAACGTCTCCCTACTGCACATCAGATGCTAACTCTAAGTTCTCAAAGCCCAAATGAGCACCCCCTCTTTCTGTGAGAAGATGCTGATGGCTTGACTACATCTTATCCCAGCCTTTGTGAGGTCAAGAGTACAAAGACATGTCATACCCACAAGTCAGCATTCTATCTCTCTCTCTCTCTCTGACAATGCCAATATAGTTGATTGAAGACCAGGCGACAAATTCACAATCCTCTTGCCTCAGCTTCCTGTTGACATTCATGTTTCATTCATAGACTTACAGAAACTACATATTATGAGAGTTAAATGCATGTTTTTAGGCTACCAAAGCTCTCTTTGTGTTTTGTGTTGAGCCAGTCTTCCCTTGATATTGCTAGGCAGTGTTGGCTCACCCTAGCTTCCCAGGTGCGAGTATTTCTTTTCTATTGTACACTTAAAGAATCCAAGAGCCATGAAGACAAACATGAGCATTACTAGGAAGACAAAGACTACCTTGTCTATTTTTTTGAAATAGGCTCACTCCTTGAACTTGCTATACAGCTCAGGCTAGCCTTCAACTTGCCATCCTCCTGCCTCAGCTCTCTGAGTGCTGGATTATCAGTGGGTGCCACCTTTATGGCAGGAGATCTATGAAGACCTGGAGCTTACACTTTCTCTATTGTATTTTGCTGTCTTTAAAAAAAAAAGTTGGGTACCTTTCCTTGCCCATTGAATATAAACATAAGCACGGAATAAAGCCATAATATTTTATGTTAGGGGCGATCACTTTAAATGAGAGGTACAGGGCAAGGCACATGTCAGTGGGTGGGCTGGAGCAAGTTTTACATAGGAGAAGCCCACAACCATTCCCGAGGTCACTGTGGCATCTTAGTCTTCTCTAAAACTAGGGTCCTGATTCCAAAGTAGAGTATTTCTCGCCGCTGATAAGTAATCTTGCTGTGACCCCATTTTTGTGTCTGTTTTGTTTCATTTCTAATCTCTAGTGTGATTCCTAGCACATGGTAGGGTAGAAAATAATATGAAGGACGAGATTGGAGATCTTCATTTTTAATTTCTCTTTAGTCTAAATTCTGATTGAGGCCTAGTTAGTAACTATAGTTTCCTTAAATACTGTCAAGCTCACTTACAAGGTTGTTATAAGAATTAGCCAGTGCGGTGTTTGGCAAGATACAGAGATATGCAAGCAATGGCAAGACCATGTTCGTTTTCAAACAATTGTGATAATTTTCAGTCATCAAATCCCACAAATGTGCTAGATAGTACAGAGAAAATAGAAGTCATGCAGCCGCTCAGGACCTGTACACAGTTTCATGGTGCTGGTCTTGGAGACTGAGTTGAAAAGTCTGATATCTTGCGAGACACAGAGGTCCTCCAGAAAACACACGGAGATCCCAGAACTGTGATGGTTTTATTCGTAGTTTTCATTGATCACAGGCCACAAACGGGCCAGGCACTACTGAGAAATGGAAACCAGCCAGCCAGGTCAGGATCTGAACACAATTTGGTGCTCGTTTTAGAGACTGCCAGTGTTTGAGAGTCTGGTCACATCTATTATCTATGGGAAATAATCCAGCTGACATCAGCGCAGGCACGGCTGGAGACGGGAGAGCTCCCCGAGAGCCACGGTACTGGAAAGTGTGCTTTGCTTCTCGTCTCTGCGGTTTGGAAAGCTGGCCGCCCACGCGTGGTTTGTAACATGGGAGCCAAGTGCTTTGTGTCCCAGGCCTAGGAATTTGCCACGTGAGGGTCAGCCACATACCTTGGTCCACAGTTCACTCATTCTGGAAAAGTTGATGGTAGCAGCAACACCATCGGTCTATTGTGGTGATTGATAATGAACGACTGTAGAAGAATCTAGGAACGTCCAATCTCCTTGGCAACTGTGTATACACTCGATATTTTCCAACCCTGTTGAAAAACATGAAAATAAATCAGGGGTTCATTCTTACTGAAATGGTTCAGCGGTGCTTGGACCGTGTAATTCCACATGCACTTCCTCTTCTGAAGTCTTAGTACGGAAGACAGGGAGGATGACGAGGATCCAGTTTCTGGACCAGGATCCAGAAGCTCGGCAGTTGTAAAAGCCTCCAAACTCTAAGTCTCTTCTTCAGTTACACGTGGGAACCATTTCTAAGGCACCAGAGTATCCCCAGCTTTCCACTAACGCTCTACAGCAGCTCCAAGTTGCAGTTTACCCTTAACGGGCAATCCGTAAAACATCAATGAAGAAATTCTGTTATCCTGGAAAACACCAAAGTCGAAGCTTGGTAACCATCTCATTCATCCATACACTCATCAATACATGCATTCATGAAATTATTGCTAGGTTCCAGGTGCTGAGCTAGGTGGAGGGGAGATACAGATCAGCGCTCCTATATTTTTTAAAATTTATCTCTTATTAATATTTCTGACTGTTTAACTTCAGCCAGTAATCTATGAAGGTTTATAATGGACCATTTTAATATTTCTATTAATATGGGAGAGTCTTTGCATCTCTGAAGAATTATTTTGCCTACCAGAGCTCTTAATGAACTAAGGAATCTTCAAAAATTTTCAGATGCCTACCATAAGTACAAATATATGTTCACAATTAAAAAATTAAAAGCTTAGCATGTATTCATATGTTCAATGTATGTGAATTATTAATACAGAAGCATGGAGCTTGCCAGAGGCTCTGCATATTGCTAACAAAAGACTTTTTGCCATTTAAATAAAGACTGTGGGACTGTAGCCCTGACTCTCTCATATTTACATGTGTGACTCACAATTGTTTCTAAGGCCAATCATTTAGGACTTCTTAGGGAGGATAGTCTTTCAGTTAATAAGTGGCTTCAGGAAATGAAATCACAGAGGCTGAGGATGTAGTTCAGTTGCTGGGGCACTTGCCCAGCATGTTCCATGTTTCACTCAGCACTTTAGAAACTGGGCACAGTGATGTGTGCACTTATAATCCCAGCACTGGTAGGTAGAGGCAGGAGGATCAGAAGTTGAAGCTGAGTTTGAGGCTATGTAAGACTCTACCTTAGAAAAAAAGCTGTAGGCTGTCATTGTGCTGTGTTGACAGTGTCCTTTGCCTTACAGAAGCTTTTCAGTGTCATGAGGTTCTATTTATTAATTGTTGATCTTAGAGTTGTTGGTGTTCCATTCAGGAAGTTGTCTTTTCTGCCAATGAGCTCAAGGCTCTTCCCCACTTTTTCTTCTAACAGATTTAGTATGTCTTATTTTATGTTTAGGTGTTTAGTCTACTTGGACTCTAGTTTGTAAAGGGTGATAAATATGGATTTATTTGCATTTTTCTACATATAGAAATCCAGTTAGACAAGCACCATTTGTTGAAGGTGCTATCTTTTTTCCATTGTATGGTTTTGGCTTCTTTGTCTAAAATCAAATGCCCATATGTGTGTGGATCACCATCCCTACATCTGACAAAGGGCTAATACACAAAATGTATAAGGAACTCAAGAATTTAAACACTACCAAACCAAATAATCCAATAAAAATGGGGTACAGAGCTAAACAAAGGAATATCGAATGGCTGAGAAACACTTAAAGAAATGCTCAATGTCCTTAGTCATCATGAAAATGCAAATCAAAAGGACTCTGAGATTCCATCTTACACCTATCAGAAAGGTTAAGATAAAAAACTCAAGTGACAGCATAGGCTGGTGAAGATGTGGAGTGCAAACTTGCACAACCACTTTGAAAAGTGCTTTCTCAGAAAATTGGAAATAATGCTACCTCACAAGCCAGCGATACCAATTCTGGGCATATACCCAAAAGATTCTCCATCATACAGGGCCATTTGCTCAACTATGTTCTTAGCAGCTTTATTCATAATAACTAGAATCTAGCAACAACCTATATGTCCCTCAACTGAAGAATGGATAAAGAAATTGTGGTGCATTTACACAGTGGAATATTATTCAGCTATTAAAAACAAGGAAATCTTGAAATTTGCAGGCAAACGTATTGGAACAGATACTGGCACTTGCAATCAGAGTCTGGGTGGAGCGCCAAGAGTTGTATGGAAGAGTGGGAGGGGGGATGGAAGGACCTGGAAGGGTCAGGAGCCCCACAGGGAGACCATCATGATAGGCGAGCAGATCTGGACCCAGGGGTCCTGAACAAACTCATGCATCAACCAAGGACAATGCATGCAGAGAACCAAGACCATCTGTTCAGATGTAGCCAATGGACGGTTCATTCTCCATGTGGAGGTGGGGGGAGCAGGGACTGCCTCTGACAGAACTCTGTGATTTGATAACTTCCCCTTTGTGGGGGAGGGCAGGCAGGCACACAGAGGAAGGGAAAGCAGACTATCTGGAGGACAGCTGATAGGCTGTGATCATATGGTGGGGAGGGGGGGTCCCCTTCTGTCTAAGGTCTAGGGGAGGGGAATAGGACAGAAGAGGGAGGGAGGGTGGGAACTGGAAGATATGGGCGAGGGGATAACAATTGGGTTGTAATCTGAATAAATTATAATAAATAAATAATTAAAAAGAACACAGTAAAATAGCTTAAAAATCTGATAACAGTTGAAGGGAAGCATTGCATTTGTATCTGAGAAAATCTGTAGCTTCATGTGCTGAGTGAGCTGGGGACTCACATACCGTCACTGCACAGACGTCACTCATCTTTCTTGGCTTGCATTGCCTTTACTTTGAGCATGCTCTTTCTCCATGGTGATGAATAGCATACCAGGCAACTTAAGTGGGAGATTATATCTTTTAATAGTTTTCAGCAAAATAGGAAACTGAATTTTAATAATCCTTGTTTGTGTGCTTTGGATCACATGCTCATCCTACACTCTGGTATAGTCTCACCCAAACCACATTCGTCAATAATTCTAGAGAGAGGAAATCCAGTGTTACTAGAGAGAGACTAAATACTGACACCTGTCACATTAGATGAGCAATGCTTGTGTCTTGTGAGGTCCTCAAGTCATAAATGAATAGTTCATATTTTTTGGTTGTCTCCCTCTCACCCTGTGTGCACACCTCTCCCACCCCTGCTAGTGTGTTTTGGTTTGCTTTTTAGTCTTTATAAGTTGAAATCATGGTTTACAGAAAGGATTTTTTTTTTAGGATTATGAAATCCCAAAGTGGACAATGTGGCACAAAGTCGTGTATTCTTACATCATCAAAATTCCTTGGTGTTGATATCAGATCAGCTCTTTAGAGCACGACTCTGTGTTCTTTGTAAGGAATGTTTTTTCAGTGTATGGGATCAATGGGACATTACTTACCATGTATCTTCTTAAGGAAACAATATTGTGAAGAAATCTATCTATCTATCTATCTATCTATCTATCTATCTATCTATCCTGTTAGAAATCATCATTTGTTTCACATTTAAACTTTGTACCTGATTACTTACTTTTCCCTGTGTCTGTGGTAAGATACCCAGTGAAAGCAACTTAAGCAACAAAGCATTTATTCTGGCTCTCAACTTGAGTACACACTCCGTCATGGCAGGGAAGGCATAGCAGCAGGGGCTTGAGGTAGCTGGTCACATTGCATCCACACTCAGGAAGCAGAGGGTGATGAAGAATATACGCATTTCTGGTCTCCATTTTATGCAGTCTAGGACCCCAGCCCACTGAGTGGTCTTTTCTACAGTTACAGTGGCTCTTCCTATCTCAGGCAACCTAGATCATCCCTCACAGGCACGCCCTGAGGCAAGCCTCCTAGGTAATCCTAGAACCTGTCAAACTTACAATCAATATTGATCATCATTGCATCCAGTTGGTTAGTTATCCTTAACCTAATGGCTTTTTAAATGTTCACAGATCTCCACCATCTGCCAATGGACTAACGAAGGACTTTACATCATAGCAATTAGAACAGAAGGAACTTTAGAAACATAATTTCCATAAGGATGTAAGATTGCATACTTCATTTGAGAATAAACATGGAATTATTCAACTAATTCTCATTAGGGTTATGTTTCTGACAACTTTTCTGTGTGAGTTTTTGTGTTCCTAAAAATTAATACTTTTAACCTACTCACAACACTATTCAAGACGTTTTAAAAAGTCTAGATTCAAGGCTAATTTAACACCTATTATTGACAAGTGGGATGGAAACTCAAACCCCACTTTAACAGCACGCTGTATACATGAAAGAAGAATGCAGGGACACTTGAGTAGAACATATGGTGCACACAAATACCCCAAATATTTAATACAGAAATAGTTACAATGCCAAGAAAACAATGATACTTTACATCTAGAATACCAGCTTCTCAGGCTTGTATTGAATTCTTTCTCTGGAAAAAACATATAATATCAGAAGCATTTATGATACTTGAAATTGTGCAGCAGGTAAGAAGTCCAGGCCTGAGATTGATGCCTCAGCAGCTAAGAGTGTGTCTTCCAGAAGACCCAAGGCTAGATCCCAGCACCTACACTGGGTGACCTACAACTGTCTACAACTTCAACTCCGGATTTAGCACTCTCTACTGGCCTCCACAGGCACTGCACTCACACGCATAAAACCACTTCCACACAAGACATAATTTAAAATAGTTTAAAGGTCTAATGATTTTGAATTCAAGATATAAGAATCACAGAAAAAAATTAAAAATATTATTAATAGAAGATTTGTATTTTAAGCAAATGAGTAATGAATGGGTAAACATCCTTCATCCCCATCAATTCTAGTCTAGAATCTAATTTTTTGAAAAAAAGACGGTACAACCTCATACCTAAACTCCTTGAAAGAAATAAATCCACAACTGACAAAGTCCTCAATGAATTGTTGGGACTTTATGGATGAGAATTCTGATTGAATAAAAATAACAAAAATAACAATAACACCTTCCAGAGAAGATGTTTGACTTTCTGAGGTTTACACTGGTGTCTCTTACACAGACACTGTGTGTCCAGGTTTCTGCTATAGAGTCTGTAATGTTTTCAATGGGGCCCGCTTAAGGGAGTGGCCTGCTGAAGGCTATTGCTACGAGGAGTGACCACTGGGCAGCATCCTTCCCTGTCCTTCTGTGTGATTTGAATTGATAGAGTTTATAATGTTGGAATTAGTGTAATGCTAATGACCTTTTAAAATCTGTGAAGCTTTCCAACAAATGACGGGTATGGATACATGATGGGTATTTTATGGTTAGGAAAGCAAGGGCTAAAATGGTGAGGTCAGGCACAGAGAAGAAGGTAAATGTGCGGTTGCCTCTGGCATGAGGCAGTTAAGCAGGTTAGAGAAAGGAAGGGCTGGCCCTGGGAAAAACAGGAAAGCAAGCCTCAAGCCAATGGGTATCACTGCCCCTTCCCCAGCAAGCTTCTCTCTTTCATGGATAATCATACCTTTATACTTAATTTTTTATGACGTTTAAATTTGTGTGTGTGTGTGTGTGTGTGTGTGTGTGTGTGTGTGTGTGTGTAGGAATAGAAGGAGAGGTGGGGATCTGCTGTTAGTCTACCTGTTTCCCTGGAAGGCTTGGCATGCAGGCTCCCAGGGAACTGCAAGAGAAGTGAAAGCAAAATCCATTGATTGACTTGAATAAAATAATGACTAAATTGTGAAAACTGAGATAAGCAATTATTGAACATACCGAAGACTACCAGACATCATAAATGTGATATATAACCATATAGATAGCAGATTTATATAGTAATGTTTCCCCTGCATTTCTGGAAAGGGAAATAGCTTGCACATGATTATGAGGTGAGCCCATCTGTATCTCCAGGAGCCAGATGAAGAAATAGGATATTATCGGCTTGCCCCGGCAGACATCCTGCTCAGCTCCCTCCCCAGCCACTAGCTTTCCTCCTCCATAAGCACCCGATACTATGACTTGTTCTGCCCATTGTAGTGACTTGGATAAATGGGATACATGTGATCACACATTCTTCTTTGCCTGGTTTCTTACACTTAGCATTAAGAATTGTCTATGTTGTAATAGTAGTCTTTTAATTTCCATAGCTGAAGGTGTCTCTTGTGCCAATATACTGTAATTTGTTACACAAAAATAGGCACATGGGCTATTTCTAGTTAGGGCTATTGTGCTATGAATATTTAAAAACATCTTGTAATCATATGTATCTGTTTCTTGAGTCTATACCCAGAAATAGAATTTCCTCTTGATAGTATATACATGTTTAGCTCAGTTTAAGTAGACACATTTCCCTCAAGTGGTTGCTACATTTTTTTTCTTCAGCAACATACTTGAGTTCCACCTGTTATATGTATTTGTTAAGACCTATGATTGTCTGTCTCTTTGTTTTTATTTGGTGGGTATGTCATAATGCCCCATGGTGGCTTTGATTCTCCTTTGTCTTTTGAAAGTAGAGAGGCAGGATGAGCTAAGGAGCCACAGAAAGATCCTTCAGTGCAGGTGTGATCTGTAGTCAGCCGCAGGGTGAACTCTGCCATACAATTGGTGACGTCCCCTGCTGCAGAAGTGTCTCCACAAGCCCTACACTCCCCATTTGCATACTTTCCTTTGGATTTGATCATGCTCTGTGTTCACCAAACACATACACAGGTTAGCCAGGGAGTTTCAGGAATTGGAAGACGTTAGAGGATGCGATCTGACATCAGGGGGAGACCAGGATGGAGGGAACAACAGTGGGCGGTCCCAGCAGGAGGAAGACTGGATGGAGATGATGCGGAGAAGAGAGTGGGAGACTGTGCCACAGTGAGAGCTGTCCATTCTTGGAATGACCTCGAGGACACCGAGCCCTCCTTTATAGAGGGACACTGCATGATGCCCAGGTGACATCTGGCTTCCTTAGTGGCATGGTATCCGACAATCTAACCAGGGAGCCAACTCAGCCTTGAAGCTGACCAAGCGTTCTCACAGGGTGGACAGCCATGTGCGGTTGTGGGTTAGGATAAAACGGCAAGTTTTTAAGGATGCCCTTGGAACAGATCGCTTCACCTGCGCATTGGTAGCTTAGCTGGTACTGAGACAAAGGTCTGAGTTGAATAACATCTCAGTCCTGCTATTTAAAATGTGATTTATTTTTTGTCAGTTATTCAGCTCTTCCAAACCTTGTTGTTTTTATGTTGAGAAAGAAAACAGTAAAGGCCATAGAGGACTTTTAGGGAGCCAGGAGAGTAAGCAAGCAAACACGTGAAAGTCTAGGTTCCAAACAAGTGACCCTTCCTTGCCCTATTATTGCTCATCGATATATTAGTGCAAATGTTTGTGGCGTTCTCTTTTAATAGCAGGAAATCTTTTTTCCCATCAAAAGACTAAGCACTAGATCCTGAATGGTTGGAAAGAGTATAAAAACAAAGGAAGGAAAAAGAATGTTGATCATTAGATCTGGGCGAGGATCCAGTTAACATGTTGCCAGGGACACTACGGTTGTGTTTTAGCAGCTGGGAGGGGATGGGTGCCCTCCTAACTATTCCTTGAGGCAGAGTTGAAGAAATCTTGAGTGAACGTGTAAAGAGCGGATTAAGTGAGTGTGTAATTGTTTGACACAGGCACAGGCAGGCCAGGCACCAAATGCCTCAGACTCAAGGAAATGGCCGTTTCCCCTGGGAGGTGAGGCTCCAAGAGATGGCAAAGCTTTCCCCAGGTCTGAGTGAGATTGTTGAGAGTGTGTGCAAACGCTTGTGTTTGTGAATAATTGAATGATTGGCCAGTGTTTACCAAGACTAGCAACTGCAGCTTCCTTCTCCCAGATGCTCACACGGACTACAGCATACACGGACGTCCTATGAGCTCCCTGGAACTGTGCTGTACCTAATAAACACACCCGCCGCAGGCTGAGGCTGTCGCTTCTTTGCTGCTACTGCAGCATCATAGCTCACACAGCCCACCCGACCCCAGCTTTTTGTATGTGTGTAATCGTGTTTGTCCGTTCTTCCTTCCTTCCGCTGTCCCAGTTGGGTCCCCGGGTCCGAGCAATGCAGGATGTGGGCCGTCCTCAAGGCTCCTTTATGTTCTTGTATCGTAGGGAATATACAACCGTGGATATGATTTCTTGATGATTAGCCATCGCCCTCATAGGCTGTGTGCTCCATGAGGGCAGGGAGCTGGCTGTCCTCAGTGTGATCACAGCATAGACAGTAAGTGCCGCAGAAGCTGAGAGACGCGGAACACAAGGATCAGAAAGGAGCCAGAGACATGAGAAGTGTGAAAATCATTCCAGTCTTTTCAATTTTCTTTTTGTCTTGGGCTTTCAGAGGTATTCAAACACCGAGCGCTGTTAAGAAAGGCTTAGAGACTTATAAAGTGTGTCCGTCATCTATACCCCAGCACCTTGAACACAGGTCCCCACCCTGTAGAACACTGCATAATTGAATGTAGAGGTTTCTAAAAGTTTTGGTCATGTTAAAAGTCTTCCGAAAACTACAACAATCTCAGATCAATGCAAAATCAAATGCGCGATGAGTCGGAGGTGTTTCTGTTGTCATGTGTCTCCACTGAGCCTTGGTTCAGAACACACACCCATGTGCACCTTTTTACCATGAATGGCACCACGGTATTGCTGGTGAGCCCTGCCTCAAGCATCTTGGCTTGGATTCAAGACAGTGGCATGTTACAATCTGCAGTGCTTTTACTATACACACAAAGCTTTCTCCACATACAGAAACAGTGATTTGATTATGAAAATCCGAATTTTTAGTATTGCCCTACCATCATTCCTCATCAAGTATGTATCACATTAGTGTAAATGTGAACTTTGTATGAAGTTAGAATGGTTGCTTTTGGAGATGACCATTTGAGTCTGTTACTTGAGTTCCAAACAAAACAAAAGAAAAACAAAAAAACCCACCTACACCCATCGAGTGAATTTTTGAGGGCTGAATTCCAGTACGATTGTAAGCACATTTCTACTAAATATTGAGGTAAAGTGATGTCTCCATATTGATGATTTTAAAATCAAAATATTGTTGTGGAGTATTCACTAAAGAAGACTGTTTTGGACACAGATTTAGGTCAATAGAAAGTCTTTATGCCTGATGACTCCTCAGGGTGCTTGGGATCCCAGTGTAACTGTGAACCTTTCTCAGGGCGAGCTTTTGAGCACCAAACCCATATACTGGATTGACATATGCCATTTAACAAAAAACCAGTTAGCCGAAAGTGAAACTACAGAAGCAAAAAAGCAAGGTTAGTACATCTAAGAGACTTTCCTAGAACTATGTCTTTGATGGATTAGGCCTTTGTTTTTGTTTGGGCAGGTGACACTGTCTATATGCTGAGTTTTACAGCCTGAATGGTACTTCCATCGTCACGTCAGTTGTGCTAGGGTCTGGGGGTGGGAGTGCTGTTACAATATCAGTCAACTCTGAACAGCATTGAAGATTCTTTTCATGCCCTAAAATATCAAATATTCAGGAAGGACTTAATTTTTATATAGAAACCATGCACACTGTAGTGGTTTGAGAGTGGCCCTCATAGGCTAATATATTTGGATGTTTGGTCATTAGGGTGTGGTGCTCCTTGAGAGAGGTTAGGAGGTGTGGCCTTGTTGGAGGACCTGTGTCACTGAGGATAGGCTTTGGGGTTTCAAAAGCAGGCAATCAGCATGAGACTTGATAGGCTGTGGTCAACCGGTGGGGGGAGGAGACCCCCCACCAGAGGACTAGGGGAGGGGAAATAGGGTGGGTGAGGGAGGGAGAGAGGATGAGAATGGGAAGATATGATCCAGGGGATGATAATTGACATGTAATAGGAATAAATTATTTAAAAAAGACAAAAGCCCAAGCCAGTGTGTCTCTCATCCTGCGGCCTGTGGATCCAGACGTAGAATTCTCAATCACTTCTCCAGCGCCATGTCTGTGTGTGTGTGGCTATGCTCTCCATCATGATGGAAATAGGCTAAACCTCTGAACCTATAAGCCACCCCCAACAAAACTTGTAAGAGTTGCTACTGTCTTGGTGTCTCTTCAGCAGAACACTGGCTCTGACACACACCCATCTCATTAGTATGCAAGCTTGCTTTTGTGTGAAATAAGTGGCAATAATACATGTATGCCAAAGAATTGTTTTAAAATGAATTCCTTCATAATTTATTTTGGGTGAATTCTTGGATTGTGTGAATATTTTATATAACAAAAAACTCAAGACATTTTTGGGGTGAAAATAACTCGTGAGCAACAATTCGGAAACCCCACTTTATACCATGGGTTTAATTTCTGGACATACTTTTGCAATTTCATCTGGTAGCAGGAGATTTCATGTAGTGCTAATGAGGAGACACATTCTTTATAGACCATATGCTTACCTATAATTTTCATAATTTTAGGAAGAGACAATATTTTAAAAGTTATGTATTTTCTTTTTAATATTATGTATGTTTGAACCCATGAAATTATTTTCCTCTGAGTGAAATATCCTTTTGAATGTTGGATATTTAATTGATGATGAAATTTAACTTAAAACTATTGTGAAATATGAGACTTTCTGGATCATGAGAATGTAAAGCTCACCCTTAGAATGTATATCCACAGTAAATTAATATGTATCAATACTAATTTTGTTTGGACTTCTTGATCTATAAATAAAAATTTAAAAATAAACTTAAAGATGGAAAAAAATCCTTTGTTCCCCTTGAGAAATAATTTTAAATGGCTCAGTAGGTAAAGGCAGTTGCTGCCCGTCCTGATGGGGGCCACATAGTGGAAAGAGAGAACCAGCTCCAACTGGTTGTCCTCTGACCTTCACATGTTCACCATGGCATGCATCATGCGCACACACACACACACACACACACACACACACACACACACACACACACACACACACAAATAAATAATAAAATGTAACAAACCTTTATATGCTATCACAGTATGGGCTCTTAAACTCGAATGACTAGAAGGATTTTTTTTCGAGTGTGAATATGAAATATGATGCCTTCAAAGTTTTTTGTTTTTGTTTAGTAAGACACCAGGAATAACAAAATTAAATGAGGTCACTGGTTTTTAAGTGGAAACAGTCTAGGGTAAAAATGCATTAGCAGCAGACATTTGCAAATGTCTGTAAATGCAAAACAGGGGAAGTTTTGTATTCACCGAGTCCCAATTACTAGGATACAATTGTCCTGTTTTTCTAGTCACTCGCCTGTGTTTCTGAGTAATTGTTTCCATTATTTTGAAATGGAGCAAGCAAGCAAAACATGAAGGAAAAAGGATTGAAAGTCATCCAAGAAGCTCAGCGATCATTTCTGTACACTACCTTGAGTTGTCACGCGTTGACCCTCTGCTGTGTGTCATGAATGACTCGTTCTTGCTGTCCTTACACTCTGCAGTTCTTACTGCCCCCAGGGTCACAAGCTAAACAGGAACAGCCTAAAGATTCTCTCCACGTGGCTCTCTATTAAAATGTGCTTAATCCTTCAAATGAAAACCCCAGGAATGTTAATGTTACAAATGTTGTTTTCCATGATAGTTAGGAACCAAGGTGTCTAGCCCAGTAGCCACTTTTGTGTGTGTTCAATTAATAACTTAACACTTATAGGTTATTTAAGGTGGGATTTTTATGTGTTGCTCTGTCTGACCTGGAACTTACTTTGTAGACCAGGGTGGACTTGAACTTGCATTAATCTTTCTGTCTCTGCCTCCTGAGATGAGGAATTACAGGTGAGCAGCACCATGTTCAGCATAATAGACATATATTAAAATTAACTCAAGCCCACATTTCATTAGAATTTCTAGTTTTTCTAAATGCTCTTTATATTTGTATTGAAAATGTGTCTGCCTCTTGTTGAAGATGCCGTGCACCTTGGTCATAGGACACGGGGACATCAAGATAGAACTCAGCTGGAAACCTGCTCCACGCTGGCTAGCGTTCATCCTTCCCAAGGTGCAATACAGGCTGTGGGGGAAGAAAATTCATCAGCAGTTTCATACATTATGCATATTCTAACATCAACCTCCCAGGCAAGATTCACCCGCTGGAACAATGGTGGCAGGACTATTTTGGGGATAATACACTTCTTTATGATGGTATTTGAGCCATGCTTCATGGGAGTGAATACATCTAGTATTACAGATTGAGTCAAAACATACAGACTGTGGACCCGGGGGGTGGGGGTGGGGGAGAAACACTCGGCCATTGTTTTCTGAAATGAATATGTTTTGAATCTGTCCCCTAAATATTTATGTTTAGGGGCTGGAAAGATGGCTCAGGTTAAAATTATTTACTGCCTCTGTGGAGAACCAGGATTTAATTCCATATATATATGGAAATATATATATATATATAGGCTTAAAATTGACCAATTGGAACTCCAGTTTCAGAGGATCTGATGCTCACTTCTAACCTGTTGTGTGGGTTTTTTTCATCCATACCCCTCTTCTCAGAAATAACGCCTCATGAGACTCAAATGTATTTACAAATACCAAGCTTCAGGGTGGATAAAAAGACCTGGAGGGGACAGGAACTCCACAAGGAGATCAATGAAGCCAACAAATCTGGGCCGAGAGACAGGGGGGCTGGGGATGCGTGTTGCAGAGACTGATGCACCAACCAAGGACCATTCATGGTGAAGATGTAGATCCTCTGCTCAGATGTAGTACATAGGCAGCACAGTCTCCCTGTGGGTCCCCTAATATGGAGGATAGGGGCTACCTCTGACAGGGACTCTGGTGCCCACTTGTTGATTATTTCCCCTGGTGGGACAGCCTTGCCAGGCCAGAGAGGGAGAGGATACAGGCAGTCTAGATGAGACTTGATAGGCTGAGGTATGATGCTAGGGGAGGAGGGCGCCCCCTTTCTGAGGAATAGGGGAAGGAGTGTGAAGGAGGGATGGGGGGGGCGGGAAGAGATAAAGGAGAGAGCTAAAGTGAATAAATTAAAAATTAAAAAGAGACCATGCATGGGCCCACAGATTTCCACACTGAATTTCTGATCCTGTCCTCCCTCTCTAGCTCATGTGTATTATGTTTGTAATTAAAAGGCCGCGTAGGAGGGTAGGGTGACGCTTCAGTTGCTCAGGTGCAGCCCCAAGTGCAGCCCCTCGTAGCCATGGGAACACTAGCTGTGGTCTATGTGTTGGCTCTCTCAGCACTGGGGAGACAGAGGCAGGCCATACCAATTGGTGAGCTCTAGACCAGTGAGAGATCTTGTCTAAAAAAAAAAAAACAAAAACAAAAACAAAAAACAAAACAAAACAAAACAAAACAAAAAAAAACCCAGGCATGGCTCTTGAGGCTATGGCCAACAGTCTGGCTATGGTGGACAGCAGCGAAGCTCCTATAACCCACCTCAGGGTTATGGACATCAGAACCAGTACAACTGAGGCAGTGGAGGTGGTGGAGGTGGCGGAGGAGGCAACTATGGGCAAGATCAATCCTCCATGAGTGGTGGTGGCAGCGGTGGCTACCGGGGAGGCCAGCAGGATCCTGGGGGCCCAGGCGGAGGAGGCGGAGGTGGTTACAACCGAAGCAGTGGTGGCTGTGAACCCAGATGCCATGGAGGTGGCCGAAGTGGTGGCCGAGAAGGCAGAGGCGGCATGGGCAGAAGTGGCAGGAGGGCGGTGGTGGTTGACTAGAGCCAGCCGCCATGTCTGCAGGGAGCGCGACAAAAAAGTGTGAAGACAGCTGGAAAACGTGCAGAGAGAGTCCTTGGAACATTCAGTCCTAAGTGGGATGTCCTCATCAAAGTCCTCTCCGTAGGACTCAGGGGAATACTTCAGAAGAGGTGGCAGAAAGACTGTAAGAGCCAGAGGGTGATGACACCAAGGAAACGGTGTCTTCCAGACACAACAGGACTGACACACAGATGAATTCATGGAGACCGTGGCAGCGTGGGCAGGGCCTGCACATGCCCAAGCCAGATCGGGTCCTGGCACTCAAAGGGGAAGTGGACATGAGCCCCGATCCCTAACCAAGAAGGTCTCTCCAGTTGACAACCGCTTGCAAAGGAAAGCTGGTTTTCTCCAATGGAATCTCACTGGGTACACACAAGTTACACTTAAAGGCAGTAAGTAATCCATGACTAGTAATAAATGGCCAATATGAAATAAATTTATTGGTAATCTTGGAGATTTTTTTTTGTCTCAAGTGCGTTGTTTAGACATTTTTTTTACCTTACTAATCTTTTGCTTGTGTATTATGATTTCCAATTTTGTGTTTTTATTTTCTTGTGTGTGCATGTGTGTGTGTGTTATCTGTGTATATACATATTTCTAATTCTCTCTCTCTCTCTCTCTCTCTCTCTCTCTCTCTCTCTCTCTCTTCAAAACAGAGAGAGAAAGAGGGCAGGGAGTTGGGTGGCTGGGGAGGTGGGAGGTATTTGTGAGGCGATGATGGAAGGCAAATCATGATTAGAATATATTGCATGAAAAATCATTTTTAGTAACACATAAAAACCAAGAAACAAACAAAGAAGCAGTGGATAGAGATGTCATGCAAACAACAGCAGAGTTGTGGAGTTCACCTCCTGTCTTCCGGGGATTGCTCTACCTGATGCAAGTCCCTGACTCAACAACAAAACAGGTCCCACGCGCTGCTCTCCATGACCACAGTTCCACGGAACCTACTCCTTGGGGCAGAGGCCATGGGATACGGGTTTTGAAGGGCCACTCAGATTCATTTGTTCTTTTGTATGTGTAGTATACCCCTTCTGTTGACCTCCCCGGGGTTATCGACCCAAATATCTCAGGTGGTGGGTCCCTGCAGATGAGGCCACTGGTTCCCAGCCTCTGTCTTTGGGATAATTACATGTTATGGTAATTATGGTGGTGACATTTTCCTGACAGGGGACAGAGAATGAATTCATTCATTCACCGTCTTTTCCCAGAGATTATGAGGGTAGTGTTATTATGGATGAAGGGGTTTTGTTAAACACATTTAAAACAACAATTAACAACCCAACCAATTTCCTACACAATCTACTGGGGAAAGAGTTTCTTCAAGCAACAGAGACATCATATACTCTGAGAGATCATATGCAGTCCCTGAAGCCACCGACAAGATGTTCATAAAGACAGAGGACTCTCTCAGCTCTTGCCCTTGTGCGGGCACCTGACAACCAGTAGTGAAAAAAAATGAGCAATTATTGGCATTTGTCAACCCCCAGGTTCTGCGGCAGGAAAAAGGAAGCGGCAGCAATCATGCTCAATTTGCATCTCTCCTGATGTCAGTCTCTGTGAGGACTTAGGCAGACATCAGGAGAGAATGGAAAAGGCTTGCAGATGTGCAGCAAGCTATGACAGCAAGGCTGCCAACATGGCGTGCTGATCGACTAACGATTAAGATATCAAAAGTGATCCCCACAGCTTGCTGACAGCTGGTTCAATTGTTTGCACCTGTTTCCCCCATTGCACATGTGTCTGGAATGGATTATTCTGGCCTGCGCCAGACACATTTTACCTTCCTTCGAAGTGACACGGTCCAGCAGCCTCACAGCAGGGACCAGACAGCTCTTACATCCACATGAGCAAGATAACGTGTTTTGAAGATGGTTCTGGGAGCTGTCAGGGCCAACAAGCTGTAAGTTTGACTGTGGATATTGCCGTAGGAATGGTGCTTGCTTCTTATATGAGTCAAGGTGAGGTCTGTGGTCCCCCAAGTGCATGCAGGGCTTGCGTACCCTGCCGTCACAGTTCTTCCAGGCATTTGGCATTTGGATAGGATGCATTAAGAAATTAATTGAGATCAAGCCATGCCCCCAAACTTCCTGAAGCTGAGTGTCACCACAATGGCCCTGTAACATCAGAGGCAGGTCTGCTGTGCAACTGACACAGCTTCTGATTCCAGCCTTGAGAGATGCATTGCTCTCATGTGCTCATGTGCTCACAGTGAACAAATGTTAGACATCTAACCATTGGGTTAGGACTGCTGCTGCTCTCTGCTTCTCGTCAGACTGATTTCCTGTCATGCGATGCAGAATCGGACTGGTCATGGGAACATTTAGTGTCTGGTGGAGGGGCAGCTGAGTTGGGGACATGTTTACATTTTGTTTACTGGGCCACTCTCATGTACTTTACAGTCCCATCTGTGTATTTCTGTGTCTGGCTCCCAGGAATATTTATGTCTAATTGTGAATTCGCCATTTTCTATTTTTCTTTCCTTGAGGAGTCCTCAGTTGTAAAAGGCCATCATCCCCCGCAGAACCTGCTGTTTCCCACTTGCTTCCTGTACTGGCAATTCTGCCTTTGGTGTGCTTGTAGGCTGCTTCTCTGAAACATGGAAAGCACAGTCTATTTGCTAAGTTCTGGGAGTGATTTTCTCTTTCGATTCTAAACTGTCAGGCAGGGTAAAAACCGGTTCACATGCTTTCTGAGTCTATAACACTGGCTCTTGGAAGCTGGGATACCACTGACTCTCACATAGAGTTTCATGAGCTGGCTTCTTCGATTTGTCTTCATTTATAATTATCACAGTTCAAGTTTTCATTTCCTCAGCTTCATCCACACCCCCAGGACTACTGTAATAGCTTAGGCTGTTTTCCTGTCACCCCACTTTTTGGTAGAGCACAGTGCATTTAGAATATCACCATATTTGCCTCTAGAAATGCAAATTTCCCATGTGAGCATCTGCCTTTAATGCTCTACTGGCTTCTAGTCCCTACAGGAGTGAAGTGCCCACCCAGAGACTTGTTCTGTGGCTCCTTCACATGGTGGTGCTTCCCTTCCCTTCCCTTTGGCCTCGTCTCCCTCTGGAGCAGGAAGGGCTGCTGAAGGACTCAGCACTTTACAAACACACAGGGGCCACCTCTCTTCTGCTCTTCTAATCCCAGCTCCTTTCTTTTCCATGCATAACATTCCCTCCAACTTCTCTCCTTCTTTTCATTTATTTAATCTTGCTTCTCTTCTGCTTTTCCATTTCCATGTATCTTCTGTTTACCTAAGTAGCTTTATCTAAAATAGATGAAATGCTCTGTGAAGATTTAAAGCTTAAAACAAACATGATGAATGATCTCAGAGAAGATACAAACAAGCAAATGAATCCTATTTAGGCCTTTTAGAGAAAAATACAAAATGGAAGATAAAATCAGGACTGTGAATGAAAAAATCCAGCAACAGTTTAAGAAGAAAATCGATCGAGAGTTTTGGACGAAATGTTGGGCATGAAAAAGTTAATGAAATAATAAAAAATAATAAACAACACCATGGAAAGGATCACCAGTAGACCTGACCAAGCACAAGGAAAAATATTAGGGACGGAGAGCAAGGCTTAGGAAATAGTACACTCAGACATCATCAAGGAAAAACAAACAAGTGTGATGGCCACATCAAAAGACACTGCAGTCATCAGTAGAACAAACCTAATAGGCCATGGCCTAGAAGAAAGAGCTGAGCAAAGACTAAAGGCACAGAGAGTTAGTGAAATCAAATTATACCTATGAAATAACTCAAATCTAGTGGGAAAAAGGCCACCCAAACACAAGGAGCATTTAGATTCTCAAATGAGGGAATGGAGAGATGGCTTATTAAGAGGACTGTGGCTCTTACAGAAAATCTGGGTTCAGTTCAGTTCATAGAACTCACATGATGGCCCACAACTATCTATAGCTCCAGTTCCAGTGGCTCTGACTCCCTTCACTGGCCTCCATATGGGCCAAGCACACATATAGTGCATATATATGTATATGTGTGTGTACATGTATACACATATACACATGTATGTGTGTACACACAAGCAAAATACCCATAAATAAATCTATAATAACTTAGATCCCAAATAGGCATAGTCAAAGAAAATCCTTACTACAATATATTGTAATTAAAATGTATAAAAACACAAGGCAGTGAGACAATATTAAATGCTGTGAGGAAAAAGGGCCCAGCCACATCCGAAGGCAAATGTATCCAAATAACAACAGCTCTCTCACTGGCAACTCTAAAAGCCAAGAAAATGTAAGAGATACATTTTAAGTCCTGGCTGTAAATAATTGCTGGCAGAGATTGGTATATCCAACAAATCCATATTTTAAAACTTACAGGGAAATAAGAACATTTCAAGATCAACACAGACTAAGGCAACTCATCATAACGGTGTTAGTTACTTTTCTATTGTTGCATTAAAGACCATGATCAAAAGAAACTTGGAAAGGAAAGGGTTAATTTTATTTTACACTTCCAGTCAATAGTTTATCATTGAAAGAAGTCAGGACAGGAACACAAACAGGGCAGGAACCTGGAGGTTCTGATGCAGAGGTCATCCAGGGGTGCTGTTCACCGTATTGTTCCCCTAGGTTTGCTTAGCCTGCTTTCTCACAGAACACAGGGCCACCAGCGCAGGAGTGACATTATCCCCAGTCAACTGAGCCTTCCACAGTAAAAAAAAATCCCTATGGATTGTCTACAGGCAATCTGATGGAGGCATTTTCTTAACAGAAGTGCTCTGCAGATAATTTTAGCTTATGTCAAGGTGACAAAAAACTAATCAAGACAATAACAAAGGAAGTTCTAATATTACCAAAGAATCAAAATTATTTCTTGTATGTTATCATATTATAATAGTAGAAACTAAAATTGATTTCAAGAGAACCTACAGAAATAACACAAGTAATGGGACACTGAAAAATAGACCCTTCAACAATCACTGGGTCCTAGAAGAAATTAGCGAGGAAATCAGACATTTCCTAGAATAACATAAAGAAGAACTGCCGACTCACCTGAACCTGTGGGATACAGCTAAGGCAGGTCTGGGAGGAAAGTCTACATCTGTGCGTACTTAAATTAACAACAACAAACAACCAGAAATACCATATAAGCTAACAATACAACTTAAAGTCTTAAAAACAAAATAGAGCAAAACAAGAACTAGCCAAGCAAAATGCCTAGAGAATACAAGTCTCAGGGCAGAAATTAATGAACTAGATGCTAAAGGACCACTGTACAGAAACGAACAAAATGTTGGTCCTTTCAATTTATAGGTAAGATCGACAAACTCATCTCCAAACTAGGCAAAAGAAATGCAGAAAAGAGCCAAATAAATAAAATTGGAGTGCATGTTGCAACAAATTTTAGCACGCTCCAGAAGTATCAGGGAATCAAACTTTGAACACCTACATTCTTAGAAAACGGAAAAATCTAGAAGAAATTGAAAAATACCTAGGAACATATGACCTATTTTAATGATTTCAAGAAGACACAAGCAACTTCAGCAGATCCATGGCAATTAATAATTGAATATTCTTAATAACAATTGAATATTTGAAACAGTAATAAAATGTCTCATCACACACAACACACAACACACAACACAACACACACACACACATACACACACACACACACACACACACACACACACACACACGATTCAGAGCCAGATAGATTCACTGCTGAATTCTACCAAACCCATAAGGAAGAGCTAACACCAATATTTCTTAAGCAAAATGAAAAGGGAAAGAATATTACCAAATTTATTCTAATTAAGCAAGCATTACCCTAATACCAAAACTAGGAATGGAAACAACAGAAAAAAAAAGAGATAGAGAATTTCTCTGATAAACATGGACAAAACAAAACACTCAATAAAATTCTTGTAAACCACATTCATGAACATGCTAAACCTGTTGGTTTTCATTCCAGGGATACAAGTTTTGCTCAATGTATGTAAATTGATAAATCTAATATGACATAATTAGACTTAAGGATAAAAGGCACATGATTATTTAAACACACAGAAATGCCTTTGAAACATTTTTATTGTATACATATGGGTGTTTTGCCTACATGTACATGTGTACCGCATGTATGCAGTACCCGAGGAAACCAGAAGAGGGCATTAGATCCCCTGGAACTGGGGTTACAGGCAGTTGAGAGCCACCATATGGGTGCTGGGAACCAAAGCTGGGTCCTGTGGAAAATCAGTCAGCACTCTTAACCTCCGAGCCAGCTCTCTCAGCCCCTCAATACCCCTTCTTGATAAAAGCCCTGAAGGTATAAGAAATAGAAGGAATGTTTGTCAACTGAGGACAGGCTATATCCAACAAGAGAGGGATAGGGATAGGGAGAGGGAGAGGACACTTCCTAGAAGGCTTTGAGGAGACTGTGAGAGGAATAAGAAGACTGGTGGTTTGCTGGATTGCTAGATATCCTGATGACTGAGATTGGTATTGCCCCAAAGAACCCAACATTCCTAAATAGCCAGAAGTAGCCAAAGAGACATTAGCCCTTTCTCCCTACTAACCTTCTTTCGCTCCTACCTAGTGTTCTCCCCTCTCTCCCTCCTCCCTCTCTCTCCTTCCCTTCATCCCTCTCTCCCTTCCCCCTCCCTCCCTTTCCCCTTCCCTCCTTCCTTCCCCCTCCCATTCTCTCTTTCTCATAATGTCCTTCTCTCTCTGGGCTCTGATATTTATACCCGTTCAGAGTCCTCAGAATTAAACTAGCTGCAGCTGGCAAAGACCATCCTGCTCTCTGAGACACACAAGGAAATTATCAGTTGTGAACAAACTAAAAGCAGCCCCATATCCTATACTTGGGATTAAAACAAAAACGTATTTACATAATATAACTTAATTTTTAAAGAAACCAAAACTTTTTTTTTTTTTGCCATATAGCTTCCTGAAGCCTATGTCGCAAGCAAAATAACCCCAGGCAACTCCTTCTGCTCTATAATGTTCTAGTACCCCAGATGCTATCCTGTGTCTGCCTCTGTAAGCCTGAGCTGAGCTTCACACTCCTTTAAGCTTACAGCTGCGGCTCAGTCCCCAGACTGAATCCTTGCTCATTGTCTTCTTGGCCCTATATACAGATGTGGAGGGGCTTTGTGCCCTTTGTACATAGTAACACTGTCTTCCTCATCTTTCCAGGGTTGCAGTATGAAGTTCTTCACCCATTTAACCTCAATGACCTGTGGTTTTATTTGTCTAGTAGATTCCTTTTTTGCTGGGCTCAAACAAAATCTGATTTCCAGGATTCTGGCATTGGCTTTGGGTACATGTCTTTGAAGCCATTAAGTTACATGGTGACACATCCTATGAGTTGAAACTATTAGCTAAGGAAAAAGGATGGAACTTGAAAATATCATCCAGAGTGAGGGAACCCAAACCCAAAAAGACATGATGCATGGTATGTCCTCACTTATAAGTGATAGTAGTCATAAAGTACAGGATAATCCACAGACCCGAAGAAGCTAATTTGCAAGGAGGACCCAATGGGGGAACGCTTGAATTTCATTCAGGAGGGAAAATTAAAAAGGCATTGGAAGTGGATGGAGGGAGAGAAGAGGATGGGAAGGGAGTATACGTAGGGTTTAGGAGTAGGGAAATCGGGTCTGGGGGCAGTGTGCAGAGCTGGGTGAGAGAATGGAAATTGGAGGTGAGGCATCTCTGGGACTTGCCAGAGACCTGGGATAGAGGAGGCCCAAGTCTATGGGGATCACACTAGCTGAGACTCCTAACATCAGGGAATACGGAGCCTCAAGTGGCCACCTCCTGTAGCCAGGCAGGACTTCCGGTGGAGGAATAAAGACAACAGCCCACCCACAAAACCTTGGACTCAAACTTTGCCCTGGCTACAAGATGTTCAGAGACAAAGATGGAGCAAAGATTGAGGGAATGGCCAACCAAAGACTGGCTCTATTTGAGACCCATCCAATGGGAGAGAACCAATCCCTGACCCTATTAATGTTACTTTACTATGCTTGTAGACAGAAACTTAGGCTTCAACCAGCAGCTGATGGAAACAGATGCAGAGACTCACAGGCAAGTGTTAGACAGAGGTTAGAAAGTCCTACGGAAGAGTTAGGGGAATGCTAGGGGGAGCCAGAGGGGTCAAGGACTCCAGAAGAAGATCTACAGAGTCAACTAACCTAGGCTCATGAAGGCTCACAGAGACTGAGCCACCCACCAAAAAGCACACATGGACTGGTCCTAGGCCCCCTGCATATATGTAGCAGGTGCTCAGCTTGGTTTCCATGTAGATCCTCCAACATCTGGTGTCGGGGTCCTCTTCCCCTTAGCTGGGCTGCCTTGTCTGGCCACAGTGGGAGAGGATGAGCCTAGTCATGCAGGGGACTTAAGGTGCCAGGGTGGGTTGGTACCCATGGAGGGGGGACCTCCCCATCCTCTGAGGAGAAGGAAAGGGGAGAATTGAGGAAGGATGCATGAGGGAGGAGATTGGGAGGAGAGGAAGGGAGCTGCAATCAGGATGTCAAGTGAATAAATAAATAAATTAAAAAATATTAAAAAGGACAATATCTGCTAAAAATGTCAGAGCACATGGGGGCAAAGTATGAACAAGTGATTAAAGCTTTGCTGTACTTACAATGTGATTCGCTAGGTTTGCGAAATATATGTAAATGACAAAAACACCTGACATGACACTGGTGAGCATTTTATCAGTGTTCAGGAAATGAATTCCCATGTCTACCATCTGCTCTCTCTCGCTGGTACCCAAGACTGCTGCCACTTAAAAGCCTTAGTGCTTTCCTTTGCTCTGGGCCCTATACGATGAGCCACAGCCATCCTTCCCTAGTGTGTTCTTAGATGAGCACAGTGTCCTCTGAGTTGGCCTTTCAAAGCTGCTGAGTCTTCTCTAGAGAGGAGATAGGAAGGGCAGGTGGAGTCACACCATGTGTATTTATTTATAACAATCAGCTGCAGGAATAGAGAGAGGCAAGGGGAAAAAGAATTGTAGCTTCTGTCCTGCATTTCCCAAAGGACTGAGCATTTGAGAGTGGAGGATGTAAAGGCGGGGACTCAGTCTACCTTAATGTCTCTCTGTTTTCCCTGCTGTGAGCCTCTCACCAGGTTGAATGGGATGATAGTGAAGGTACCTGTGGACCTTCCTACCTGGCCAGTGAGTGCAGTGACAATGACATTGTTTCTTTTTCACCAAAGCATTAGCTTCTTGGGCTAAAGTTTCAGGGCAACTGGCTCTTGTGGACTGGCCAGCATTGGAAGCATGGCTAGTTTAACAGAGGAGTTTAGTCCAGTAACAGTGGAATTGAGCTGAATTACTTCGTGCTGCTGTCCAAGGCAGGGCAGTTTCGAGCCAATGAGTGTCCAGTGCGGCACTGTAATCTCTGCTTTTGGATGCAGCGCTCGTGGGTGAATTCTTTCAGTCAGAAATCAGGGCTGGCTGGACTGAGTTCTTTCTGTAGAGTCTCTGCCAAACAGAATGTAGTGTTGCTCAGACTGCCCTCTCAGCTTGCAGGGTCATTTAGCCTGCCTCAGAGTTGGTATCTGCCGCTGTGGCATGGAGGTCCTCTCCTTGCTGGCTGTTGGCCAGTGCTTGCTCTCAGTGGCTCGTCTTTGCTCACAGCCCCTTCTACCTTCAAGGCTGCACTGCTGGCAGAATCTCTCTGGTCCTTGGCATTTCTCTGGCCTTTTTTGCTGAGGAGTGAATAAAGGTTCTGCCTCCAGCTGCTTTCTTGGCTGGGTTTCAGGTTCACCCAGAAAAACTCCATCTCTTAAAGCCAACGGTCTTGGGACTTTAATTGCATCTACAAAATTCCTTCATAGCATATTTAGAACAGTGTTTGATTGAAAAACGGGCAACAGGAATCTGAAGGGGGTACCACCAGAATCCTGCCTCTTTCTGGAACCTTCCTAGTTCTCCAGTGGGTGGTGATTTAGATTAGATTTGACTTGTTTTTTCATGCTAATTTCAGAACTGAATCCCAATTCTTACTTTGTTGATTAGCTTCATTCATTTGGGTGCTGATAGTTCCCTGTTCTCAAGATTCACTTTTAAAATGTGGGAACCGGAGTGAGTTGGTGGGAGCTGCAGACGGTGTGCTGTGGGTGGATCTGAACTTGTGCCGCCAGCGGGACTTCTGCTTTTCATCCGCCGGTGAAGCTGAGCAATGCATAAATGGGGTGGGTGAGTCCAGTTTTCTGAGCTGAGGGGGAGGAAGGGAGCTGCCTTGAGGAAAGCTGGGAGGTAGGGGTCTACGGGAGGGCTTTTGGGCATTAAAGACAACTTAACTTAGTTCTCTGTCAAGGTTATTTGGCCTGGGCCTTAGCATATTTTGAAAGCTACTAAGGTCAATAAAATAGCATGTTTTGGGTAAAAGGAGAGACCCCCTTTCAAGTCCTTCTGTTTTGCTGTCAGGCTGTTGGAGAGTCATCAGACTCAGACCAGAAAGCAAAACAAAGCTTATTTCAAGCCCCTGGGCGGGACGCTTGGCTGAACATATTTCAACTGCTTTTAGTTTGGGCTACCACACATTAAAAAAGAGACAGGTTAGCGAAAATCCCGACAGTGCCGACCAACATGATGAAGATGTCCCTGGTGTAGCACAGGGATGGGAATGGAGTACGAATGCCCTCTCCTCAGCACTTCAGGTCTAGCTGTGTCTTATCTAGTGGCTGCCCCCCACTCAGAGTCAGAGATGGGAGGAGCTGACAGTGTGGCTGTGGGTCAGACTGCCACAGAGTTCCCTGCCAGGGCCTCAACTGCTTCCTGCTCTCAGGGCTCTAGACCCCGGCTCACTCTGGTACTGGTCTGGAGCCCCCACCCCCAAGCCGGTCATGTCCAAATTTGGGGGGGGGCATGTTGCTACTCTGAGGAGTCGGTTTTGCTCTATTAGAATCTGGATGAAGAGAGACTCACGTTCTCAAGTTTAAACAACTATCTGTAGCAGTTGAACTGCTTTCAAGAAGTTTGAAATCTGCTGTAAGCTTAAGTTGCTAAAAAAAAAATTCGAATGCTAATTCATTTAGCCAGAATGAGTAATAAAGTGATAACAGAAACAGCAGTGCAGGGCCGTCTCCGCAGCTCTCCCCCTGCCCCCATGGCTGTTCTCACTTGTGTAATTTCCTCCTCTCTAGTTAATAGCTATTAATTAGCTGTTTCTCCCTCCTGTTTGCTTAGTTAATGCTGTGCGTGTGCATGTGTGCGTGTGTGCGTGTGTGTGTGTGTGTGTGTGTGTGTGCGCGCGCGTACTTGACACCCCAAATTAGAATGTTATTGAAGATACTCATCTACCGCTTTAAATATTCAACTACTTTTGGCATTTTCCTAGCTCATCTCAGGTAGACATTCCTAGCTTTGTGACGTCTGTGTTCTGCCACTGTGAAGTGTCCCTTTCTCTAAGGCCCCTTTCCCCCTCACCTCTGCTTTTGCCCTTCAGGGACCAGCCTTCCACTGTAGGCGCGTATGTATCGCATCTCAGCGGATTCCACTGGCTGCACCATTTCCTATAGAGTTTCTAGTACTTTATTCCTTCCAGCATTTTAGAACAAACTCTCTCACATTCGCTGACACAGTGGGTAGCAAACATTTTAATCACCAAAAAGTTCCTTCACAAATGAGAACAAAATATGTATATATGTATATATACACATATGTACACATATATACATATATAATCATATACATATATACATATATATGACTTTGCAGTAAGGAATTGGGTGAATTACATTTTTCTGGGTATTATATAAATTACATATAATCCAGAGTTAAGAAAGATAGTTCCTTAGAGCTAAGCATAGCTTAAGTATTGTTCATATTTATTTGCCAGGATAGCTAATTTATTCAAGTAACAAGCTCAATTTTTTCTGCTTTTGTAAGAAAACTAGATGAGAAAAATGTATGTCTACTTGCTTGAAACATTTAAGTTGTTTGCCTTTAACCATCTATGCTTTGTTTTTCAGAACAATCTTTTCTATTACTCCATATCATAAATTACGTTTTGAAATCTGAAATCTAGACCAAAACCACAAACAAACAAACAAACAAACAAACAAAACCAAAACCTAACGGCATGATTTTAAATCAGTGCCAGCTCTTTTGAGCAATTCCATTATCGCCTCATACATTAGATCGATTTAATTTTCTGTAAAACAAATTATTGACTCTTTGCAGATTAGAAACTAAAGGAGATGCTCTTGATTCAATCTCAGTGGATTCACCGCAAATGCCTCAGCAGGCTTAGCCATAATATCCCACACGGAAACAAAGCCTGTGTCTAGTGCTCGTGTCGCAGTCAGGCAGGAACCATAAGCGAAAGCCTGGAATCCTCCGTATAAGCTACCTGCATAGTCAGGGAAGTCACCGCGAGCTGAACAGAAGGCTTTGTGTTGGAGGACTGCGATTGAAGTTCAAAAGGCTTAGCGGAGGTCAAGCTGGCATGTCAGGTATTTCCCCAAGTTCACTTCATTCAATTAAGTTGAAACAATTCTGCTCCTGTGAAAGCGCTCGCCTTACCCTGGAGGGGCCCAGGAGCGGGCACGCCTTTCCTCTGCTACATCCGTGTCGAGGCTGATTTTTCAAAAGATGGATTGAGTTGGTTCTCAGGAACTCTCTGTTTGAGAGTGCAGTGGCAGCAACGTGAGGCTAAACGCCCTGGAAGTCACCGCGTTTATCTGCACGGAGGAGCCAAGTATCAGCAACTGAATTCTTCCGAGTTTGTTTTTTCTAGATGAGGCGGCCGTTCCTGAGACTGTCCTGTTAATTGAGCTGCTTTTCTTCCTGTTTAGTCTAAACTTCTGTCGATCGCCTTGACCCTTGCCTAACCCAGGAACAAAACTGCCTGGACTGAGAGTATTCTTACAGGTTCCCGTCTTCTCCGCTGAAAGTGGCTTGACAGAATTTTAAAGTAGAATAGTGCCCCTGGCTGTTTCATTGAAAAGAGCTTTTTCTATATTTAGGATTTTATTTTTGCCCCACTAAGCCAATCTCTTTTCATATATTTATTTCTTAGTTGGAGTGATCGTTTCACAAACACGAGTGAACTCTGTAAAGGGGACATACCCTAGCTGCCACAAATGATCAGATTACAGAGATAAATTGATATATGAGAGGTCCGGAATACTGAGTAATTACAGCACATACCTCCAGGAAATTTACAGGCAGACAGACACACTGAGAGACACACAGACAGACACAGAGACAGACAGACAGACAGACAGACAGACAGACAGACAGACAGACACACACACACACACACACACACACACACACACACACCCTCCTATGTTAACATCCTGTATATGTATGTAACTTTAAACATTTCAATTACAGAAAAAATATGAGATAAGACACAATTTTAAATTGGATAGGATGTGTCACTATTCATATTTATTACAGTTAAGACATATGTTTAAAAATCCCACAATCCCAATACCTACTTATTATCAGTCAGCGGCTGGGCAGGTGCTGACAAACATTATTATTACTCAGTATTTCCTAATCTGGTAAACTGAGATGCAGCAAACATTATTATCACCCAGTCCTTCCTAACCTGGTTAACTGTTAGATTCTGAGCCCATCTAAGCCTACACATCACAGTAATTTGTAGTTTCATAAGGACTCCTGATGGAGAGCTTGTTTATGAAGGCTATGAAGCCTTAAAAAAGCTATCAGTCTAGAAAAACATGTCTTTGTATTCTATGAGTCTGATATTGAGGGACATGTTTGGTTTACCAAGGAAACAATACCTGGTTTTTCACCTTCACAAACAAGGGGTCACAATGGGTCCCAGTAAGAAAATGGGTTTTCTTTAACTGACCAATATCAGGAAGTTAATAGGTACGAGGATTAGGGTCCCCATCCTGGCTGTAATGTCCAGGGCTTTCAGTAATTTGACTTCTAGAAGCCTTAAAGCGAAGCCACTGTGAGTCTTTCCAGAGGCATCTCTGCTTAGTTCCTGAGGCACGTCTTACCCAACCCCCTGCCATTAGCCATTCCTGCTTAGAGCACGTGGCCGCGTTGCTGTGCACTTGCCTCTGTGTTGGGTTCAGGGTTGGTTTGCAGGAGGCTGGATTCAGCCTTCTGCCCTCTGCCCCCTGCACTTCCCCTGCCACGCCCCTCCCCGCCCCCCCTCCCCGGCCCCTCCTCCAAGAGGTGAGATTTGCTTTTTGGCCAAGAGTAGAAAGCAAAAGGAACACAAAGCTTGCCAGCGTGACATCAAGTTTTAAAACTTTATTTTGGTGTGAGATTTGTAGGGAAGACTCCAGCGGACAAAGTCTTGGATTCAAGTCATGGGAGGGGTTGAGGGTCCGGCACAGACATGGCAGGTATAGGAAGGACATTAGTGAAGGCCTGTGTACATGTGGTCACCTGCTCCTTTCTGTGTCTGCATGCTGGGGACAGCGAAACCAAGGTGTAGGGGGAGGGGCCACACGCAGTCTCTCTCTGGGTGGCCAGACCCCATAGGGCACTGCAGTTGTGAAGAGGGCTCTTTCACGTCTCTTCCTCCATGTGCTGTTCATTACCGTCTTAAGCACATGTTCTCAGCCCCAAGACATTACTTGAACCTCATGCCCTAGAAGTCTGTGTCCTTGTCCCAAATCAGCTTAAGCACAGTGACTCCCATCAGCACCCGGAGACACATGCAGGACTCTGGACTAGAAAGGACACAAAAGCCTATCACAATAGACACAAACAGAAGCTCCCGAGGATGGGAGCGAGCCCCTCCGTCTGCGTAGGAGCAGGTGGTATTTATGGAAGCAGACAGCCCCGGGCAGCTGGTGGACGCGTCCTTCCAGCTGGGCATCTTCTCGCCGTTTAGCCCAAGCACACCTGCTTCAGAAGGCAAACAGCCGCTCTCTTCTCCAGTGTCTCGATGTGCAACTGGGGGCTCCCATCACCCATTCAGTTTCCAGCTGTAGTGGCTCATGATGTCTGGGAACTCCATCTGGTCTCCCACTAGTCAGAAAAAAAAAAGAGCTGGGTTTTAGGTTTAGAGGTGAGCTTCCCTCCTCCTCCCCAGGGTGTGTGTGTGTGTGTGTGTGTGTGTGTGTGTGTGTGTGTGTGTGGTTTTGACCTGTTCTGGTGCTTTATTTGCACAAGAGATTTCATCATCGGACTTGTTGTGTGATTAGACGTACTCTCCTTAAAGTTTCCTTCCCCCCGGAGCATGCACGGACACGTGAGCACCTGTCCCTTCAAGCTTTTATTGTACCGAAATAAGAAACAGTACAGTAATCTCATGAAAGATTAATCATTTCCTGTTAGCATCTTGTACCTGCAGACAGGCAATTACTGAAGTATGTCTGAAAGAAAACAAGGACGGATGTAGAAATGATTTGGACAAGTAGTTTTGGTAATGCGACTGTAAAAGTTGTTCAGGTGCCAGCACTTTCAGGGCCAAAATGAACTTCAGGGCTGAGTTAATGGACCAGAGTTTGTTTAATACACGAGGAGTGATGTTTTCTTTGTAATGATAGGCAAGAGCTAGGAGTCGCGCAGGTATTTCTCTCCAGGCTGTACACGTGTACTCATTCTCCTAATTTCTTTCTTTTCTTCCTTTTTTTTATGGTAATACATCATTTTTTGTTTGCTTTGTTTTTAAAATATATTTTATTAATTTATTCATATTACATCTCAATGGTTATCCCATCCCTTGTATCCTGCCATTCCTCCCTCCCTCCCATTTTCTCCTTATTCCCCTCCCCTATGTCTGTGACTGGGGGGGGGACTTCCTCCCCCTGTATATGCTCATAGGGTATCAAGTCTCTTCTTGGTAGCCTGATATCCTTCCTCTGAATGCCACCAGGCCTCCACATCCAGGGGCCATGGTCAAATATGGGGCACCAGAGTTGGTGTGAAAGTCAGACCCCACTCTCCACTCAACTGTGGAGAATGTCCTGTCCATTAATTTCTTGTCGAACTAGAATAAGGACTCAAACGTTTGCAGTGGGTTCCAGTCCTTGAATGGTGAGAGTCTTGACTCTTCACTGCAGAGACTGACTGTGTGCTTTCCATAATATTGAGGTCTCATGACCCTACTTATAGTTTGCTAAAGGAGAGCAAGGTTGTAGGTGTTGTCATAATGTAATCCCAGAATTTCTTGCTTTGGTGGCAATACTTAGGGTTATGGAGTCAGATGTATTAAGACTTGCATTTTCTTCTTTGTGCTTTTAAGCTGTGCAACCTTGGCCAAGTTACTTACATTCTCTGGCTGTAAGTGCTCTCACCTGTAAGTCAGGGTTACCTAACCTCATCTCGTAGGGCTTCTCAAAGGATACATTGAGATATGTAAGATGTCTACCACCTACAAAGTTCTCAGTAAAAGCTATTTTTCTTTTTTTCTAGGACCAGGCCCTTTTGCTTGTTTCCCTGCTCTAGCTCCCCTCAGCAGATGATCAGCATATGCATGGCATCTTCTTATAACATTTTTCTTTTCTTCACTTTTCTCTCCTCTCCATCTTCTCAGTATAACTCAAGGCATGCATGGGCTTCCGGTCCTGGCTGGGGCACCATCTTCTCCTTTCCGAGATATGGTCCCACTTCTTTGCCTCTGATCACTGCATTAAAGATGTGAAGTCCATGGAACATACAGTGTGCTAGTTTAAGAACACACATCCTTTCAGGGTGCTGTGCAGACATACTTAGGTTCAAACATTTTCATTGTTTTAGGATAAACCCCCACAGATCTGTGATCGCTGCTTTCCTTTCTTTTCCCATAGCCTTTGGCGTCATTAGTCTCTTTTCCGTCACCATGGTTACCTGTTCTGGACATTTAGCGTAAACAGTACCAAATGATGTGACTTTTTGTGTTGGGTTTATTTTCCTTAGCATCATAGATTGTAAAATTTCAATTATATTTTATTTATTGTGTGTGTGTACCTTTGCATGCCATGGTATGTGTGTGCAGGTCAGAAGACAACTTTTGGGAGTTGCTTCTATTACCATATGGGTCCTGAGGATAGAACTGAGGTTGTCATACTCGGCAGCAGGCACTTTGACCCACTGAGCCATCTCATTGGCCCTATTAGGAAAGATATTTTTTGAAGTTCCACGTTGTAGCATATTTAATTCCATTTCATGGCTTAGTAATTTTCCACTGTAGGAACATATTACATAATATGCCAGTTTATTATTATTATTTCAAAATGTTGTTGAAGTTAAATTTAATGACAAACCCAAAATCTAGAGTTATGTATACTTTGAACAACTTCAGCACCAGTGGCTCTTCAAACCTTTGGTTTAAGGTAAAGACGCTAAAGCTGATACTCTATCTGCTTAATATATTTTTGATACAAAACAGCATAATATACAACAATGTGGCTGTGGGATGTCCTAATAAGGAAGGACACCGTAGAGAAGGTCCATTATTCATCACTGGGTACACCCTAGCCTTCCCCAAAGTCCCAGGATAGTTCTTGCCAGATGAACTGCTTGAGTGTTCACTGGCTCTTCAGGCCACATTTTGTTGTTATTGCTGTTATTTCACCTCTTTGTGAGGCTCTAGCCTTTGGCCAGCACTGGGGGACTGTTACCCTCACACCCACTGCTAGAGCAACTTTCTCTGGCTCTTACACTCGTGACTGGCTTGCTCCTCAGTGATGTCACCCCTCATAACAGCATGCCTGACTCAGTTACTCTTCAACATTTTAATTTAGTTCATGGATATAGCCCATACTATTACATACCATGGTGCCTAGCACATAGTGAGAATGATGATTTTTATATTTGTCAAAGCACAAATAAAATCATCCAGAGGAAAATGACATGTTCTCAGAAATAAAATATATAATACACATCATATCAAGCAATAGTTTTGTCTGATGGTTAGAAGTCACAAAGAGTCTATCAGTGCCTCTGAGACCAGGACCAAGAAGAGTGGTGATACGTACAAATTAAACCTTGCGGAACTATGGTCAGACTCCGTAGGACCTGAAGGTCCAAATGTGAAGGGACACCACCACCATGGCAACTCTGATGAAAACATTTAGCTGGGGGCTGGCTTACAGCTTCAGAGGTTTAGTCCACTACTGTTATGGCAGCACACAAGCAGCCATGGTGCTGGAGAGGCAGCTGAGAGTTCTCCACCCAGATCAACAGGCAGCAGGAAGAGAAGGTGGCGCTAGGCCTGGCTTGAGCTTCTGAAACCTTAAAACCCTCCCCCTAATGATGCAATTTCTCCAACAAGGCCACACCCACCCCAAGTCCAACAAGGCCACATTTCCTAATAGTGCCGCTCCCTGTGGGTTTACGGGGAGGAGGGCAATCCATTTTCATTCAAACCACCACACACTCCAAACTCATGTCTTCAGGTTATGCTTTAATGAACGCTGACCTGGTTGTAGTGACCTGGGCGAGAATGGTCCCAGAGTGTTCTCAGATCCTGACTTGCTAAGCTGCCACATGGAGCGCACCACAACAGAGAGGGATGCACAGCACTGTGAAAGGGATGGAGAGAGCTTTGTTGTGTGTTTGTTCCTTCACCAGAGGAAGGATAAGTTAAGTGGAATCAAGGTGTGAAAACACAGGAAGATGGTTAACTAGGCAGTCCATGACTGTGCCATGCCAGTTCTAGAGAATGGGAGTCCTTAGGCATGAATATTTCACCCGAGGGTCACCAGAGAAGTCATCAATAGGAAAACAGATTGAACTTCAAGAAGAGTTGTGAGTTCTGGATGGTGTGGTCATAGGCGATTAGAGATTGCTTTGAGAATGGGCAAGACTTTTTAATCTAGAAAGCAGACGCAAAGGTAATCTCCAGTTGAGAAATGGTCTAAGTCAGGCTCATGAGTTGAATTTAGCTCTGGAGGGGGTGGGGTCAGCAAACAGACAACAAAATATGTAGCAGATTTCAGTCCTCCACCCCTCCCCCCAACCTGGAGCAGCTTGTGAGTATGTTTGAAGATTGGAAGGGGCTTGAACCTTCCAAACCGTGTGTGCATGTATGTGTGTGTGTGCGTGTGTGTGTGTGCATGTTGGCCAGAGGTTGGTGTGTGTTGATACATTGCTCTCTCCCTTAGTTTTTGAGACAGGGTCTTTCTCAGAACTTGGAGCTCACCAGTTTGGTTATACTTGCTGGCTAGTGAACCCCAGGGAATCATCAGCCTGTGCCTCTTCAGTGCCAGGAGTACAGTCCAAACCTCCTTACCAGTGGTTTACTTGAACGCTAGGGATCGAACTCTGGTCCTCATGTTTGTGGGACAGACACTCTACCAACAGAACCAACTCTCTAGGCCCCAAATTCTTTTGATGTAAATTATGAGATCATTTAGCCCCTTTTGGTGAATGTCATTGCTCTCGTATTTATTTAAGGAAGCATATCAACACTTTGATGAAACATCCATCTATAGCAGAAACCACTCTGCAGGTCTACCTTTTGAACGATCTTTTTTTTTTTAAAATGTAATTAATTCATTCAGATTACACCTCAATTGTTATCCCATCCATTGTATCCTCCCATTCCTCCTTCCCTCCTGCTTTCACCCTATTCCCCTGCCCTAGGTCTGTGACCGAGGGGAACCTCCTCCCTCACTATATGGTCATAGGCTATCTTACATACACATTGTTGCACTATTTGGCCTTTTTTTTTTTAGCTCATAGTTTTCAGATGCTCACTTTCTTTCAAGCAGGAGAAGTGAAAGAGTACCAGTTGTGGGCACGTGATAGCAGTCTGTCTGTGTCCTTGTGCATAGCCTCCAACTTCCAACTTGGTAAAGAACAGTGTCTCATGCTCTCAGATCTTGACCTCTGACACACACAAGGAAGTACTGTTCTATTTATTTATATTTTGGGTTTAGTCTTTACAGTTACATTTTCACTTATGACTCTATCTTGTCTCCGTGTAAGTTAAGAAAGTGTCTGTAGCACGTGCTTGCTGCAACCGTGAGGCCCAGCTCGCCCTTAGGTGACGGAGAGAGACACATGATACTTTCTTGTGTCCTAGGAACACACTGCCGATAGCTAAGGAGTGGTCAGAGTTCAGCTGTGCATATAACTTTTGTGGTTCCTCAGGAGCACATCTGGGATGTGCTGGGGAGTTTCTGGGCTCAGTTTGAGGTTTCCTGACAGTATGGTGTTTTATAGGGAACTTGATGTTAATCCCTTTCTTACCTGCTTTGAAGACTGCCAAACAGCTCATAGGCAAGAGAGAGCCATGGTCCAAGGCCGAGGATGAGCTGAGGAAGTTCTACCTGTGTGCAGTCAGTGCAGTCACCCTCCCACCCCACCCCCCGCCCCCGCAGTGTCACACAGGAGCACTGGGGTCCAGCTCTGGACGCAAATGGTCTGGCGGTTTGACCCACTTGCTTGTTGACTATGTAGTCTAGGATGACTTAGGTGACCTTTCTTACCTGTGACTGGGATAAAATGATTAACAATTTCTTGGGCTTTTCCTAAGAGTCCAGCCAGGTAATAGGTGCTACAGAGTCCATACTCTTAGGACTCCACAGTGTCTGTCAGCATTCCTAGATCACATTCTGAGGCCAGTGCACACTTTCCCTGGAAGTTCTCACCCCAGGTGGTTTTATTATATGGATTTTTCCTATGTTTTCAGAAAATGCATACATTATTTAAAAGTCTGGAGAGACTTACATTTGAAAATGGCATATGTAGAATATGCTAGAACTTATAATGCAGCCAAAAGCATAAATATAATTTATAGTTTATTTCATTATTATAAATTAACATAAGCAAGGGGAAAGAGGAAAAGATTTTGAGTATTATATAACCAGATCTTAAAGGCCAGAATTTTATTTTAGTTAATTAATTGGTAATTAATTAATGCATTAAAGTGTTTCTTCAGCATTCAAAGAACCAAAGATTATAATAAATACTTGACTTTCCACACTAATGATTTCACGGTTGCTGGTCAAATCCAAGTTCAATCACACAGGACATGATCTGGAAATGGATTCCTAAGGCTGCTGCCAGGTGATCTTGCAAAACAAGAGCCGAGGAAACCAGGAGAACAAAATGGAAGCACATGGCTTTCATTATCCTTGGAATACAGCTTGACCTGAAAATGAAGAGAAAGCTGGGACAAAATACTCTTTGAAGCCAGTTTTTAAAGAAGGTTAGTATTTGGCTAAATGCAAAGTAATACCAAATTCAAATATTTGTTTTAAACATTGATGCCAAACATGGAAAGATTTTTTTTCCAAAGGAACAACGAAAAGAAATAAATCTTTCCTCACCCAAATAAACCTTTTCCATGCCTTTCCCACATGATTAACAGACCTGGGGAAGGCCTTCTAAGCAACATCCTCCTGTTAAAATCCTGACAGGAGTCTGGTGGCTTGGATACCGTATTCTAGATAAAGGCACACAAACATTCAGAAACCGGGAGTTGTGGCAGTGACCTTTTAAATGAAATTAAAACTTAATTTTTAACACTTGGTGATTTTGTCATTATAGTGATTGCTATCTTTAGATTTATTTTTATTTCTTCCCAGATGTGTAAAAGTATTTTTGGTGAAGGTGGATTCTGTCTGATTGTTAAGTAGCTAATTGGGAATACTTCAGACTTCAGGCTTAGCCCAGTGAGGGTTTCTGAATGGAATGGGAAGAATTATTTCATGATTCTCCAAGCTTGTAACGATTCATGATTTTACAATGGATCCATTGTGTATGTGCAGGGTCCCAGTTCATCTACCGTGCTTTCATCAGCCAATCTTGTGCCTCTCAGAGACCGACCGGATCATTTACCCCCGGTAGTTAGATTTCCTCTTAACAGATCTGTCCCACAAACCAATTATTTCATTTGTTTGCTTGCTTGTTTTTGAAGCAGGTTCTCACTATACATTTCAGGCTGGTCTTGAACCCATGATCTTCCTGTCGCAGCCTCATAAGAGCTGAGGTTTCAGGACAGTTGGGCACCATCATACTTGACACAAACTAGCTTTTCATCTGAGGCAAGAGCCCCCATTTAATTGACGAGTATAGCGTGCACTGTCTTTGCAAGCTTCACAGTGCTTTCTCTTAGCAGCCCAAGAGAACCTCAATCTGGCCACTCTGTAGAACACATTATTTTACCAAGCACTTAGAACCCAGGAGTCTTAAATGAAAAACCAAAACCTTTAAATAATTAATGTGGTATATTTAGGTGTGGTGATATTTAGGGTAAAACTAGCTAGAAAGAGTTAATACAGGCCTGGTATCATCTCTGCAAGGTCTCTTGTCCCTGCTCCCCTCCTGCATTGCTTTACATCTTGGTGCAGTTAGCATGGAACAAGAAGCCTTTGGCCTTGTACCATATCTCCATCAAGGAGTCACCAGTGAGCTACAGCAAGAAAGGAGAAGTTAGAAGACAGAACGTTCACTGACCACCAGTTTCCAAGAAAGGGGATTTACAAGGCAGTTTGATTGAAAGCAGGCAGGGTCGCAGGGTCACCTTCTTATGCCCACCTCTCTGGCATCCTTTTGGTGAACACGGAAATTCTTCTGCATAATTCCCTGCAAGGTCTACCCTTTCAGGCACATTAGACTTGAACTTATTTTATAATGAATAAAGGTTGTCTTTAATACACAAAATGGCAAATGCATGGACACCAAAAATGCACAAATGGGTATTATATTCTGGTTCTCAAGGAAGGCTTCAGAGAGAGAGAGAGAGAGAGAGAGAGAGAGAGAGAGAGAGAGAGAGAGAGAGAGAGAGAGAGAGACGGAACCCATATGGTGTTGGGGATCTAAAATACGTAATCACTACAAAGTGTAACAGCGATGCTTTTTGAAGTTTATATTATAATAATTTATCATTCTTGATTTGTCCCTATTGAATCTATCTAATTAGCCATAGGTTTATTGTGGGTCTTAAAGTAATCTTCCATATTATGTTAAAGATATTATTTACTTGGTTGATAAAAGTTCACTGTGAATGATGCTTGGTAAAATAATTAATTGTGAGACCTTGGGCACCAGGCAGTGGTGGAGAACATATGCTACCTGCGGGTGCTGATTTGGTCTTTACAGAGCTGTGTAAAGTCTCATAGAATTATATTAAATAGGAATGAAACTTGACACTTTTGGCTTTGAAATTTAATTTTGAAATCAGGCTATCGTGGCATCTTCCAAATGGCGCATGTCTGCTGACTAAGCAGGGCAGGCTGCTGTAACCGAATCCTAAAAGCCAAGGCTGCAAAGAGAAATAATTGGAGAAAGGGAAAGAAAATTGTATTAGTAAATTCAGCAGCCCCTTAAAGCCTTTTTTTTTTTATCAAAGGTGTCTAGACACTACCTAACTGCAACCCAGTTTTTGTGACTGGTACCAAGAAGCCTGCATCTTTGTACGCTCATTTCAGCTCTGGAAGATGACTGTAAAAACAAGCAACTTCCAACACTTATGCACTTGTCAGCGTTGCTTGTTGTCTGAGTTTATTGAGAAATCAGATTTAGTATTAGCTGTTACCCCTTTGAAAGCTACGGTCTACAGCCCACAGCCCATGGTTCACAGACTTAGCCCAGTTGAAAAGCAGAGGGCACATCGTGTTCTTGCTCCAGCTTGCTTGTAAGATCTCTAATGCCAACAAGAATGTGTACAAACATGCAGCACAGGCCATGGCTATGTTGCTTGTGGACCCGGATATTTTTTGGGGGGAGGGGAGCGGGTCAATCATGACTTAGACTATTCTATCTTTTTACAAGGGCACCGCCATCTTTCTGCTGGAAATAATGACACATGTGTGCTGTTTACTTAGACTTCAGATACTTCTCGTGTGTGTGTGTGTGTGTGTGTGTGTGTGTGTGTGTGTGTGTGTGTGTGTGTGTATTTCAGAATAGAGTGTTATTATCCAACTTTTGTAAATGGGAGAACTTGGTGGTGGGGTTTGAGAAGCTCAGCTCAAGCATCTGGTGAACAAGAGGTCCATGTTGAAATAAGCCTAGCTGTAAAGTTCCTGCTCTTTTTATCACTGGTTCTAGGAAGTATCCCAGGCTCCAGCCATCCTTGAAGGTTTGTGATGGAATTATACTGGGAGTGTCCCTTGTACCAGCATCTCTCCCCTGTCCATAGAGGGACCCATAGCTCTTGTTATTAGTCCATCACTGTGGAGAGATTCGTATTCACATCTTACTGTCATATGTTCAGCCAGTTGCCTCCGAGGTCTCTGGGAATGGAATACAGGGCTGGTGGGGTTAAGGATAGACTGGTTCCAGAAGAGAATCGTCCAGACAGAGCAAGGAACACTGAAATATACAGGTTTCTAATCTTTGCCACCAGGGGCCAGTGTACAGTAGGTGCTGGAAATCCAGGCAGGTGGCAGCATCCGATAAGAAGCTCAGAGGAAAATAGAGGCTACAGCAGGAGAGACTTTTCAGCTCATAGGATTTGGCAAAGGGCCTTGAGCAGGCTAAGCCTCAAACTGACAGCATAAGTCAGAAGTTGTTTATCATTAGGGATGTCTGAAGACCTGCAAATACTCTGCCTTGGTTAAAGCGCCTGGAAACCTACAGGCTGCAGCGCTCCTAAATAGATTATACATTCTATTAGCCATGGCACATTACGGTAATGAGACAAGGCTCATAGAGGAAAATCAAACAGAGAGAGTGGGGAGTGTATTTTATTAACTGTCAGGATTTGGGTACTAAACACCAATTGCTTTAAGTAAAGCAAAGTTCCCTTGAATGTGTTAACCATAAAAGACCTCATTAACCCTTTATCTCCTAATTCTTTTAAGACAAGCTGTACAGAAGAAGGGAAGCATCAAAGTGACCTCAGAACATGAAGGAAAATGTCACTTTACTTTTCCAAATAGCGCCCCCCCGCTGCAGATCACTTCTGTGCTCTTTCTCTTGATTGTATCAGGACATTTGAAATGAAGTCTTGTCCTTTCTGCAGGGATGGCTGAGTGGATGTTTCTTAAAGTGATTCAAAACTAAGGGCTTTTAACAAGTCTATGTCAGACATTAATCATCTTGTTTCCCTAAACTGGAATACATTCTTATAGCTGTTGGGAGAAATGGTAGTTTGCACTCTGAACGAACGCGTCAGAGAATGTGTGCGCAAAGGAGTATGGGGAGGGTTAATTGCTGACTCCTTGGAAAACTTGAAGCAACAGATTTGGCCTCTGGCAAAGACAATTTTACAAAAGTAGGAACAAATAATGAACCAGACTGGCTCTCAGCTATTACTCTGCCAGATGCAACTCTCTCTCTCTCCCTCCCTCCCTCCCTCTCTCTCTCCCTCCCTCTCTCTCTCTCCCTCTCTCTCTCTCTCTCCCTCCCTCTCTTTCTCCCTCCCTCTCTTTCTCCCTCTCTCTCTCTCCCTCTCTCCCTCCCTCCCTCCCTCCCTCTCTCTCTCTCCCTCCTTCCCTCCCTCCCCCCCTCTCTCCCTCTCTCCTTTCTCTGTCTCATATATCCACACAAACACATACATGCACAGACACAAGCATACACATTTACACATACATACACTCATACACACTGTCACACACATACGCACGTGTACGCGCACATGCACATACCTTCCATCCCCATGTACGCACACTACCTATATCCCCAGTGGATTTTGAGTTAGTTTTTCTAGACCAAACTCAACCAATTATCTTCTAGCTAAAAGGCCTTGTTGCATCAGCTACGGCTTTCCTCATGCAGGTTGCTCAGCACCGGGGTTTAACATCCTGACCTAACATTTGACATATTAATCCTAATTTTAATCCGATACCAAGGCTTTCTGTTGTACTGAATCAATTCAGGTTAATTCAGAATTAGGTTGCCCCCACCCAGAATCAATGGGCCCACTGTTACCTTTCTCCAAAGCTGACCACCCAGCTTTGTGAGAATCTGCAGCGAATTAGAGAATCTGCCATTGCTGGAAGAACGGGCAGCTCAGATACGGCCTGTCATTCTTTCCGGTCTATACAATACCCTCTCTTTGTCTACCGGCTCGTCTCCCCCACCAACCTGACAGAACTCAGCCTGCCAAGCAATGAGATCTTTATTCTCCTGGAAGGAATGCTTTGCACACCAACATTATTAAGAAATTTCTGGACAATGTTTAGTGGCTAAAGACTAATCCAAGGTTCTATTAAAAAGGCATCTGGGTAATTAATAGCACATTTGTTCTCAGCCTCCTCCCAATTTGTCCATTAGTGGAATAAAAGCTCAGGACAAAGGGTCATGTGGTTTGGTTATATTTTACAAGAATTCTTCAGGAAGTTGAAAACACATGAGCGTTTTCCAGAGATACATATGTTTATGGCCTTTTGGAGCAGCAAACACAGAGGGCCCTGGCTTTCAACTGAGGCTGTCTGTGCTATTGCAATCAAGGAACTGATGCTGAGTCTTGACAGCTTGTCGATGGAATTGTCAAGGTTGTTGTTAGACCGCTCCCCAACCAGGGACAGGCTGGCATGTCTCTTCGGGGTTTAGATTAAAAAGAATTTCCTTCCTGTATGTTTATCAATTTGAAAAAAAAAAAACCAAGACAAGCAAACAAACGAGCAATCCAAATACTTTTTTTAATGCTTTTACTTGACAGCTAAAAGCTCTTCTGGGCTCCCGTTTTGGTGGATTTTTCATACGTTCAGAAGCCTCAGGCATGAAGGTTCTGTACCACTACCAAGCAAACTCTACTTTTCAAATTGATATATTCTTTGTCTTTTCTATTAGTTTGTCTTAAAAAAAAAACTGGACACATGAAGAAAATTGGAGCTATCTATAGACAAAAGTTAAAAACACCTCAAAAAGTACCTTAAAACTAAGTGAAGATTTAGTGTGTTTCTTGTAGGCTTCTGTTAAATCACTGACAGTCAAAGGATCTGGGATTCATCAGGATAACCATCCCACAGTGTGTGTGTGTGTGTGTGTGTGTGTGTGTGTGTGTGTGTGTGTGTGTGTGTGTGCGTGTGTGCGCGTGTGCACACACGCACACACATTAGGGGTGCTTGAGAGACTGATGTGGTCAAAAACAAGGTCACAATCAGTGTCTAGTAGCTGGGTAGGGTCACACACACACACACACACACACACACACACACACACACATGGAGATTTGGGGGAAAATAGGAAGAGAAACTGAGGCCTTAGCTCTGGCTCTACAGTGTGTTTTGGAGGTATCAGATCAAGGTGCAAAGACCATAAGACATTAATTTTGCTTACTGTTACTTGAGTGTCTCCAACAGGCAGCGTATGTCTATGGATCATTATATCAAATTCTGACAGGAGAATAAATAATCCATCTGAAAAGATGATGCCTGTATGATAAGAGCAAGGCCCTGTGGTCTTGCCAGTTCTATCCCAGCCCTTCTTATTTCAGCAGAATGGCTGGGTAAACATGCTTTGAGGCAAGCACAGGCAGGCTGGTCGAGGCCTGACTTCATGCATTCTTCTGTTCCCTTGTTCACTCTGATTCTTACTTATAAGACACTGGTAATGCACTAGCTAATGTTTAGGATGCAACAGTAGGACAACTGATTCACGGCTTCCATTCTTTACATCGTACAAACGAAGTAGGAGACCAGGAACCATCAGCTCTAAAATTGTTAACAGTTGGAAAGCAGACAGGAAGGGTTCAGGGCCCTCTCAGAGTCTCCTAGGTGGACTAGAAACTGGGCAGGGGTATTTTGGGCACAACTTCCCAAAGAAGAGCCTGTCTAATTCAGCTCTGAAGAGGACATGCCATTATCTAGACAAAGACATGAGGAGAAAATAGGTCAAAGTAGGAGTAGCAGCGAACTCCGAGATTTGTAGAGAATGTGTGTGTTTGTGTGCCTGGACCATGCAGAGCCTAAGGGAGGTGAGCAGATGGAGCCAGGGAGGTGCATAAAAGAGATGCCATCCAGGCATTGGAGCATCTTCAGGGATGTCAAAGGCTCCTGGTCGTGTGAGATAGGATTTCTCAGTATTTTTCCTTTCTGTTCAGACTCTAGCCAGACTGAGGTCATTGTTAGCATCTCCCTCCTTCCCGCCCCACCCCCATACCTTTTATCACCTGGGCTGAGAAGAGCTGCCCGGGAGGCTGCACAGACCCTGCTTAGCACCATACAGTTCCTCTGACCCCACCAGAGTGTGAGGGAAAGCACCATTTTATCCCGCAGTCTCATCCTGCCCTAGGACTTCTCTGAAAGAAGCCAGAGAGATGGGCTCCTTAAGTGACCGAGTGCTTTTTAATTTCCCTGAGGTGGGAGGTCAGTGGCAGCATCTGCCAAAGGGTGAGGAGAGAAGAGCGAGGGAGGCCAGGCGGTGCCCGGGCTGTTTTTGGCTGAGAGAGTCAGTCTCTGCTCAGCAGAACAAATATTTGTTAGCACTTTACACAAGAGTCTTCCAGCTCCCTCGTATTTACATTGCAAATGTGCTGGAAACAGCAAAGCAGTTCTGTGTACCTGAAGTTTGTCATTTGTTTGAGGACACTATATTCATGGGGATGATAGAGGCAATATTTGGAAGAGAAAAGAGTACCATTAAATAAGCCAGCTGACACAGGCAGACCCCTCTCTTTGCCAGGGTAGAGTCTTAAAAGGCTCCCCCAAAATGAGTCCCAAATGCGTGTTCCCTCCAATCCTGGCAAGTTACATGGACTCAGAGCTATAAATGCCATCGGCCAGTACAGGCTGTCTCAAAGAGCAGTGCATGGCAGCTAGGCCCTGGCTTCAGGCAGGGGTCCCTACAGTACCCTGAAGTTTCCTCTCTGGGGCCCCCAGATCTCAGCTTATGAGATCCATTAGCTACTTGAGGAAGTCCATGACCAGAATCCCTTCTCGCCAAAACTAAACATCTTAAGTACTTCTGGAAGAGGCTTGATTTTCATGTCAACACAGGTCTGCACATGTGGGCTGGCTCAGGTCAAGTGTAGAAAACACCTAGGTTTTCACAACCATGCTTCATGACAGAACGAAAAGGCAAAACATTGAAATACAGTCAGGCAGATGTGAGAGGAGAAAAAAAAAAAGTTCTACAAGGCAAAGCCTACACTCCACATTATAGCGGAAGTTACTCTACTCTGCACAGGTGAAAGCTGGGTGTGCCTTCCCCAGAGGGGTACTCACTTGTGGTGGGTGTGGCATTAGAAGTGTCTCTGCCCCCCCCCAAAAGTGTCTCTGCCATTTTGTTTAACTATCCCATAGTCCAACCATGAAACCCCATTGTTGATACTCATTTCTATAAACCATAAAATCATTTCTCCCCCCTCTTCCCTCCCTCTTTCCTCTGCCATGTCTCTTGCCCTACTGCATGAACTCCTTTTTCTAGAGGCCTAGGTGAAGCTCAAGTCTTGGTAGACATGCACACTTCTGGTACCTTGAAGAAATGGGGAGAGGCAAGCTCATCATCTCTCCAGGTGAACACACTTTCCAGTACAGCTGGACCACAAAGCAATAGGGTGTGGTGGGCTCTGCCTGCCACTGGCCACTGCTACTTGGTGTGGCCTGAGACCTGTATGGCTGTCATCTCAGGAAAGACACTGAGGGCGAACACTTAGAAATACTTTAGGCAATATGCGGCTGATGTGACTTTTAAACATGCGGACTCTCCTTACTCAGCAAGACACGGTCCAGTTCAGTTGACAAGTCGCTACAGCAGTTGCGTGTGGCATGAGCTGAATTCTAACCCGCATGGGCTTGGGCAGATCAGATATTGAAATAAAGTTAGTCCTGTGTCATAGACTGAGAAGCATTTGGGAAAATTAAGCCTTCTCCGTGTTTTCCTGTCATTACATTAGACACTAAGGAGGAAGAGCAGGCAATAGGATGAAAACTGGAGAACGCACCACCTCAGCACTTGTCACGCTGAGGCTCACGGCTAGATATTTCATTGTACCAGACAATGTTATTTATGCTGTTACTGTCTACCCGTTGTACCAGTGGTTCTCAACCTGAGGGTTGTGAGCCCCTAAGGTTTGGATGACCCTTTCATAGAGGCCGCCCTAAGTCCACAAGACAGCAAAGATATTTGTGTTACGATTCATAACAGTAGCAAAATTACAGTTATAAAAATACTTTTATGGTTGGGGTCACCACGGGATGAGGAACTGTATTAAAGGGTCAGAGCATCAGGATGGTTGAGGACCACTGTGTTAGACTATTATTACTATGCTAGGGAACTCGGGAATGGGACTGTGATGGTTTGAATGAACATGGACCCCATAGGTTCATATATGTGAATGCTGTTTGGGAAGTATTAGAAGGCATGGCCTTGTTGGAAGAGGTGTGTCACTGGGGAGTGTATATTGAGGTTTCAAAAGTCCATGCCTGACAAAGTCTTCTCTCTCTCTCTCTGCCTCTGGCCTGTGGATCAGGATGTAAATTGTCAGCTGCTGCTGTAACGCCATGCCTGTCTACCTAACAGCAAGCTTGCCACCAGCATGGCCAAGGATTAACCCCCTGAAACTGTAGGTAATGACCCAAATGAAATGCTTCTTTTTTGTAAATTGCCTTGGCCATGGTGTCTCTTCACAGCAATGGGACAGTGACTAAGACAAGGAGATGTGACTGGTAGCCCTGTGGCTACGCTATGTTGATATTACAGGCCCTAGGCTACAACCTCAAGCCTGTCTGGTTTGTGGGAACTGGCATGGTACCACAGGTGTGGATTGTGTGTCCTGTCTCCTGACCTTGGCTCTCCTGTTTTGGCTTGAAGCTTTGATGCCTTCTTGCCTAGTTCATATCCAGAGTCAGAGAGGGGTATGAAGACCCTGTGGAGGTAGATGAGAAAGTATGAGGAAAGAGCCCAGATAGGAAGCCGCTGGCTGGCAGTCCTTCAGGGAAGTGCAGACATGTTGCAGAGCAGGAGAACTGGGGGAAGAGGTAGATGTTTAAAGGGAGAGTCAAATCACCTTCCCTATCTTTCTGAAAATTTGGAGAGAATTTGCTGGCCCTTTCCCATTTTTAGAGTGAGGGTAAAATTTTGCATCGGTGAAACTTGGCCTTAGAGATAGCCGGGCAGGCAACAGAGCCCTGTGGGTGGTCTCAGATAGCATGGCCATGTTTCCAGCAAAGGGAAGAAGCATGTTTCTTTCCTTGGGTCTTTAGCAGGGCAGGCTTAGGATTAGGAGGTTGGCTGAAATCTCCTGCGTGTCTTACCGACGGCAACCATGTGGGACACCATGATCCCACTCTCCGTCCCTCACCTGGATGCCCTCTGTTTGCCTAGAGATGCTGGTTTTTAGTTAGGGTTGTTATAATAGCCTAAAACAGGATTTTTAAATGGCTTCTGCAGTACTCTCTGTTCTCCTTGGTAGTATTTGTACTAAAATTGTTATTTTGATGATGTTAAAGGGTGTTAATCTTAGATAGCTGATACCAGTGAGTTTCAGAAAGAACTGCTTGCCATCCCTGGCAGTCCTGGGGTTGAGATAAGGCTGTGCCCTGCCCTGTTACTCCATATTGCTTAAGCAGTTGACTCAGTGGTGAAGACGGAGGATACGAGTGAATCTGGGTGAATGTGTGAAAGATGCCATCTATACGGTATCACCCACACAGCACACACTGAGAAATGGCTCATTCCTAGAAGTAGAAAGGGTGCCACCTTATACATTTATTTGGGTAAATTGGGACCATAGGGGTGCATGGGCATATTAAAATTATATCATGTAAACTAGACATAAGAACTTATTGGACATACCAGGCCAAGGAAAGTGTTAACTCTCACCAGGACTCCGTAAAGAAGAGGACAATACGTTAGGGACTTCAGGTCAGCTCAAATGGCGGTGCAGTTTTACAGGGTTGTGGAGCCTTTAGCGAGTGCCACTTCAGGGTACAAGCTTGTAGCCTGGTCCTATTTTGACTAATGGCATGTGATCAGGCACTTCCTGTTTCTGCTGCTATGCTTTCCCCATCCTGATGAGCAGTATCCATTTACACTGTTTCTTAAGGCTTCTATTGCTGTGCTAGAACCCTATGTCTAAAAGCAGCCAATGGGGGGTTATCTCTGCTCACAAGTTACAATCCATCAGTGATGGAGCTGGGGCAGGGGCTCAAGGCAGGAAGCCGGAGGTGGGAAAGCACACATAGCAAGGCAAGATAAGCCCTTCCTCCCTCACACTAATTCTTGTTTGGAATTTGGTCACAGCAGAACAAGGAACCCAGTAACTCCAGTGACCAAAGTAATGCTTCAGAGCACAGTGCTGCCTCCTGTTGCCCAGTCTCTCATGTATGCTGCGTTGGCAGAGGCTGCCACGCTGAATATGTACGGTACCTTTTCGAGAGATTCTCTGTCCCCCGGAGAAGTGTAATTTTCAAGCTGGAGAAATCATCAGTCCTTTGTAAGGCCGAGAGTGTAACTGTGAAGGGTCCAAGTGTCCCTGTGGAATTGTTCCACAGCGCCTTCATTTTCAGATCTCTGCCCATGCTGGAAAGGAGGAAACTTCCGCTTGCATTCCGACTTCTCTGAGATTGCCTTGGGTTTCTAGGGAAATCATCGAACCCCTTTGGCTTTCCTGTTCTTAAAAACTGATGATCAGGCTCTTACTTAATAGTTGTCTATGAGGCTTAGGACTCTGTAAGGAGCTGATCACCAATGGGGCAGGAGAAGGCCACCAACCCAGGGCTTGTTCTTCAATGTGGAAAGCCTCCGTCCAGACAAGTCACAGTGGCCAATTCTATCAGCCTGTGCCTTATCCTGACAGTACTGTGGATCTGAGGAGCATCATGCTTTTTGAAAGAATACGCTTTATTTGATGTCCTCCGTTTGCTGAATGTTGGCTTATCCTATAGAATCGGTTTGGGGTAGAAAAGTCAAAAGTTGATGTATTCACTCACGAACTCACACATATTCCTCTGTAGTTTAGCCCTATGGAGAGATGGCTTTTATATCAGTATTTGCATTTTAGTATAAATTATACCTTGGATCTCTGCTATACTGAGGATGAGAATGGCTGCGTATGTAAATCCCAGATTCTTGTCATGTTACTCAAGGCAGGAACTGAGGTAAATCCTTGTTTGTTTTTTTTTTGTTGTTGTTTTTTTTTTCAGAGCCTCATAGGTCTCATTTGTGAGACAGAGACAATAAAGGCACTCATGTCACGTTATTGTTTAGATGACAATGAATGACTTTCAGAAGCATATACAGGAGAATGTTTTATATAGTGGCTATCACATACTAAAATCTCAGTATTATGCTTTATAATACTTTATCTTTCAGCATGCTACACAAGTTTCACTGACACATAAGTAATACCTTCCTTTTCTAGACTATGTACCTAAAAATGTAAAATGTTTCCATTTTGGTAAATCAGAAAAATATAAGGTAGAAGACAAAAAGTGACTTGTAAGCTTCCCAACTCAACAATTCCTTTTAATATTTAAAATAAAGCCAATGTATTTCCATGGTTAGAAATGTCAGATAACAGAGAAAATATATAACACAGGAAAAGAGAAAGATCTCTTTCAGCCCTGGTTGATCTGGGCTCGCTAGGTGGGCCAGGCTGGCCCTGAACATGTATCAATCCCCTTGCTTCTGCCGCCTTAGTGCTTGGATTACAGGACTGTGCCACCACGCCTTGCACTTTTTGTTTTTGTTTTGTTTTTAAACAGAGTGATTGCCACACAGAGGCATATACTTCCTTTACACCTTAGGTATCATTACCCAAAGTGCATACCCCATACCTAATTTTCAGCTCCTTCCGTGTCTGGGAGTCCTCCTACCTCCAAATATATCTCCTGGATTCCTCTTTGTATTGCACAATACAGAGAAGGTCTGGCTTCTTTGTCCTGTTCTTTGGCTCTGTTTAGTTTCCATACAGTTTAACTGTTCTGCACCAAACACCCCCCACCACATGTTGGTGGTTTCCATCAGTGTACTCCTGAAACAGGCCCCTAGCAGTGGGATGGCTGGGTCATGCCTCCGGGCTGTGGTGGTTACACCGTAGACCCTTCTAGACTGGTTTACACTGCCAGAGGGTCTTTCCCATCCATGTCTTGGGGGGACCCTCTAGTTATAGGCATTGTCAAAATTAAGAAGTGACATTTAGCTCTGTACTTTCTTGTTTCAAGTTTATTGTGCATGAGACCAAACATCTTTCCCCTGTGTTTGTACATTTTGTTCTGCTGTAAAGTGCATGTTTGTAAACTTTGCCCACTTCCTATTATGTTGTGCATCATTTACTCTTTTATATGATTTAAAATGTATAATTTAAAGAAAAGCTAAAGTGTACATAACTTTCATTGTATCTTGTGATCTTAAAAAGTTATTTAGGACACAGAACAGTCAAGAAATATGTTTTCTGGCCAGCATAGGCTCCCCTTCTGTGGGTAGCACTGAGATCTTCTTCCAGGGTAACTTTTACTTTGACTCTATCCATTTGGGCATCTTTAAGCTTGGACACCTAACACATAGCCTAAGCTGGCCTAAGCTGGACCACCAAAGTCCAGCATTGCTCTGACCACAAACACAGGACTCGAGGGGATCAAAGGGAGCCACTTTCTTTGACTTTGTATCAATTTGAAGTGAGGTTAAGTTGTCTCGGAGGATCCACGGGCTAAGGCCCCTGGTGGCAACAAATTATAGTTTTTGCATATAACATGCATACACCCTCTCCTGTATCTTATATAACTTTAAATTGCCTATGATAGCTAATACAAATAAATTTCATACAACTAATTGTTATATTGTTTAGTTCTTAGCAGGTGTTATTTATTTCTGTGCATTTAAACCTTTTTTTACTTTTGATCCACAGTTGGTTGCTCATTTATATACAAACCCATCTCAGGTTGGAGACAGCCAGTGGCATTCCCCTTTACTCGGCCACAGTTCAAGGGATGGGAAGTCACTATGGAAAACAGTGCAAAAAAAAATCCTTCACTCAGGATGTGAAGGCAGAAGTGGCAAAGAAGGTCAGTGTAGAGTCAGTAACGTCCTCTAATGCAGTAGGCAAAGTGAGTTCAGTTGGGATGCTCAACACGAAAGAGTATGCTGCATGTGAGTGTGTTTGCTATGCTTTTGGAGCGGAAAGGCTTTCTTTAGCTTGCACTTCTACATCTCAGGCCGTCATCACGGGAAGCCTGGGCACGAATTCAGGGCTAGAGCATGAAGCATAAACCTTGGAGGAATGCAACATACTGGCTTGTGCCCGAGCTCATGTTTGGCTGCCTCTTCAGTGGCTTGAGCCCTTCTGCATCAATTAGCAATTGAGAAAAGGCTTCACGTGTCTATGGCCCAACCCGGTGGGAGCAAGTCTTGGTTCCCAAGAGTGCCAAGGTGACAGAAAAAGAAAAAGAAAGCAAAAGCCCACTAGCCAGGACACCTCTTTATTGTGAAAGGGTCATATCCTTTGGGGAGTATTTGGTAACTACTGGGCTGCAGTACTCCTATGTAGAAAAGCAGTGTGACTTTCTTCTTAAGTCACATATGTGGGTAGCTAGGAAAACTCTTCAGGGTGACTTTCTTACTTTTGTTCCCTTTGTTCACTTTCCCTGATTCGTGCATTCACTGAGGATGTGTTTGTAGATTTGGGGGGCTTTGCACAGCACCCCTGTGGGGGGGGTGAGTAAGTCTCACTGCATCCCTCATGTATGAGCGAGTGGGATCCAAGACTGGAAGCATGAAAATGCAAGCCTCAGGAGTGGCTTCACAATGCCACTTGCTTTTGGCATTGAGCATTGGTTTCTTACGTTCATATTCCCTTTGGCGTGCCAGAAGGTCAATGCGCGGTAAGAAGAGTTAAGTGGTGAAAATGTGTAAGATAAACTCATAAAATTAGGCTTCTAAAACTGGAATTAGCTAAGTGAAAAAGCATAAAGCCAACTCCTAGAAAGTAAAGCGAGTCGTTTATATCCACTTAAAATGTTTTTAATGTTTTTTTTACAGTGTGATAGTAGCCAGCGTGACAGACCAGAAAAACTCAAGCCTTGTAATAAAACCAGCCACACTGATTAAAGACGAAAGTTTACTAAGTGTAGATCAAAATGATTTTTTTTCTCTTCAGGATGAACTCATTAGAAGACTCAGGCTGGAGCCATATGGGTTACAGACTAGCCAAGAGCTGGGGACAGAATTAAAAGGGGGAGCTGAGTGCTTTGCTTCCCAGGGGATCAAGCAGTGGGCACTGGACCTCATAGCCCTTGCCTGTGCACATCCACAGAACCAAAGGAGACCATGGCCCCAATTCCTCTTCTCCCGTTTCCTATCTTTCTGTGGTTACGTTTAAAATGAACTGTTGGGGGCTGGTCTGGTCCTATGTATTCAAATGCAATGTACTGGGCTCCAAGATGTCGTTGCTATCCAGACGAGCACATTCTCACATACACTAAGTGATGCTGTGTAAACCTTGCTCCCCAATTTAAAGTTCGTTGGCTAATAAAAATAGGCTGACAGCCAGAAATGACTAGATTACCTGACATCATTAGGAGTAAAATCTAAATGGGACCTTTTCTTTTTAATTTAAAAAAATTTTATTTAATTAATTTATTCAAATTACAACTAATTTGTTATCCTATCACTTATATCCTCCTGTTCCTCCCTCCCTCCCGCTTTCACCCTATTCCCCTCCCCTAGGTCTATGACTGAGGGGGAACCTCCTCCCCCACTATATGGTCATAGGCTATCAAGTCTCATCTTGGTAGCCTGCTTATTCTTTCTTTGAGTGCCATCAGGCCTCGTCACCAAGGAGAGGTGGTCAAATATGGAGCACCAGAGTTCATGTCAGAGTCAGTCCCTGCTCTCCACATAACTGTGGAGAATGTCCTGTGCATTGGGTAGATCAGAGTAGGAGTTCGATTAAACAGGACCTTTTTAGGCAACTGTGGTACTCAATCTTTTATTTGAAAGGAAAATATTCTTAAATTTTTTAATTATCTTCTTCCTCTTCTTCTTCCTCTCCTTTCCCTTCCCCTTCTCCTTCCTTCTCCTTCTCCTTCTCCCTCTCCCTCTCCCTCTCCTTCTTCTTCTTCTCCCTCTCCTTCTTCTTCTTCTTCTTCTTCTTCTTCTTCTTCTTCTTCTTCTTCTTCTTCTTCTTCTTCTTCTTCTTCTTCTTCCATATACATCCATATCAGCAAGAAACATAAAGTAAAACTGTGAACCACTGGCCTGGCTTGAGGAGCTGAGCCCTCAAAGCTCATCCATAGTGATACACTTCCTCCATTAAGGCCACACCCATTCCAGCAAGGCCTCACCTCCTAGTAGTGCCACTCCCTCTGAGCCTATGGGAGCCATTTTCATTCAAACCACCACAGTGGTTGACTCTATAAACAGTTCATTGTTTAAATGAGGAAATCAAAAGCAAACAAAAGGTAACATGTAAGCTAATAATAGAGACTGTCTTAGTGTTGACCTCTTGTCTTAAGCCTCAGTCACCTGGTCAGGATGCCAGCCAAGGCTGCTCCTCCCATTGGACCCTGGCCTCACTAAGAACACAGGTCCTGCACAACAGTTGATAGGTAACAAAATTAATTAACATTCAAATGAGAAAACTGCAAAAATAAAACTTGACAAATTCAACAAAAAGTCTAAAAGATGGCACATCCTGTCCATGTCATTAATTGCTAAATTTAGAATTCATAATAGCTTCATTTCAAAACAAATTTGTAGGTTAGATTTTTTTTCACTTTCTCAAAAAAGGGGGTACTTTTCTCAAGCATTCACATGGCTGCTGAAAAGACATTAAAGTAAGGAATTATAAATGAATCACCCAATGATAAGTCTCCAAAAACAAATTACGACAAGCCTTTTGATATTTTTTCCCAAATGAAAATTATATTTAATATGGGGACATAAGAATATTTCAATTTTTTTGATATAATGGCCTAGGATTCTAGTTCCTTGGCTTGCTGGGAGTATCTTTCCATGCAGGCCAAGAGACTTCTTGTTTTGAAGGAATAAATGCAGTCCTCTGAGCCCAAGGCATGAGTTCAGAGTCTATCAGTTAAAGACCCAGAACTATATATTTCTGAGCCCTTCTTTCCCTCAGAGATGCCTTTGTTTGAGGCAGCAAATAGACTTAACTATTGAGATATGAGTGTGGACAATTATGGACCAAAGACCAGAGGTAAAATTAGATTGTGGAAACTTCAGACATTAGCCTTAAGCCTAGAGATTTCCAGGTTAGCCATACTTCTGAAAAACTGGCCATAACAGAAAACCAGGGCTTACACCATCCTATTATGTTTTATAATTTCTTGTAGGACTCATAGAACTCAAAAAGTTGTTATACTTATTATGACTTTAATGATACAGATTGCGGTCAGTCTAGCGATTTATACAGGCATGGTCCAGGAGGAGCCTCTTTTAATTTGGTTTCTCTTGCTGTAATAGAAACACCATGACTAAAACCATCTTGGGGGAAGAAAGAGTATTTGGCTGACACATCTGATCAGAGTCCATCATTGAGGAAAGCCAAGGCAGGAACTCAGGCAAGGCAGGATGCTGGAGGCAGGAACTAAAGCAGAGACCATGGTAACCCACTACTTACTGGCTTGCTCTCCATGGCTTGCTCAGTCTACTTATAGCATGCAGGACCCCCAGACCAGGGATGGCTCCACCCACAGGGTGTGGGCTCTCTCACATCAATCATAATCAGAAAAATATCCTACAAACTTGTCCATAGACCATCTGATGAAGGTATTTTCTCAGTTGAGTCTGAGTTTCTCATTTCTCTTCTCAGATGACTAGCTTGTGTCAAGTGGACAAACAACTAACAAGGACAGGGCCCACCAAGGAAGAAGCTTCAGTGCCCCCAGTGTTCATTATCCTCCTGATCCACCAGGGTGCAGTACCACTCAGGAAGTTTACTGATCTGTGTAAGAGTTTCTATTTGGGTTCTGTCACGTAGACGCAGCTGGTCTTTGTGGCATGGGTCGGGCCCACGTCTGAGTCATCTTATTGACAAAACCTCAGGTCTGGCTGAGAGCCCAACATGAGTGTCAGACTCTCCTACCACTTGAGAAAGCCCAAGGAGTTAGAGGTTACTTCCCAGGAGCCAAGGACACAGGCCAGCCTAAGTACTTGTTATGTACTACAAGTGTATCTAACTCAGTGTATTATGTACAATATTGCTATATAATATAATGTTAAATGGGATATATATTGTATATAGTGAATACTGAACACATTTAGGGCTTTCTCATTTCTCTATTGATACTAAAATTATTAGAACCCCACCAAGGAAAGACACTTTTAAAAATTCCTTACAGCTTTTCATCTTGAGGAACTTGAGCTAACTTATTTCAAGTGTGGATCAAGGAACTTTGGAGGAATACCATACGATATCAATAACAGAACTTCTTTCTGTTTTAGGAAAAATCATCAGCACACATCAATCACAAAATAACATGTTTCCTGAAGATATTTCTATACATGGACACAGGGTACCTTGATTGTCGTCACCCTCACACATCCTTCTTCTTGTCATGACCCCCACTCTTCCCTACATTTTCACTTAAAGTCTCCCTTCTACTTTCATCTAGTTTTAATATAATTTAATTCATCTCATGAGAGAAGACAATATTTGTCTTTAAAAAAAAAGTGTTCACTTTACATCCTAATTGTAGTCCTATCCCTTGTTGCCTCCTGGTCTCCCCTTCCCTCTCTCACCTCTCCCCTAGTTATCAGAAAGGGAGAGTCCTTTCCCCCATCATCTGACCTCAGCCCATCAAGTGTCATCTGGACTGCCTGCATCCTCTTCCTCTGTGTCCTGACAAGGCCTCCCTGCCAGGGGACAGTGATTGAAGAACATGCAACAGAGTCCATGACAGCGGTAGCTCCTACTCCTCATATTAGGGGACCCATAAGGAGACTGAGCTGCCTATCTACTACATCTGAGCAGAGGGTCTAGGTCCTCACCATGCATGGTTCTTGGTTGGTACATCAGTCTCTGCAGCGCCTCCCTCTTCCACCCAGATCTGTTGGCTCCATTGGTCTCTTTGTGGAGCTCCCGACTCCTCTAGGTCCTTCTATTCCCCAGCTCTCCCACAGGACTCTCTGTGCTCCACCCCAAAGTTTTGCTGTGAGTCTGAGCATCTGCTTGGATCCCCTGCTGGGTGGAGTCTTTCAGAGGACTTCTATGGTAGGCTCCCTTCCTGTTCCTTCTCTTCAACTGCTTCCAGTATCTATTTTATTTGTCCTTCTGAATGAGAATTAAGCATTCTCCCAAGGGTTCTCCTTATTATTTAGCTTTTTTAGGTCTCTGTATTGTAGTGTGGGTATCCTGTATTATGTGACTAATATCCGCATATAAGTGATTATGTACCATTCATGTCTTTCTGGGTCTGGGTTACCTCACTCACGATGATCATTTCTAGTTCCATTCATTTGCCTGCAAATTTCAAGATTTGCAATAGCTGAGTAGTATTCCGTTGTGTAAATGTACCAGAGTTTCTTTACCCAGTCTTTGGTTGAGGGATATTAGGCTGTTTTCAGATTCTACCTATTACCATTAAGGCTTTTATGAGCATAATTGAGCAAATGTCTTTGTTGTATAGTGGTATAGCTGGGTCTTGAGGTAAAGCTATTCCCAATTTTCTGATAAAGAGCCAGATTAATTTCTAAAATGGTTGTACAAGTTTGCACTCCCACCAGCAATGGAGGACTGTTCCCCTTTCTCTGCATCTTCCCCAGCATGTGCTGTTACTTGAGTTTTGATCTTAGCCATTCTGAAGGGTGTAAGATGGAACTACAGAGTCATTATGATTTGCATTTCCCTGATGACTAGGGAACATTTCTTTAAGTGTTTCTCAGCCATTCAAAGTTCTGAGCAGGCTGTAGCTTCTTTTGATGATGAATCCTCTTAGAACATAGTCCATCTCCTAAAACACATACAGACAGAGCTGTAGGTCTGTGGTAGGTCTCTCTCTTTGTGTTTTCTTTGTGTCTTGGCTACTTTGTGACTTCTTCGGCCCTCCCCTGTCCAGTTCTAATTGCACTATCTGCTCTGCATTTACAGTGTCCTCATCTCAAGCCTTCAATAGGAAGTGCACGGACTCCTTACACTAACGGTTCTCAACCCCTTTGGGGTTCAAATGACCCTTTTACAGGGGTCACATATCAGATATCCTGCATATTAGATATTTAATTACAGTCCATAACAGTAGGAACTTTACAGTTATGAAGTAGCCACAAAACAATTTTATGTTTGGGGGTCACCACAACATGAAAAACTGTATTAAAGAGTCACAGGGTTAGGAAAGTTGAGAAATTTTGCTTTGGAACCTTAGTCAAACCCTACGTTCCAAACCAATGTTTTTAAGTACAGGTCTATTGCAATGAGTTCTAAGGAGATTTTCATGGTTTTCTGCTGTATCCAGCAAATACTGTATTGACATTCAGTCCTGTAACTTTTTGCCTGGTTTCTTTCTTTCCGAGTTCCATATGCTGCAACTTGATAAAGTCACTTGCAGATTCTCCCCAACCATTGCTGTGTAAACTTCTCACCTTCACAGATGAAAACAATTTTCTGCTGTAGAAGATGAGAAGTCTGGGTCTTCAGATTCTTAGGCACATTTAGCTGGCCGCATTTGTTTGAGCTCCCACGTTCCTTTTGGCTCACAGTAAGCATTGCTCTTTGGCTAGCACCTCAATTTCCTTCAGGCCTCTGGTTTGATTATGGCATTGCCTCTCAGCCCTTGTCCAAGCTGCTGTTACTGAGTTTGTGGTACTGGGGAAATGCATATGTAAATTAGGTCTTTGTTTTCTGAGCAGATTTCTGGTTTGTAGAGGATGTGAGGAGATTAGAAAGCAAGAGTAGGAGGAAAGGCCTTTCTGCTTGCCCATCACTTGACCCTGTCATCACAGTGTTTCCCCAGGTGGTAAGTCAGAACTAGTACCCTGACAGTCGTAAAATCTTGGTCTTGGCCATCCCATCCTTAGAAATTGTGACTTAGTCTCTGCTAACTTAGTCTCAATGGTCTACTTGATGAGATTTAAGATTACCTTTGAGATATGCCTCTGAGAGTGCTTGTGGGAAATTGTTTTGATTAGATTAATCACTGGAAGACCCTTGCCATGGGTGGCATCATTCTTTGGGCTCGGATTCTGGAATATATAAAGAGGAGAACATGCGCTGGGCACAAGCATTCATCTTTTGTTGCTGCCTGACTGGATGCAGACTAGGTTTATACTCTGCCTGCTATGTAGCCCTGAACTGTAAGCCAACACAAGCCCCTGTAAGACATTTTGACAGGGTATTTTAATCTTACCAACAGGAAAAAGTCATTAAGAGGTCCAGCGGGATGATGCATGGCTGAACAACTCCATTATCCTGGGGTCCTTTGTCTCTCTAGCCTGTAAGGCAAAGGGAAGAGCTGAACTGTCTCCCCAGTTTCTTCACCATTTCCATAACAGTTCCAAGAGGCCTGGCAATGGTGCCCCTCCCTGGCAGCAACAGGGTGAGCAGCCTCTTTAAGCACTGGTAGCACTGCTCCGAGCTCTGGTAGTCAGGCGTGTGGGCAGCTTGCTGGGAGAGGCCTCCCTCTCACAGTCAGAGTGCAGATTGTAAAGTGCTCCTTCTTCACAAGACAACACCATCTGGATTCAGTTCTTTTCATCCAAAATTGTATTTTAGGGAGCAGTGTGTCTCCTACCTTCTAGAAAATTCTAGCAGGTCTGGACTAGCCTGTGTTCCACACAGTTATTCCCTCTATATTTCTTCAGTTTGGTATTTGATTTTTTTTTCCAGTCTCTTAGTTGTCTATATTTACAAATTCTCTGCTAGCTTAGTTTGGGTGCTACAAGCAGAGGCAGAGGAAACCCTTGCGTCTGCCTCCCACCAAGTCTCCAGATACAGCATGGTTCATGGTTGAGCCAGCATGATCCAACACTTTGCAGCAACTCTGAACCTGAAGGAGACTGAGAAATTAGCAAAGCGGGAACATATCTGTCACAGCAGAGGCAGTGGAGGTGGTGGAGCTGGGGATGGTAATGGAGGTGAAGGTGGTGGTGTTGATGGAGATGCTGGTGGTAGTGGTGGAGGTGGTGATTGATGGTGGTGGTGGAGATGCTGGTGATAGTGGGGATGGTGGTCAAGGTGGTAGCGGTGCTGGCGGTGGAGGTGATTGTGTTGGGGCTGGTGGTGGTGGAGGTCATGTTGGTGGCGGTGGGATCTTTATGCTCCTTGTTAGGTGCTCATCCTCAGTTTCTCGCTGCCCAGCCAGGTTCTCCAGATGTCATTCAAGTCTGATTTCCCCAATGGTGTCCCCAAAATGTCTATTATTATTCATAGCTTGATTCACATACCTGCTGAATAAGAACCCAGACTCCAAATGTACTAAGTTGTGCTGCAAGCTCAGCTGCAGGCTGGAGAGATGGCACAATGGGCAAAGTGCTCAGTAGAAAAGCACGAGGGCCTGAGTTCACATCCCAGGATCAACATGAGAGCCAGGCACAGCACTGGAGGCACTTAGTGGTGGGACTATCAAGCTGAAGCAGCAAGCTCCATATTTAATGAGAGATTCATTGTCAAAACCTAAGGGGGAGCCAGAGGAGACATCACACGTGTCTTACACATGTACACACAGGTAAATTCACATATAACATACATGCACACGCATGCACACAATACATATGTACATATGCATAAGCTCGTACACATATACACACATACATACACATATATGCACACACATACATACACATATATGCACAGACACATACATACACACATATGTGAGTACACACACACAGACAGAAGTTCAGTAGCCTCACTGCCATATTTACTGTGTATTTTTGTAACTAAGCGAATTTCATTTGATTTATTCTTAATTTTAGGAAGCACACAGCATTAGTAGTTTCATTATGATACTTTCATACAAATATGTATTTGTCCCTTGTTCATATTTGCTCTGCCCCTACTAGCCCCTCTATCTCCCCTTCCTTCTTACTGGTCCCTTCACCTCACAAAGAATCCCCCTTCTCTTTTCATCACACACACACACACACACACACACACACACACACACACACACACACACACACACTTCAATTTACATCTAGATTCCTCATATAAGAGAAATAGTTGGTATTTTGTCTTTCTGTTCTATAAAGAGTCAAATGACAAAGGAAAAAGCAATTTTGTGAACCACTCACTCATCACAGCCTTGAATCACAAAGCCAGCTATGGCCATGTGCATAAGAGTCACAAGAAGACAACATATCACCCCGTATCAGCCACCAAGGTCAAGAGAAGGCCCTACTGGATCTTTTGGAGGAAGTTAAAATGAGGGTTAAAAAAAAATGGTTGTCAGGATCAGAAAAAAAAATGTGGAAACACAGGAGGACCAGGGACATTAAATGATGGTCATCAAATCTACGATGCGGCCTCTGACGCAGGGATGCTGAAGTCACTCAGACTTCAAAAGAGCCCCTTTCTCACAGTTAGCAGTAATGAACAGTGCTGCCCACAGCCTTTTAGCACCCTGTATATTTCTTAGTACTTTGTGGATTCTCAAACTTAATTGAATACTTGCTCTCTAATTATGCAATTTCTTCATGAAGCATGGCTCAATTAGGGCACTCCATGGAATGCACTTCCTGGGGGTGGCTCTGAGCTCAACTGCCCCAGGAGCATAAGGATGCCCACTTGGGTATTCATTGGCACTCACTACTCGCATAGTCCCGTTTTAGGCGGAATCTAAAAACTTTTTCCATAGAGCTTAAGAGGCGCACCACACCAGTGTTTTGGTCTCAAGAGGCCAAGTCAGCACCAGTCCCAAGTGTCCTGGAAGGCACTGGAGACAATGTGGAGGACTGTGCGTTCATTTTAGATTTAGTGGTTTCCAAATGTTGTGAAAGGGAATTGCCTACGGGTTTGGCTAAGTGCCAAGCCATGGGCTTTGCAGCAGTGTGATTCCTTCAAAGAGAAGAGAAGGAAGGCCAGACACTGCCTTGTGGAAGAGGCATTGCGTCTAAGCCGGACAGTTCACACCCGGAAACCTAGCATTTGGGGGCTGAGTCAGGACGATCAGGAGTTTAAGGCCAGCCTGGATCCATAATGCCTTATCTCAAAAACAAACAACAAACAATGTCAGTCACCACCTCCCCCACCCCCAACCTAACCCAACCAACCAAATGAACAACAACAACAAAAATCCAAGCACCACAGTGGAGCCCCGTGCAGCCATTTTGAGCAATAAGGCAGCCCTTCTCCAGGCATCATTCATGTGGAATGTGCGATGACCGTCAGTGTACAACGGTGGCTTTGGGTACCACTATTATGAGCACAGCTGTTGGTCAAGCTTTCTCTTTACTGTTTCTGATTATTTATCTTCACTCTTTTGTGTGGGGAGCTTATGTGAAGAATACCAATGTGTCAGGTGAGCTCTGAGAGAATAGATGATGGAATACGTAGGCAGCAGAGCGAGGACACGATTTCTTTGTTCATTATAAAGGTTTACCTACTCCTGACAGCCGTATTTTCTTTGATTTCATTAGGTACAGCTGCTGTACAGGGAAGTGGGTTGTAGCTTGTTCCAGCTCATGCATAGGTGAAGCTGTTTTGGGTGTGGTTTTGTACTCACCACACTGTGGGCCCTGTATGTCACTCTCAATTCGAATTTTTTTTTTATCATGGCCAAAGTGGCTGATTTGATCTAGCCTTACTGCTGGTGGTTTAGTTAGCAGGAGTTAAAAAGCAGCAATAGACTCATGAGCCCAGAAAAAAGTACAATGCTGTTATTACAGTCAATAGATTAATAACTATTGAAGCAGAAATAAAGGACAGCCATGGCTACAGGGCGTCCCTTTGATCTGTGCTTCCTGGTAGGGGAAAAAAAAACCTTAATATGCCATAGTGGACTTGTAGTCACTTTTTGAAATAGCTTTTGTCACTGAAACACAGAAACCACAAAGTAACAGGAATCAGGCACTCTTTCTCTTGTAGTAGCTACTCTGTGTTGTTTGCAAATTCAGACTATTGAAAAATGCCAAATTTATTTAGTGACAGAGTGGACAGTTTCGAACCAACCTTCTTCCCTGTTAGGAAGCGGTACTGTAACCTAACAAAACTACAGTTTTAAAGAATACCCATGTTGTGTGCCACACAGCAACCAGACGCACGTCACTGTAATGGCTGACATTTGTAGCTGCTAACAAACACTTCAGTTGCCACCAGAGTATTGAATCTTTTCTAACTAAAATTAACACCTGAAGCTAGATGTAGGGCCACACACCTGCAATCTCAGCACCACGTAGACACAGGCAAGAGGATGGCTGTGACTTCAGGCCTACCCTGGCTGACGGACTCTTAAAACAGTATCATCCAAACCAAAAAAAAGAAATGTAAGGATTTATTAATATGAACCAATTTCTCTCTCATTTTTTGTTACTTTTATCTTGAGAAAAAAAATAAAATAAAAAGGAATGGTGCCACTCTTATAAACACTACAGGATATTTAACACCAAATTAGAGATTCTCTTTAGACAATTGTTTATTAGCTCTAGAAAGACAAAATTGAAGACCGTTACTCCTTTATGGTGGAACCCAGAATTGAAATTATTTGTTACTGTTAAACAGTTTGGAACAAATGGTGACATGCTGTTGAGGAAAAAAAAATACTGCTGGAGCTCTCAGATATAGTTGGTCAGGCAGAAGACACCCACTTTGAGTTACTTAACTTCTCAATAGGATGCCAATAGAGGCGGTACCTATGAGGAGGCACCCTCCATAACCTAGTCGGTTTTGAAATATCCTTTCGGGCTTAGATTTGAGTAAGGAAAAGGTTACTCTGCAGGTTTTAACTAGACTTCGATGTTCTTATCCCAAAGGCCATTTTATCTATCACTGACTTCTAATGGAGCCCTCATCTTGTTCTGGGACAATGTGGCCAACTTAATACAAGGCCTTTGTGTGCAGAGACACATAGCGTAGGCTAGACTGGAGACTAAACTGGAGATCCGATTAGGATCGCACTCTGGCCCTGTGTGCTTGAGCGGCCTGTGGATCTGACACAACCAGCTGCCCACCTGGTGCTCAGTGATGTTTATTAGGAGTATATCTGTCAGAGGCCCACTGTGCACACCTGGGCCTGCCCTGTGGCAAGCGGAGGGAGAGCCAACATCCTGCATGTCCCCAGGCAGCCTGGCAAGTGACCTGCCTTTTGAAATGCAAGAATGAGAGGCCTGGGAGGAGAGCGAGACCCAGGGACAGGCGGGCAGTGAGACTCAGACGTTGCCATCTGTGATAATGAACTAGAAAAATGATCCCGAAGCCGGACGCAGTGGTGCAGGCCAGTAATCCCAGAGCCCTGGCAGGCAGAGGTAGGTGGATCGCTGTGAGTTTGAGGCCAGGCTGGTCTACAGAGGGAGTCCAGGACAGCCAAGGCTACACAGAGAGACTCTGCTTGAAAAAAGAAAGAAAGGAAGGAAGAAAGAAAGGAAGGAAGGAAGGGGAAGGGAGAGAGTAAAGAAGAGAGGGAGGAGAAGGAGAGGAGGGGTGGGGAGGGAAGAGAGGGGGGGAAATCTCTGAAAGCACAGAAGCTCATGATTGATGCTTCTGCTGACTGGAAAGGGCAAGGAAGCTACTGTTGCTGTGCTATTGATGACCGCAGATTTATAGTTGAGAAAAGGGGGCATAGAAGGCTTCTGTGACAACCCTTACCCTACCCCCCCAATGTTACAACCCAGATAAAAAGCCATAGAAGAGAACTCTTAAAAATTATCAGAAGGACCAATGGCTTCTGGTGGGGGTGGAGGTGGGGAAGGATAGTGTACCAAATTAAAAGAAATTCTGGGCATATTATATAAAAGAGGGCAAACTGTCAACTACCTATCTTGTATGGTTCCAGATACAGGCAAAATCTCAGGATTTTGTGACATACCATTTGGAGAATAGACTCGGTTGGTTGTGTGGGCTCTGTTACTGGTTCCATATACCCTCATAGGACGAATGAAAATATCAGGGGATATGTCAAATGTTTATGTAGAGGTAGATTTGGGTCTGAGCTGCAAGCTGTGTATTCCCTATAATGAGATGCTAAGAGAAGCCCACTAGCATTTTAAAATTGTGTATACATGTGTGACTGCACCTGTGGGCACATGCACGTGGAAACCAACGACCGCTTCAGTGTCAATCCTCAGGAGCTGTCAGCTTTAATGCTTCCTCCTTTCTTTCCCTCCCTCCCACCATCCCTCTCTTTCTTTCTTTCTTTCTTTCTTTCTTTCTTTCTTTCTGTCTTTCTTGTTTTTTTGAGACAGGGTTTCTCTGTGTAACAGCCTTGGCTGTCCTGGACTTGCTTTGTAAACCAGGGTGGCCTCGAACTTACAGAGATCTGCTTGCTTATGCCTCCCTGCATGCTGGGATCATAGGCATGTGCCACCATGCCCAGCTTCTTTTCTTTCTTTTTCCTCCTCCTCCTCTTCTCCCCTCCTGCCAATGCAGCTGATGCATTTTATCATTAAGACTGTGATGGTCTGTCTAATATAAATGATCTAAGTGGAGAATATCTCCTTTGGCACCAGCCTTGTAGGCTGATAGTGTGACATTTGTATCCACATAAAGGTTGAATACCATTTATTTCAAATGTATGGGGCCAGCAATTTTTCAGATGTTAGATTTTGTTTCGGATTTTGGAATAACTACATGTATCTAAATAATGGAATATCTTATAGGTGAGATCATATTTATGTTTCATGATATCTTATAAACATGTATTAAAGGCCATTTTTTGTAATATTTTAAGATAATTTTGTAAACAAAATAAAATTTCAGTGTATGGAATTTTCTACCTGGATGTTTTGAGAGTTTAATATTTCTAGATTAGGGATGTTCACCCTGTGCTGTGCTCAGCACTGTGCATTGAAGTGAATTTGATCAACAATCTTCATGTTAGGGAATGTGTTGTGTTCAAGTGCTTTCTGTTGCCTGGAAACGTTGCTACACTTCCATGGATGGCATAGGTTTCCGCAAACTCTGCAAAGCTCTTAATGCTGAGAAGTTACTGGCAGACAACACTCTGGGAGCACAGATAGACTCTCATCCAGAAGCTGCAAAGCCGGATACTCACAAAGACAGAGGAGAAAAATGCCTCAAAACTTTGAACAGCTTCTCATGAGGTTTTCTCGGAGCCAAGATTGTGATTCAAATCACTTAAGTACCTGCATTTAGAGATAGAGGCAAGAGGCTGTACTATAGAGCAGCAGAAATAAAAATGTTGTGGTACTGGCATAGAAATAGTCTGTTTGATCAATGGAATCAAATCAAAGACCCAGAAATAAACTCACATACCTATGGACACTTGATTTTTGACAAAGATGCCAAAACCATACAATGAACAAAAGAGAGTATCGTGAACAAATGGTGTTGGTCTATTGGATGTCCACGTGTAGAAAATGCAAATAGATCCATATTTATGACCTTGAATAAAACTCAAGTCCAAGTGGATTAAATACCTTAGCATAAAACCAGATACACTAAATCTGTTAGAAGAAAAGTGGGGGGATAGCCTAGAACTTACTGGCACAGTAGACAACTTCCTGAACAAAATACCAACAGCTCAAGCTCTAAGATCAACAATTAATAAATGGGACCTCATGAAACTGAAAAGGCAAAGGACACTGTCAACAGAACAAAATGACAGCCTACAGACTTGAAAAAGATCTTCACCAACTCTACATCTGACAAAGTGCTAATATACAAAATATGTAAAGAACTCAAGAAATTAAACACCACCAAGCCAATAACCCAATTAAAAATGGGGTACAGAGCTAAACAGAGAATGCTCAACAGAGGAATACTGAATGGCTGAAAAGCACTTAAAGAAATGCTCAATGTCCTTAGTCATCAGAGAAATGCAAATCAAAACGACTCTGAGACTCCATCTTACACCCATCAGAATGGCTAAGATCAAACACTCAAGTGACAACACATGCTGGCAAGGATGTGAAGAAAGAGGAACACTCCTCCATTGCTGGTGGGAGTGCAAACTTGAACAATCACTTGGAAATCAACCTGATTCTTTCTCAGAAAATTGGTAATAGTGCTACCTCAAGACCCAGTTATTACCACTACTGGGCATAAACCTCAAATATGCTTCACTGTACAACAAGGACATTTGCTCAGCTATGTTCATAGCAGCTTTATTGGTAATAGCCAGATTCTCGAAGCAACCCAGATGTCCATCAACCAAAGACTGGATAAAGAAACTGTGGTACTCGAATGGCTGAGAAACACTTAAAGAAATGCTCAATCTCCTTAGTCGTCAGGGAAATGAAAATCAAAACAACTCTGAGATTCCATCCTACACCTATCAGAATGGCAAAGATCAAAAATTCAAGTGACAGACACCATATGCTGGTGAGGATGTGGGGAGAGAGGAACACTCCTTCATTGCTGGTGGGTATGCAAACTAGTACAGCCACTTTGGAAATCTATCTGGCACTATCTCAGAAAACTGGGAATAGGGCTTCCTCAATTCCACTCCTTGGAATATACTCAGAAGATGCTCCAGCACACAACAAGAAGATTTTCTCAACCATGTTCATAGCAGCCTTATTCATAATAGCCAGAGCCTAGAAACAGCCTAAGTGTCCCTCAGTAGAAGACTGGATAAAGAAACTGTGGTACATTTACACTATGGAATACTACTTAGCTATTAAAAACAAAGAATTCCCAAAATTTGTGGACAAATTGATTGAGTTAGAAATGATCATAATGAGTGAGTTAACCCAGAAGCAGAAAAAGTCAAATGGTATATACTCACTTATATCTGGACACTAGCCCAAGGGGAGTGTCCCATGAATGTCTTCACTTATCAGGAAAGTGGGACAGAGGAGAGGACATCCTATTGGGACTCTAGGTGAGAGAAGCATGGGAGAATGGGGAAATAGAAGGATCCAGAGGGTCCTAGAAACCTTCAAGAAGAACATTATGAAAGGCAGATCTGGGCCCAGGGGTCCTGCTCAAACTATGACACCAGCCAAGGACAATACATGCACTAAACTTCAAACCCCCACCAGATCTACCCAATGGACAGGACATTCTTCACAGTTGAGTGGAGAGTTGGGTCTGACTTTCACATGAACTCTGGTGCACTCTGGTCTCCTGGATGGGGAGGCCTGGTGGCACTCAGAGGAAGGATAGCAGGCTACCAAGAAGAGACTTGATACCCTATGAGCATATACAGGGGAAAGAGGTCCCCCTCAGTCACAGTCATAGGGGAAGGGAGTAGGGGGGAAATGGGAGGGAGGGAGGAATGGGAGGATACAAGGGATGGGGTAACAATTGAGATGTAATATGACTAAATTAATAAAATATATTTAAAAAAAGAACCTGTGGTACATTTAGACAATGCAATACTACTTGGCTATTACAAATCTTGAAATCTTGAAATTTGCAGGCAAATGGATGGAAGTAGAAATGATCATCCTGAGGGAGGTAACCCAGATCCAGAAAGACACCCATGGTATACACTCACTTATAAGTGGTGCCAAACATAGATTTGTTCTCAGAGACTCCACCCAGCGAGGGATCAAGACAGATGCTAGGAATTGCTGCTGGACTGCAGGTGGAGTGTTGAGAGTGGTATGGAAGAATCAAGGGATGGGAGGCCACATAAGGTTCAGGAACCCCACTAGAGACCATCAAGACGGGTAGATCTGGACCTAGGGGGGTCCTGCACAAACTATTGCACCAAACATAGACGCCCCTGTTCAGATCTAGCCAATGGATAGCTCATTCTCTATAGTTGTGGTTGTGGGAAGAGCAAAGATGGCCTCTGATATGAACTACGTCCCCTTAATTTGATCACTTCCCCTTGGTGGGGAGGCCTGGCAGCACACAGAGGAAAGGGGAAGCAGGGTATCCAGATGAGACCTGAGAGGCTGTGGTCATATGGTGGGGGAGGAGGTCCCCTTCTGTCAGAGGTCTAGGAGAGGGGAATAGGGCAGAAGAGAGGGGGAGGGTGGGAATGGGAAGATAGAAGAGAGGGGATAATATTCAGGATGCACTCTGAATAAATTATAATAAGTTAAAATTCAAAAAGGACATAGAGGCAAGAGTAGAGTATAGATATTGTTAAAGTTAGCATCAGATTTTTGCAGCTCCAGTCTTTTTTTAATTTTTACTTTTTTAAACTGAAGTCATAGACCAATGATGGGTGACCAGTCTTGGCTGTCACCTTCACACGCTTGCGAAGAGGTTATATCATCTGAGACCTTGCCTCCATCAGACTGGCCTGTGGACATTTTTATGAGCTATTTTCTTAATTAGCTCATAAATTATTATAGGAGGACCTAAAGCACCATGGGTGGTACCAAGTTTAGTCATGTGGGGCTGGGCTATGTAAGACAGGATGCTGAGCAAGCCATGGGGAAGCCAGCCAGTACACGGTGTACCTCCATGCTCTCTGTTTCAGTTCCTGCCCCCAAGTTCCTGGCCATGGATTTCCTTAATGATAGACTTTACCATGTAAGCCCAATAAACCCTATCCTTCCAAGTTGGTTTCAGTCAGTGATTTATCATGGTGACAGAAAGTCAAGTAGAATGGCACATAAGGCCTAATTTACCCTGAGCTACTGCTCAGTCAAGCAGGTGGCCATAAAGGGTCTTTGTCATTTTTCTGTGTTGGGCTTTGAACATTAATTCACTGCTAGATCCCCAGTGTCTGAACAATAAGTGCATTTATCAAGCACTTGATAAATACTGGCCAAATGAATGTACACATCTCTGTTCTCTGACTAAAACAAAGAGTTGTAGTTGAGAGGAATAAGATTATCCACTTTATATCAAGGAGGTAGTTTGCATTTGAAGGCCCTCAGCCTCAATGTGATAAATAGCTTATTGGGTCTCTGGTATTTCCAAGAATAATGCCCTTGAAAGTATTTTCTCAGAAATGAAACCTATAAGCAAATAATGACATTATAAAGTCATATGAAGACTTAGTGAGGATGCTGTGTGTGAGGGAGAGGTGTTGAAATATGACTGGTCCTCAGGTAGTTCACAGGTGAGGATAACAAAGGGCACTGTGAATGTATGCAGAGCAAAGAAGGCAGAAGGGATCAGCGCCTTATGTGAGGGTGAACATGAGAAAAATGCTTAATGATAACTCAGCCAGGCTGGACAGATGGCTGGCTCAGAGGTTAAGAGCCCTGACTGCTCTTCCAAACGTCCTGAGTTCTATTCCCAGCAACCACATGGTGGCTCACAACCATCTATAATGTGATCTGGTGCCCTCTTAGGGTGTCCAGGTGTACATGCAGGCAAAACACTGTATACATAATAAATAAACCAATCTTTTTTTTTTTTTTAAAGAAAACTAGGCTAACAATGTTTGATTTTGGGAACATAAAGATGACTGCAGTGGGTAGGCCACTAAGTGTAAGATGAGTAAATAAAGACCGAAGCACTGAGCATCATAGGCTTACAGTGTTACTTGGGAGAAAGACCTGGGAGGAGATCCTTGGTAGGTCTTGGGGGCAGTAAGTGTGGTGGTAAGGGACAGTCACACTCCTGTGCTGTCGTTTGTAGCAGGACAGTTTCTATATTTCCTCCAGGTCTCACTCTGGATCTCAAGGGGGTGGTGGAGCTTGGCCCAAGTTAGGAAAGAAACTGGCAGCTGCATTTGGCAAAACTCAGACAGTAGGAGGTGCCGTGGTTGGCAGGTGGGAAGTGGTCAGGGAAGGTAAGAACAGTTATGTCTGTGGGCTGGAGGCGGGCTCTGATTTGGGGGTTGCTGTGATCTGAGTTTTTACTTCACTCTGAGAGCTATGGTGTTGAAAAACATAATTAACATTCGTGGGCCTCGGCTTCTTTTGTTGTGAAAGAAAAACAGTGAACTACATAAGTTTTGAAGGCAAGTGGCCCAGTTTATGGCTTAATCAGCTGCAGACAGTTCTCAACTACATCTGCGTATATGAAATCTGGGAAGCTGTGAAAAACAGGTGTTAGTAGGCCTCTAGGTATGAACAAGCATCAAAGCACATGAAGTCCATCTGACAAGGGAGGAAATCAACGTAGTGAGGGAAGCTTCATTCTGTGAGAGCCCGAGCTCAGCGTCATCCCTCTGACATGGGAGCACCCTTCTGTCCTCACCTCTGTAGTGTGTTTTCACTTATAGCTGCCAAGATGCCGCCATTATTCATGTCCAAAAAGATTTCAATCTTTATCTACATGACTTATCCAGTCACTTTCACACACACACACACACACACACACACACACACACACACACACACACACACACACAATGTTATAATTTTCTGGCACCCTTAATGAGTTTGGGTTATGTAGTCATGTGGCTTGACCTGAATTGTGGGCAGTCTGGAACAATCAAGAGTATGAAGTGGTTATGTTTTTTTTTTCTAACAGAAGAATTTTTAGCCCTTCTGGGCCAAACAGTGCTAAAAACCATATTCTTAGGGAAGAGTTAGTGGCTGAGAATAGTTAACACAAACTAGAGTTGGAATTTGTGAGGAGATCCCAGGAACGCAGGCCTTTAGCAGGTCAAGTGTCTAGAAAGATGGTATGGTGGTAGAAAGGTGATGGGTGACTGTGGCGGTCAAACAGACAAGTCTACTACACAGAAGAATGAATTCCCCCAACAGGCTTCCCACTGGAACGCATGTGAGGTATAGCAAGTGGAAGAGGTACCGATGCCCAGGGAATCTGACTTTGGATTCTTTTTCAGGGCCTAAAGAAAATCTAGAATTGTAGTTACCTTTATAGCAAGAAATGTTCACTTCAGGTCTCTGTGAATCAAGGACAGCAATGGTGAACTGAAAGGTATGAGGAAAACTAGCTGGCCACTGTTGTGAGTGCCAAACCATACAAAGAACATTTGTCTCATGGAAGGTGTCTGGAAACCTTGCTTTGGTGCACGGATTCATATCGGTGGCGATAGTTTTGTGATTGGTGGATGCAGGATTCCAAAGTCTTGGTTTGGGGGCCTATTAGGATGGATTTTTTTTTTACCTGGAATGTTCAGTTTTCTCTAGTTTTTGTAGAACTCTGAGAGATGAACCTAGAGACTCCTTCCAGAAGGGAACATCTGCCTCCCTTTAGCATCCTGTTTCATAGCAAACAATTCTTCCTACATGCCTGTGATTATAAACGTCATACTTTCTGGGTCATATCACACCCATTACATAGGATGGGAAAGTATACAGTGGAAAAAAGCCACGCTGTTCCAGTGGGCTGCTGCACGAATTTACCAGGATTCACGGGAGAACTCAAAACGATATTTTTCACATTCGCTTCAAATAAATTTTAGAGGATTCAACTAGGGACATTTTAAAAACTGAGGTAAATATGTCGCTGCACTTTTGCTAAGGTAAACGTAGCTGTACCCCTCAGAAAGCAAGAAGGGCAGAGCTTCCTCAAAGTGAGTAGATTTTGTGTGTGATGGAGAAAACAAAAACAAAAACAAACAAACAAAAACAATGGGATGGTGCATCCTAAGTAAGAGGGAGGTAGGGTGGGGGCAGTATTCCATAGTGGGCACACAGACATTGGTGGCCTGTGTCTGCTGGTTAAGTAACTAACTGTCACAAGCTACTCACTTTTCTGAACTATGTGATGCCTTTCTAAGTGGAAGGCAAGATAATTCCACATCGTCTAGGACAGAGAATCACAAAAACAAGCAAACAAACAAGCAAACAAACAAACCAAACCAAACCAAACCAAACCAAACCAAACCAAAGCAAACCGTAGATGAAAATAATCCTGATGGTACAGGTGCAAGTTCCAGCGCATTTCCTAAGTCTTGCTTCTGCCCTCATTCCTCATCTGAGCTAGGAGCTGAGGGAAGCTAACCCACTGTGGTAACAGGAAATCCCACCTCTGAGCTGTTTGCCCATAGCCCATTTGGGGAAGCTGCATTTGGGATGGTCCCTTCCATGCTTCTCTGACACTTGCCCTTTGTGTTTCAGATATCTCCTTCCCCCAAGCTTTCCTCACCTTGGAAGGAGCATCTGCTAGGTGGGTCCCTCAGCTTCCCTGTGAACCTGGGTCTTGTCTCTTTCCCATGTCAGTATCACCAGGTCAGGGCAGGTCCTTTCCTTTCTTACTGTCTCATGCCTGGAAGCTTCTGATCTGGGACTCGGGAATCTCTTTCAAGGCCCAAGTGAATAGGAATAACTGAGAAGCCGCTGGAAAATTGTGTCATTCCGTGGGTCCTGATTGTATTGTAAGACCAATGGTACTGAGAAGGGGGAGGGTGTTTTTAGTTTCTGGAGTGCTCTCCACCAGGGAGATGGTGAGAGAAAGAAAAATCAATCAGTTTGCCCTCTTGCCTGGGGCTCCATAATTTGCCTTTTACTTTCTGTATTTTCATATTTGAGTCTGAAAAAGCCGAGGACCAAAGCAATCAGCAACAGATGTCCCGGTGAATCTGCTTGGCCCACGAATTCAGTTAGCATGCAAATTGTGGTCCCCGGGTGGTTCCAGAAGGCTGCTGAAAAAACAGCAGGGCCTGCTCGGCAACAGCGATAGACGGCATGAGTAAAATGTCTGGACCCAATCACATGTTTAATTACAACCCCTTTTTTATCTCAACGACAATGACTGGTAGCTATTATGACACAGTATTGGAAACTCGTATGAGGCATGGTGGCACTTGGACGGCTGATAGGTGGTCTGTGTTTGATCAAAATGATCAAAGCTCCTTACTGCGGAGAGCCCCTTTTTCCTCCTCCCTTGTCTGATCCACTTAGACCAGCAAAAATATGATTTATAGGAGACAGTTTATGCGACCCTCATTCCCCCGAGAGCAGGGGCATGAGTTTTGCACCACCGTTTCCCCTGGAAACATGGGCGCCTGACAGTGCTTATAAACACCCAGTGACTGGCTCGACTCCACAGCTGGGGCGAGACAGGAGCCGGCTTCAGCCTTAATTTGCTCTCATAAGTTCAAACACTCTCCAGTTTTATTATTGGTCTAATCATAAAAAGATGAAACACTCAGTGCCAAGTCGGGGAAGCTCTTCCTTTACTCCAGTCTTCCATCCCGTTTATGTCTCTGAGACTTCAAATGAAACCGAAACTGAGCGTCGTCGCACATGGTGTGTTGGATTTAGCCAGGCTAGACCGGAAGGCTCAGTTCACGGTGGGAAGTTGTGAACCTGGTAGTGGCTAAACACGGCTGTTGTGTCCACTTGCAGAAAGGACGTATAACTCGCCTTCTCTTTTTGCTTTTCTCTGAATCTCTGTGCATTTTCCCCCCTTTCTGGTACTGGGGACTGAGCCACACTTTTTCCGTGTCCTCAGCTGAAACTAGAAAGCTGAGGAATAGGAATTTAAAACATGTAACCTGCAGTATAGGTGAAGTCTAATGTTGGTCATGATTAGATCACGTGTTCAGCTAACGAAATAGTCATTAAACACATCAGATGAGAGTCTCAAAGCCAGGTAGCTGTATATCTGTCTGTCTGTCTGTCTGTCTGTCTGTCTGTCTGTCTATCTACATCATAGGAGGTGGGGCTTGTGGCTTCTCTGTTCTGGAGGGAGGGGCGTTACACCGCCACACCGTTCTTGTGCATTTATTAGCTAAAGGAAATAAAAACTCTTTTTAACTAGCAATGAGACACAGAAGCACTGGTGTGGGATTTTTCAAGGCAAGTTCAAGTTCTTTAGTGGGCCAGTCACATCTGAGAAAGAAACAAAAATAAACGGATGAATAGAAAGATATGAGGCCAGGGAGCTGGGGACAAATAGAAGTGTTGCTGGAGGACGGTGGGTAGAGAGAAAAACCTTAATCAGACCTGTCTAGCCGGGATAGGTTCTCAGGGAAGATTGGAGGCACCATCTGAGGTGAGATGGTGGGGGGTGCTCCAGAGAAAAGGACACTGTTTCCACTTGGATCTGGACCCAGAGGGGTCTGCTCAAACTACTGCACCAACCAAGGACAATGCACACAGTGAACATTGAACCCCTATCCAGATCTAGCCAATGGACAGGACATTCTCCACAGTTGTGTGGAGAGCGGGGACTAACTCTGACAAGAACTCTAGTGACCGATATTTGATCACTTCCCCTTGGTGAGGAGGCCTGGTGTCACTCAGAAAGGATAAGCAGGCTACCAGAATGAGACTTGATAGGCTGTGACCATACGGTGGGGGAGGAGGTCCCCTTCTGTCACAGACCTAGGAGAGGGGAATAAGGTGAAAGAGAGGGAGGGAGAAATGGGAAGATACAAGTGAGCAGATAACAATTGAGATATAATCTGAATAAATTAATAAAAAAAACCCCACAAGAGTTTGACTCTGAGCTTTCGTTAACTCATGCCAGGATCAGCTGAGTGGGATGATAGTCACAAATCCTGCATGTGTATCAGTGATCTGAGTTTGACCATTATAAAAGCTAGAGACCTTCTCAGACCTTTAAATAATAAATGGCTAACTACCTTCCTGGCTCTTCTGTAGGTCGGGCTGTGAACTGAGTAAGTCTGCTCACTAACTCCCCTTTGTGGTAAGTACCACTTTGCTAAGTTTGAGGAGAGGAAAGCAGGGCTTAGCTGGTGCACCGTGGTCGATATGGTCACCTCCATAGGGTCTAGAACCACCTAGGAGATAAGCTTCTGGGATGTCTGGGAGGATTTTTCTAGCTGGGGTTAGTTGAAGAGGGTGTTATCATTCTGTGGGCTGGAGTCAAGACAGAGTAACAGGGAGAGAGCAAGCAAGCTTAAATGAGTGTTCATCTCTCTCTTCTTCTTGACTACAGACTCAGTGTGGCCAGCTGCGGCTGGGCTTTCCCCAGCTAGGGGATGGCAGCAGCCTCAAACTCTGAGAACAAATAAGTCATTCCTCCATTTAGCTTTTTTGTTTTGTTTTGTTTTTTCTTTGCAATCACAGTAAGGTGAAGAGTAAGCAATATACCATTAGGCCTCCAGTAGAGCCACTGCTTAGATGCACACTGCTAATGAAAAACAACAACAACAACAACAACAACAACAACAACAACAAGAAGGAAATACTAGAAAAAATAATGAGGGAAAAGACAGTGCTTACTTAGTGTTCCTATGATCCCAATTCCAAAGCTCCATGCCTTCTCAAGGCTAGCTAGGTTTATTCTAATTGTGCTTGCCTCTAATCACACTCTCCTCTTGTGCAGAGGGATGGAAAGTGGGGCAGGAAGGGTGCTTCCTGTCTCAGACTGGGTGCTAGAGCAAGAGGATGGAAGGTTGAAGTGTGGCCCTTTTCTGTAGAACTTCTGCTGGTCTTTAGAAAATGAGGACAAAGCGTGGATGCGGTAAGCAGGGTTTTTGTTTGTTTTGTTTTGTTTTTGTTTTTGTTTTTTGTTTTTTGTTTTTTTTGTTTTTTGTTTGCTTTAAGTTTTAAGCCACGGCCTTGCTATGATCCACTTGCCTCTGCTGCCTGAGTTCTGGGAATATAGGGAGGTACAATCTTTAGGGGCACTTAGGGACTGAGCCTTAGGGAGTCCTGGGGCCATGTGCAGATCAGACACAGTCCAGGTTCTGTCTCTTCTCTGGCACTTGTAGCTTTTCCTTTAAGGAAGCCCTGAAGAAATGCACCAAGGAGACGAGGAAAGTGCTGGGCTAATGTTTCTCATCAGCACCTCTCATTTCAAGGTGGGAAACTTCGAGAGTTCATTTTTGATGCCTTTCATGGTCTCAACAGGATTTCCTATGAAAGCTAGGCAGGCCCTTCCAAGTTGGGCAGTAGTGAAGAGCTGGAAACAGACATTATCTCCAACTCACAGGAATGTCCTCTGACTTTAGTGCACACAGGTATCAGTGTGACCAAAGGTGACCATCTAGATCTCCCGAGAATGACTGCCAAGTCTGTTACTAAGGAATGTGTGTGTGGAGGCTGTTTGGGCTGCTGCAGACAGCATCTGGCTGGGAGACATTAGTGATTTGACAACACGTTATAGTTTTTGTTTTGTTCTAAAATTAACGTACATAAAGCAAAGAGGATGACC